>NC_137468.1:191598042-192125085 GCF_964235325.1 Thermobia domestica | reverse complement strand
AGAAGTTATAGCCTTGATTTTTATAAAAGGTACGGGCCACCGCACTACACTTTGACGCTCCAGTTTCCTAAACTGTTAGGCCACACTTCCTATTGAAACTTGTATTTGGGAAATAGGAATAAAATAATTTGTCTTGGAAAACTCAATTGAATAAACTTCACACTTCCTCCCAAACCACCCCTTCAGATATTTTCATTAGATATGTCATACTGTATATTAGAGCAATTAACAAAATAATTGTTTTTGCAATATTAACAAAAGCACCTGAGCCATTTTTGAGAAAATCGTTAGAAATCTCACCCCAAGAGTAAACTACATATTGTGGATCATTTCCGATCCTGCGAGTTTAGCCATATATTTTAGCTAATTAATGAAACATTTATTTTCGAAACTTGAACAAAATAGTCTGAGTCGTTCGAGAAAATTGTCGGGAAAAACCTTGAGTAAACTACCTTTTGTTTTTTTTATATATATAGGAACAATGAGTTATTTCATGTTATTAGATTACTAATGAAATACTTATTTATGAAATCACTTGAGTTGTTTTCTAATACGAAAAGTAGCCGAAAAATACACGAATATGCTACCCCTGGTAGATTTTTCCCAGGGAAATTATTTTTACCACAATATAGGGTTGTTAAAGAAATATTTATAAATTATCAACAATATTGCGTGGGACATTTTTGTGAAAATCGTCGATAAACAACTCACCCCCAATTCACAAACTGTCCCTCCTATATTTCTTCCCGTCAAATGACTTATGCCATATTGCCAGGCTATTCATGAAATACTTATTTATGAAATACGAATAAAATAGCCTGAGCCGTTTTTGAGAAAAGCATCGATAAAAATCTCAACCCCAAGAATAAACTACCCCTCGCAGATTTTTCCCAGGGAAATGTCTTATACCACAAAATAGGGTTCTTAATTAAATATTGATTTATGAAACATAAAAAATTAATTGTTGGAGTCATTTTTTAGAAAATCGTGTTTTTCGATTTTTACTCTTTAGTAAACTACTCTAATTTGAAGAAAACTTAGAGAACGGGCGGACGGATATATATCGAAAAATCACCGAACCTAGAAGTGTAATAGGTAAATTGCGGAGAAACCGGGAGGATGCTCATTAAAAGGAAAACTTTATATTAAAAATGGAAAGTTGACATAAGATTTCATGTAGAAGAGATTTCTTTTTAAGAAAAGAAGTTGATTTAGGTGTTTGTATAACGATAAAGGTCCTAACATTACAACCCACGAAGATTTGGAGGGCTTTTATAATGACATTTCATTAGCACTATGGTTCCAATCGCAAATTATTTTTGGTTTTCTAATGTGTGAAAATGACCAATGACTGACGACGCTCATTGATCGACTGGTTGGAATTAAGTCTCCCTTTTTAGCACATAGGGTATATCACAAGAGGCACACTAATGTAATATCCAAAACACGTTGCTCGGGTTTGTATTTGAAGCAACTACCACCACTAAAACTTGAACCAATGATACCAATTTGTGGGATAAATCCATATTGTAGGATGTTTTAACATTTGCTTTTAGAAAAGGGATAGAGGAAGTTTTCGTCGAAATTGGCAGCGTAGGTTTATGTGGGATTTTTACACCTTATCGACGCCAACAATTATTTTATGGACCGAAAATAGTCTAATAAATCTTCAATCTAAAATCAGGTTACTTGTAATTTTATGCTACAAACACATGGTAAAGGAAAATGCCTTTAAAAAAACTGCTATCGGCCGCCAACAAACTTAAATTGTGCTCTGGCATTGAAAATATATACTGCGAAATGAAGATGTTTTTTATTTTTCCTATTTCCTTTTCTTGTTATTTTCATATTAATTTTTGTTGTTACATCCAGTACAAGATGATGGCACAAAGGAGAGGCAGAAATAATAAGTTTTGAAAACAATATATATTCAGTACTTCTGTTTTTCTTATTTTGCAAGTTTCGTAAATTTATAATTAGCATAACATGGGAAATTCAAGAGCAAAATGGGAATTTCTACACCACGAGTGGGATTTTATAACGTTTGAAGTTAGCATAACTGATTTGGAACCATAATCATAATCTGTCACGAAGGACATACAATGGCGGTAATTATGTAGATTGATTGATAATGTGTGCGGGACTACGTATACCAAAAGTGCATTCGCGGTCTCATTGTAAGACCCGTACTCCGAGATCATATATTCAAGGAGTTTTCAAATGAAAAGGCACGAAACGTCGTAGAAACCAAACGTCGTATGTTGAAATAGGAATATATCCCTTTGAAATAAAGTACTGAGACAACTAAGGAGAGAATGTAGTGTCCGGCCTGGTTGTACCCATGTGTGGCTGCCTTTCACATGATGCAGGAGAGAATCAGGCAATTATGTGTTCCGTCCAAGTCGAATTGACTCGGCAGTGTGTGTGAGGAAATAATAGCGTTCACAATGAAACATTCGATGAGTGAGGAGCAGCGAGGTATTATCCGATTTCTGACTGGGAAAAGGGGTTTAATCGGTTGATATTCATCGCTGGATGGTGACTGTATAAGGCAGAGATTGTGTGTCCAACAAGTCAGTGAGAAAGTGGAGTGATTCTGCTCCACGATTACGCTTGTCTACACGTCTCGCAGGTCACACGAAGTGTACTGAATAAGTTGAAGTGGGAGCAGCTCCGCCCTACAGTTTGGACATATCTCACTGGGACTTCCATCTGTTTGGTCCGCTAAAAAGACATCTCAAAGGCAAGCGCTTGAACTCGAAAGAGAACTGAAAGAAACAGTGGAAGACTGGCTGCTATCACACCCACTGGATAGCATAAACAGTGGGGTAGTTGTGCTGAGGTGTCTGGTAATTACTTTCGAACAAAGACTTCTATTATATCCACAGTGTCATCTTTCACCTTTCCATTTGAACACCCCTCGTATATCTGACTTAAATATAATAAAATCAATACATTCTTTGTATCAGGTCTAGTTAGAGAGAACGATGAGAAGCAAAACTTGGCTGCCATAATGGTTTTCTGTTTTTGATAAGAACTGCTTCTTAACTGTTATATAATGATCCAACCTTTTTTGAATCACCAACTTTTTAATTCGATAAATTTGTGTTCTTCTATCGCAAGCATGCATACTATTAGTTAAACCCACAGTGCTAATAATATTATCAAGCAAACAGGTGGTAGCAACGATCCTCCAGACCCCTGGAGGAGGGGTGAACCTTGAAACTGTTTTGCACAGGGCTTGGGTGTTATTCCAGTGATGGGAAAACTTGTTTAGGAAGGGGCCAAAAGAAAAAATAAAAACACTTTGGCGGGCTAATATTCAAAGAAAAAGAACAATTAGGTGGCCTATACATTTTCTTTAAAAAAAAAACTTGTAATACTAAGCCCATGATTGAAAGACTATAAAGTGGAAGTGCTAAATGAAATTTGTACAGCATTTCTACAAGTTTCGCACAATATTGATTAAAGTGGGATTCACGGATTTTCAGAAGTGAAGTTAAATTCTGTAGATCAGGACTCATACTGCGAACCTTGTGGAGGACAAACACAGTGCTCGTGGGTTTTCTCGGAGTTCTCCTGTTTCCTCCCACTTTTTCATTCCACCATTTCACTCATCTCTCATCATCATCGTCTCCTTTAGCCTAACCGGCATAATCGTGGGACGTAAAACTTAAAGATTTCATTTCATTTTTCATATTGCGGACATGATAGAATGTTTCAGCCGGTGGCATCTGGCCCGTGAGCCGTAGTTTGCCCATCACTGTTCTAGTCTACAGATGGATAAGACAAAACCGGTTCCGTCACCACTGTGCCAAGTTGCTGCATAATTAATATCAGTGCCAGACCTTAGTTATGCACTGAAAACTTTTGTTTATCTTTGTAAGGTGTTGGCATGTCTGCACTCCTATTCTTTGCTGTCTTGGGTTATAGATTGTTTTCTTTCTTTAACTGCAGTGACCAAACGACCTGGGCTCTACACCAATCACATAAATGTTTTGCTTTACCTCTGATACATCGAAAGATTTCGGTATACGATTCGTGGAGCCGTCTTGCAAACGCACGCTTGACAAAACGTCAAACACCAAAAGTTCACCAACAATATTACCAAACTTTGAAGGCGTGCTGATGATTTGGTTTCGCAAAAACACATCCTAAATAAATCTAAAGACATCGTATCCTCGTGAAATATTCTCCATACAATGCGGGAGACGACAGAGGCAAAATTTCATGCATAGGAGTTGTAAACCGCCCCCCCTCACGTTCTATAGGAACGAAAATCGGTATATATAGGTGAATTAGGCAATGTAGGCAGTGGTGAATGATATTACGAGGAGTGTTCGATAATTCCTGATATAGAAGATCTTCCATTTTCCTACATAGTCCCCTTGCACTATAATGCACTTCTCCCAACAATGTTCTAAAGCATGAATACCAGTTTTAAAAAAAATCCTTGACGTCTATACTGGAAGCCATTCTTCGACAGCCTGCATAACATGCTCATTGTTGGCAAACTTTGTTCTTCGCGGGTGTATTTAATCTTGGGAAACACGTGAAAGTCACTTGGGGCAAGATCTGGAGAGTGGGGAGGGTGTTCAAGTATTTCATACCTGACATCGGCAACAGCGGTGGAGGAAAGGTGACTTTTGTGAGTAGAAGCACTGTACTGCAGCAGCAGCACTTTCATGTGTAGCTGCGTTTCCCCTTGATTGCCTGCCTTACTTTTGGAATCAGTTGGGAATAGTAGTCATTTGTAATTGTCGTTGGACCCTGAAGATAATCAATGAAAAGTATGCCCTTACTATATCCCCTCCCAGAAAAAAAATGTTTGCCATAATCTTGCCATCTGATTGTATTATCTTGAATTTCTTGAGGGGTGGACATCATGAAGCCGCCACTGCATGCTATGTTGATTGGACTCTGGACCGCAATGATGTACCTAGGTTCCACACAGCCATAAGAATACATAGCCAAATCAATTCAACTCTCTCCACTGTTCGGATTTTTGCGCACTCGTGCTATGTGAAAGGAATTTTAAAGTTTACAAGAGAAGAAGAATCTTTGTTTTAATAGAACGTCACTTCAGTTTCCGTATTTCAAGATAATTTATTAAGAGTCTGGTTTAAGATAGATTAACAGGGAAAAGAATTGAAATATTTTAATTTTTCTAATGCTTTTCCGTCGTACGTAAGGTGTTAGTCAGGGCTGGATTAACTTATCTGGAGGACCGTGGCTAGAAAAAAATATGTGGCCCCTGCTGACTTCACCTAATAAATTTCTGTCAAAGTACAGTAGGAAAGTTAAGAGAATGTGTTTAATATTTTTCGTCATTTTATTTTATGATGATGATTATATCGTCATGATTCTTTTTAGAAAGCCAGTTGAGATTTTGATCAGATTGGAGAACCCTATTCACCTGGAGGCCCGGGCTATAGCCTCCCTAAGTCCCTCCCTTTATCCGGCCCTGGTGTTAGTGCATTTTCATTCTAGACTAAGAACTCATATAAGATAAGAGACACATAATGAGCCTAAGCTATATGCTATATGTCTATGCTTATATGACTACTTACATAACTTTCGTCATTTATAGTTTCGTCTTTCATTGATTATTTTCTGAAAGATCAAAGGGAGTTACAGAGTACAAATTCAACCAAACTCATTGATCTGAATCAAACTTGGCAAGGTGTAAATCTTGACGTTGTACTCATGTGAAATAAATATGATGTGCAGGCTTTTAGTTCCCGAGTTAGATGAGATCAAATTTAAAGTTTGGACTTCGACACATTTTAGAGAATCAATTTTAATAAAGAGTTGATTAAAAACTAATGAAGGACAGTTTTCTAACGCAATTGAGAAACATACTAATTTTTCAAGCAAAATATTGAACAAATACAAATATGATTATATGTCAGACTATTCAAAAATAATTGAAATGATGTCTCAACATTGAAAAATCGCAAAATGTTGGACATGCTCGGCAAACGCCGAAAGGATGGCAACCCTAATTTCACTGAAATTACCTGTGAACAAATATAAATGTTCTATTTCGGTATCTTATTAATGCTTTTCACTTACTAATATTGATATGATTCAGATGCCGGAAAGAGATGGGGAACTACTTGTTTACTAACACGCTGAATCACAAGAACTATATCTCCCAATTTAGATTCAATTCCAGATCTCGGATACAAATTCAAAAAACGATTTAGACTGTGATTCTGATCCGACCACTTCCACCTCACAAATTGGCAATTTTGTTATATAGTAGGCATATGCACGTTCGGCGCAAGACGCGAATTTGATTCCAGGCGGGAGCTCATGTGGTTCGATAGCCACGTTAATCAGTAGGTCCACGTCTCATATAGCCTAGCTGGTGAAAGACGCTCAACTGAAATCAACAACATTCCGAGTGGGAACTGAAGGGGTTAGGACATAACGATAAGGCGGAAGTTCGTGTCAAATGATTCAGTGCTCAAAAGGCATGCTAAAATCCGAACCAACCAAACAATCAAGCTGCGGAAGCACATGAGATGTCCATGTACGTTCCGTTCCGCACGACAAAAGATTACGTTAAACTACTTATTTTTTTTTCAGGGCACGGGAGCGATAGTGAATATTGAGAAAAACATTATATTATCAAACATTATATAAAATGCATGTTTTAGATAAATGTTAATCTAAAAAGTTAATTTCAGAGACAGATTAAACATTTATGGATAGGACGTTTCTCTTACAAGGAGACTTACGAAAGTGAAACTCACCGATTTGAATGAAACTTTGTAGACTTGTAAAACATCGAAAAATAATCGACACGTATTTTTTTTTAATTTCGGTATTGGTGCGGGTTTAAGAGTAGAAACAAACTTTCAACGTTGGAGGTGATCTTGAAGCATAGACAGAAAACAATTACTTAATGTAGAAAGAAAACATACTGCCAGGGGGTTTCAGGACAGCTGATTCAGAATCTCACGTCAAAATTAGAAAATGCAAAATTGCGAATCCAATATGCTGATTACAATTACAACAGTCTTCTGGTTTGAAATGGTCTGCAGTTAGCCAAGAGCAATTATCCACTATCGCAGGCAGGGGTTACTGCGAGGAGGTTGCAGAACGATTTGAAACACCTTTCTCTACTTATTTTAACGAGATGCTTGATTAAAGTGCATCTCTATACCTCTCATATTCGGGGCGCTTGTTTATAGTGAGTCTCCTCGCTTGTCAATAGTCCGAGTTTCATATATCCTCAGTTGTTATAATTATAAATTTATTGAAACACGTTTTACAGTAATGATATTCCGTAAAAAGATGTGTGATGCATAAACATAGTTTACACAACGCACACCTTATTACAGCAATAACTGCGCACAAATTGCAAAATGATGCACAATCTTTGAAATAAAATGTTATGGGATTGTCAAACGTAGGAGGTGTTTATTACAAATAACCGCTTTCGTATCACAGATACTTAATAATATTTGCAAATGTGGGAGAAAAAATCTATTTATGAATCAAAGATTGGATCTTAATTATATTATTACGGAGATGTTAATTTATGTTATAGAGAAGGACAATGCCAGAAAAATGTCCCAAGATATTTTTCCGGGAACTAAAGAAGAGTACATCAAGATGCTAAATCCAGTTGTTCCTGCAGGAATGGTTTCTATTTTGAGATACTCTTTTGAGGTTTAACTCGGGACTCAAATATAATATAAATCACTTAAATACGCACCCCCACTAGTGAGAGGCGATGGGACTCACTTTCAATAAGCACCTCTAATAGTGAGAAGCAAGGGGACTCACTTTCAATAAGCATCACAAACAGTGAGAGGTGAGGAGCCTCACTTTAAATAAGCACCCCGAATAATGATAGGTGCAATCAAACATGAAGGTTTCAAATCGGTTTGCAACCTTCTCGCAATAACTCCTGCCAACTATGATTGTTCTTGGCTAACTGCAAACAGTTTCAAACCAGAAGACTTTTGTTAATTGTAATCAACATATTGGATCCGCAATTTTGAATTTTCTAATTTTGACGTTAGATTTTGAATCAGCTGTTCTAAAACCTCCCTTGTTTCTTCAATATTAAATGATTGTTTTCTGTCTATGCTTCAAAACCTTCCCTAACGTTCAAAGGGTTATCGAGAGACCTTAAACCTGCACCATTGCCGAAATTAGAAAAAAATACGTGTCGATTATTTTTCGATTTTGTACAAATCTGCAAAGTTTCATTCAAATCGGTGAGTTACACTTCCGTAAGTTTCCTTGTTAGACACGCATTCAGTAATATAATAATGATGGCCAAAACAATTATCTTACACAGTGACCAGGACTATTACAAGAATATTTTTTTAATTCTAGAAATTACATACAAACTGTGGAAACAAAGTTGTCAGTCATTTTCTAATGTGCAATTTTTGTACTGAGTGCTCTTGTTTCAATGTAATTAAGTTGTTGCTTAAAGTGTCAAGTGTGGAACACATTTAAATTCATGTGATCAATACAGGAGTACCATCAAAAGTCCTGTTCATCTATCCGAAAAGCAATTCCAAATGTCCCATATTGAACGTCTAAGTACTTAGCAAGAAAATGCAAAAATTAGCTACGCGTTAAAATTCTCAGCATATCCTATTTATGTTTCTGTATTAACATTTTTCTTTCGAAACAGTTCAGATCTTATGCTTTTCCTTTCTATCAACGAATGTGATATAAAAGGAGTCTCACTGTCGTGAGAATGTTACAACGTCATCGTCACGCAGAAGGTAAAGGAACTGTTTGAATGGCGGGAGAGTAAATTGAAAAGGTGGATATATCCTTCTGAGCGTTTATTAACAAAGGCAGCAAGCAGTTGTGATCATAGCAAACCTCGAACGACCTCTCGCCCGTTTACGAACGAGTTGTTTCTTTCCCGGTAGAACTTGTTTTAAATACCCACTTCTACTCCGATAAAGCGAAGTGGAGACCAAACATACAGACTGTCTCCCGGTTTAACGTGGTTGCCAGATTTAAGGAGTAGTGTAGTAAGTTCACTTGACGGATATCTGATAATTTAAATATAAACAACTATGTAGTTTCTTTCCATATATTTTTAAATTCTTGTAGACTTATTTCCCCAAAACTGCGTGTACTTTTCTACTTTGTGCTATTATTTTACACTGTGGATAACTGAAATATTGCAACACTGTAGTGGTCCTCATAACGCCTGCAATTCTGTAGAAGAATGTTAATAGTGTGTGTGTGTGTAACATTAGATCATCCAGATATGTTATTGGTACCGGTACCATTTATATCTTGCAGGTGATGTTGGCACCAGGATCCAATAAATATAGTACGGCACCACACGTGTTTCCCAAGAAACTGCCAGAAATAGCGATATAAGTATTTTCCCACTGCAAATATGAATAAAATTAATGTATTTTGATCTCACTCTCGTTTTTGTATCTCTTCTAGTTTTTTATGCACATTTGGTTCCAACAAGTCGGTCTCCCAACTCGGAGCTAACAAGTACGCAAATACGCGTATACGTGTGTGTGTGTGTGTGTGTGTGTGTGTGTGTGTGTGTGTGTGTGTGTGTGTGTGTGTGTGTTTTCCAATCAGTTTGTTTATTGAAGATGACGAAGTCCGTTACAGTGGCGTATTTACGATTTTGTTTCGGGGAGGGCTTTGCTAACTTTTGCGGGGGGCCTTTGCCTGAAAATGTGAAAATTTTGCAAGATATTTCATATACTTTACTATAGTAAGTAAGACTTCGGGGGGGCTTAAGCCCGGAAGCCCCCCTAAATACGCCACTGTCCGTTCATGCCACTGCAGTGTTCGTAATTTGAAGGAAATTTCCCTAATCTAGGGAAATTTGGTAGTTAAATTTAACAAAAAGAGAAAAAGGTATTTTTTCAATAAAATGTGAAAAGCCAGGGAAATTTTCGAGCTGACACATTGACCAGATAAATATAAATGCTTAAATTTTTCTTTGTTCTTGAGAAATAAAGCAATACAGTAGCAATATTTTTTTTGTGTGTGTGTATGCATAATTCGCACCCGTTGTTGGCTGGGTATATTTCTGTGTATTTTTGTAAAACAAAAAAAATAAAATAAAATAAAATAAAAGTGAAGAAAAATAGAAACAAAAAGCAAATGAATAAAACAAATATGGTTTGCAATTTATTAATATAGCTAAATTAATCTTATCACATAACTTCTGTCATAGGAACTGGACCCTCAACAAACTAGGGAAAATTTGATAACAAAAGGGAAATTTTGTCTCAGTCGAGGGAAATTTTTTTAAGAGTCTTCATCCCGGCGAAATTAAAATACCGCTAATTTTACAGTAATTATGTGATATCTTCAAATAAATAAAAGATAATTGAAATATGAAATGAGAGCGCCTTAGACAAATATTATTTTGCGTGAGGTACCGTTATCACAAGTCATCTAGTGGCTTTCCGTTTTCAGCCGTGTAGAAACGCGAAAATAAATGCCGATTTTCAAAATGGCTCGAAATTGAAAGCAGATAAGTGAGTCGTGATAACGGTTTGTCATGTAAAATAATATTGTCTAGGGCGCTCTTGTTCCACATTTCGATTGTCTTTTATCTATTTGAAGATATCACATAATTACTGTAAAATTAGCGGTATTTTAATTTCGCCGGGATGAAGACTCTTAAGGACACTTACGAACACTATGCCACGGATCAAAAAAAGTTTTAAATCATTTACATTCAAAAAGTCATCTACGTTATTATCGTTGTGAACAAGGAATCATTTTTATTTTATTTTATTTTATTTTATTCAGGTTTTAAGAATAGATAAAAGACAAAATGTGTCAAATCAGGCCAATAAGGTGAGTGGGGGGGAACTAATAATTTGAATACGTAGTCGTGAATTGCTGGCGTCGTGAGATTTGAAGAATTCTTGATTGTCTCGTCTCAATTCTCGAAAAAAAAAAAGCTTTTGTCATCCCGTTTTGTAAATGTATGTACAAAATTTATGGCGTTGTTTCTTTCTTCTTAATTTCATTTAGTACGAGGGACGATCAGAAATTAATGTTACAAGACCGTTATTTTTGGAGTTTCGTCTGTCATAGAGGAATGAAGGATGTGTGGTTATTTATTGTATGTGAGTTGGCAACTGTGCAGAGTTTCAGCCACCCGCCACCTATGGCGCTAGTTGCAGGTAAACAGAAATGGTGACTCGTTTGGAAAACTCTTCTCGTGAAGAAGTCCGCTCAGTTATTCGATTTCTGTGAACGAAACAGTTAAGAGTCTTCATCCCGGCGAAATTAAAATACCGCTAATTTTACAGTAATTGTGTGATATCTTCAAATAGATAAAAGATAATCGAAATGTAGAACAAGAGTGCCCTAGACAATATTATTTTACATGAGAAACCGTTATCACGACTCACTTATCTGCTTTCGATTTCGAGCCATTTTGAAAATCGGCATTTATTTTCGCGTTTCTAAACAGCTGAAAATGGAAAGCCAGTAGCTGACTTGTGATAACGGTACCTCACGCAAAATAATATTGTCTAGGGCGCTCTTGTTCCATATTTCAATTATCTTTTATCAATTTGAAGATATCACATAATTACTGTAAAATTAGCGGTATTTTAATTTCGCCGGGATGAAGACTCTTAACTGCGGCTGAAATTCATCAGCAGCTGGTAGAGGTTCACGGACAGACTGTAATGCCTCGTCAGCATGTCGTAAAATGGTGTCGATAGTTTGCAGATGATAGAGGAAACGTCATCAACGATGATCCGATCCTACATGGAATCAACAGATTTCGAACACAGCGTTGAGGACCTGATTCAGGACAACAAAAAGAATCATGGTACGTAATGTTGTTCCAGCACTTAACGGAGCACCTAGGAGGCCATCACTTCGCTTCAGAGAAGGAGCTGAAACACTTCGTGACAACATGGTTGAACACGCAAAGACAGAATTTTTACCAGGAGGAATTCTTCAAACTCATCCCACGACGCGAAAAGTGACTTAACCGATATGAAGTCTATGTCTAAAAGCATATACATACATCAGATATAGGCAAAGGCGATCCAAGAGCCCCACTCCCAAAATTACTACTTTTCTATAAATTTCACCCAATTTTAGAGATGATCTTAGACACTTTAGTACAGTATGCCCTTATATTAAATTTGAACCTTTCAAAATGCTCTCGATCCTTAAAATAAATTCGTGTCTACGCCCCTGCAAAGCGGTGACAATTTTAGGGACTGATCATGGGATAATGCCTCTCTGCAATTTCCCTTAAGGTTGGTGTAAAGGGACAAGTATTGCCGCTAGATGTCACTACAGTCTTCGCATCTCTTACATGTATTTTTTTTACCTTTCACGAAAATTTACAATTTCTCTTACAAATTTCAACCTAGAGACTTCAAATTTTTAGAGAAGGAACTTCATAATGTATGCTAGGGAACAATCCGTGCCGATTTTTTATTTAGTATTTTCTGCATTATTGAAACAGTTACATTGTTAAAGGTTTGGATATCCATTTCAACATTCAAGCCATTTCAACAATAAAGAAAACGCTAAATAAAAAATCGGCACTTATTGTTCCCTTGAATAGATTATGAAGTTCCTTCTCTAAAAAATTTGAAGTCTCTAGGTTGAAATTTATAAGAGAAATCGTGAATTTTCGTGAAAGGTAAAAAATACATGAGAGAGATACGAAGACTGTAGTGACATTTAGCGGCGAAACTTGTCCCTTTAAACTAACCTTAAGTCACATCTCTGATAGTTCCTTATGGGATACCAATATTTTGTGCATTACCACTTTCCACTCAGTGTACTGAAACTCGCCCCAAAGGAACTGTTGTAATATCTTCAGTTGTTCTCCTGTCTGTCCCCCAATGAGCGGATCATGGACGTACACCAATCTGGAATATCACTATTTATGTCAGTGACCGCGAAAGCTATGCATTCGACACAAATATTGGATGTTCTCGATTCGATTTACCTGTCATCCTCCCACTCTGACCTGCATGCCAACCAAGGTTTAATTTGGACCAAAGCCGCATCGGAAGTGTCAATATTCATCTTTGCGACCACTTAAACTATGAATTCGACACCAACATCGTTCCTATTCTATTACTTTCACATGTCATCCCTTCCCCTCCTAGAAATGGTTCCACTCCGCCCATTCACAGTATATTTTCAGATGGTAATTTATACGTATACTCAGGGGTAAAAGTGGATCTGAAAAGGTTGGGGGACGCATGACGCCACGCCGTCCACCCGTGCCTACCTTTGCCCTTTGTAATTTTTAGGAAGTGGTAGGACGCCATAGGTATTTTTGGAAGTGGGAAGACGACGTCCCCCTGCGTTTCCCCTCACTTTTACTCTTACGTATACTAAATTCGTTTGAAATTCCTCCAGGAATCCATGTTGCAACGTACGGTCAACTGTACTTTTTTTTCTGAGTCAACAATTACTAATGATATACAAATATATTATAGTAACAATTGAATATTGTATTTCCGCTCAATTGGCGTTGTTAAGTAAAACTTCATCATGATACGACGCACAGTGGGGCGAAAACGCAAAAAGCTGGCCAAAAGTAAAAAAACGAAAGTTAGTAATATATGAATTTTTTTATGTAGTTGGCTAGAGTGATGTTAGAAGGGCTCAAATCCATAAATAGAATAGGGTTTTTACTTTATTCCGACTACTTGAGCCACTCTTAAGTAGACCCTTCAGCAGGCCAAATGCGTAGAGAACAATAGAAGAATTGTGACGCGTCCGTTGAAACGGTTGAACTTCCGAACGCGTTCATAGTTTTTAAATCTGTAAAGTTTTTCTATATCTTACTGGTAAATAGAATAAGTGTATGAAGTGAAAAATTAATAATAATGATGTAATAATTTATAATTTGAATCGAAAGTCAGGCAAAATTTTCACATTGTTTATATATTTTGTTAACTTAAAGCGTCGAAAACATTATGTGCACCCTCGTGCACCACGTTCATATTTTGTAGAATGGTAGTCTGAGTATTAATTAATGCTATCGACAAAAAAGTAGCTGCCAAAACGTGCCAATTACGAAGCGAGTTGATGTTAATTATTGTTCATTTAATGTTACAGTGACAAGCCGTTGCAGTTATCATAACCGAATCAAATACCAATAATTTGTGTCATTTAAGTAATAATACATTTCTAATAAATAAGAACGTAAGTAACAAGTAATTGTTCATCAAAATATGTGAAAAACGTAAATGTTGTTAAAGATACATTGTGAAAATTACGAAGCATGTTGACATTCTTTATATTCCGCCATTTTGGATCCGCCATTTTGTTTTTTTTTAACTTTAGTTGCAGAATCGTAATCAGCAACCTCAATAACCCCTTTATCGCCACTTTTGAGAACATTTCTACGACTTTTTCGACTTTTGCAAATTTTATTCCGCCATTTTGGATCCGCCATTTTGTTTTTTTTTCAACTTTAGTTGCAGAATCGTAATCAGCAACCTCAATAACCCCTTAATACTAAATTTCATTCAATTTGAATATAGTTATCATATTTTGGCCAGCTTTTTGCGTTTTCGCCCCACTGTGCGACGTAGAGAAATGAGTTAAATTAAAGTTGCAAGATTTAATATTAAAGTTAAAACATCACAAGTTAAAGAAAAGCGTGTAATAACAAGTCTCGTATTTGGAAATAATTTCGGCTTTAACTAGCTGCAACTACATTTAATTCAAAAACGAACTTTTGGAATTCACAATATGATCGTAGCTAAAAGAAAAAAACACAATTAGAACGGTCGGGATGGGAAAGAAAGGGCCGTCTACGCAGAATTCCCTTACACTAACCACCCACTTAACACGTAATCACCAAAACGCGCTATTTTTTTAAGTTACAGATTCACATGAAAGCGATGCATTTCTATTGCTTTTTTCTTTTCAAAAGTCTAACATATTTACGATTATTTGTTTCATTTTCAGCTAGAGCTTCGCAAAATGAGATTTAGGCCTACGTCTGATTATTTTGACACTATTTTAACAGACGGTTCTATCAAATATATCTCAAGAAACACAGTAGTAACAAACTTTTACTGCCTTAAAAAGTGTTCCTGAACAAGGAGAAATTCATTATGCACCCAGTAGCTAAGCTACAAGAAGTGTAAACGGCGCATCCACCGAGTCGACTTTTGGAACATTCCATTCTAGTAATTTCTCAACGTAGCTAAACGCAACATAAGGAGTGTATCGGAAAGTAGTTAGCAACATTGGGGTGTCGGTGTGCACTTGCGAGGCTGCATAAACGGCAAAACCTGGAAGCACCTGGTCACTTGAAGTCTTGTAAACGGATAGCTGCGTGCTTGTTACTGTGTTCCGAGTTGAATGGGAAATGTTGCGTGTGAAACGGGAAGTGAAGTGGGAAATCCTGCACAATTGGTGCACCGTCAAAGGCATAACACAATCAGATAGGAAAAAAGTGTGGGGTTCATCATACAATTGTGAAATCGGTCATTGAGAAATTCGGTGAACATTACAGCTTTGAAGATATGCCGAGCACCGGGCGAAAAAAGGGTCCCAAAAACCCTGGTCTCGATTGTGAAGTTGTGCGGTTGATACACCAAAATCCATCAATGTCTGTGCGGGATTTGGCTACCAAAGCGAGAACGTCCATAGGAATGATTCAGCGTATCAAGGCCAGACATAATTTGAAGACCTATTAGAAGCAAAAACGTGCGAAACAAACACCAAAGCAGACACAAACGGCACAAACAAGAGCCCGCAAGCTGTATGACAACATCGTAAAGTCACCAGAGCGATGTGTGTTGATGGACAATGAAACGTACGTAAAAGAGGACTCAAAAACACTTCCGGGACCCCAATATTATACTGCACGCAATGCTGGGGATGTATGTTCTGCACAGAGGTACGTTAACGTGGAAAAATTTGGGGAAAAAGTACTGGTATGGCAGGCAATCTGCTCTTGTGGTTTGCGCTCCGTTTTTTTTTTTTTTTTTTTTTAATGCAGAATCCACCATAAACGCAGAAGTGTACCGAAAGGAATGTCTACAAAAAAAGACTGCTGCCATTGTATAAAAGGCATGAATTCCCCCCCCCCCTTGTTTTAGCCCGACTTAGCAACAGAACATTATGCTAAGACGACAGTACGGTGGCTCAGTGAACAGAACATCGAGTTTGTAGGGAAACACATAAATCCACCAAACTGCCCACAACTCCGTCCAATCGAAAGATATTGGGCAATTTTCAAACGCAACTTCCGAAAGAATGATAAACCAGTGCGCAACATGGCGGACTTCAAGAGAAACTCGGCTACAGCATCGAGGAAATGCACCGTCGAGACTGTGCAACGGTTAATGGCTGGGATTAAACAGAAACTACGTTCATATGTACGACGCAGTGGCGTATTTAGAGGGGGGGCTTCCGGGCTTAAGCCCCCCCCGAAATCTCACTTACTATAGTAAAGTATATGAAATATCTTGTAGAATTTTCACATTTTCATTCAAAGCCCCTCCCGAAAGTTAGCAAAGCCCCCCCGAAACAAAATCGTATATACGCCACTGGTACGACGGGACATGTAAGTTGTATTTTCTTTGTCATGTAGATACATAGAGGTTCTCTATTAATAAAAATGTGGGTTTGCTTCACTTTTTATCTTTTCTTCTGACTTTCCTGACATATGCAATGTTGCTAACTACTTTTCGATACACTCCTTATATGAACAACTGCGTACAGTTCCCCGTGACTGAATGGATAGGATTCGAGTGCTAGCCGTCTTACTGTGTGGACGTGTGAAAATTGTTCTGCGAGTGTGTTGTCTAGCGAGGTGTTTGCTCGAGAACGTATAGTTCTCTATTGGGGTTTTGTTTATCAGTGAATCATGAATACAATACATAAAAATACCGTTAAATTTGAGTTTGATAAGAGTTTACGCCATTTACGACGGACGCTGCTTGAGGTTCATACCTGACTTGCCAAGAAATACACAATATTTTTGTTATAAAATTCCGGGGTACAATTATTGTGCTACGGTGCACAGGTTGGTAACAGGCCTTGGTTTGAAAGATTGTTTCCTTCGCTACATCCGGCTTCCCCAGATATCACCTTTTTCACGCATACAAGCTCCCCAGGATAGTTTTTTTTTCTGTTTCTTAACCTCTGCTTCGCCGGCTACTTCATATGCAAATTTTCCCCACAGTGTTTCTGATGATTTTGTACCTCATTTAAGTATTGTGTTAAACGTTAATAAAATACCAAGAAGTAGAGGTCTCTGTTATCTCAATACATCTATTCTGGTGGAACAATTATACGTACAAGAATTTACAGACACCTGGCACCGCCTCGTTCAGCGGCGTTCTCGTAAAACTATTGCTGACTATTGAGAATACAATTATAAACGCACATTTCATTATATGTCTATTTCCTATTGCAAAGCAGTGTTGCCAGACGAATCAGTTGGAAAAGCAGGAGATTCGAAGATAAAAAAAAAACAGGAGAAAGCAGTAGACACGTACAGTGGTGGCGTTTGAATGTGAATCTGGGGGGGCAACAAAATTTGCCATTATTAAGGGGGCAGTAGTCAAAACAAGCAGTCCAAAATTCATTTCCGATTAACTACGTTGAGCAAATGAAAGGGAAAAGTCCCGATTTGTATTAATATTATTTGATACACACATGTGTGAAGTAAAACGTAGTGAAACAGCAAAGTGGACTGGGAAAATGTCTTTTCATGCACGTAGCGGTAACGTAGCTATATGGTACAGTCACACGTGATCGTGGCGTAAGACGATTTCTTGCTGACGATCGTGGAGAAATGATCTAAGCCACTCTTCCAACCAAGTCCCAATCTAAACAACACTTACTTGTAAATCTTACAGAAAGTCATAAAAACGCTAACCATAATGCATATAGATGATGACGTACAGTTGTATTCTTTGGATTCATATTATATACAGTAAAGCTCTATATGCTCTACAGAGCTTTGTGTATTATAACAGAGAAATTTCGTCTTTTTATGTGAGGAAACATTGAAAATTCAATATTAATAATAATATATTTCTTTAACTTCTCGAAGTAAGGAAAAAGCAGATTGTTCACTTTTCATTTTCTTTCGCAGTAGATCAGTAGAACGTAGTAAAAGCAGGAGATCTCCTGCAAAATCAGTAGATCTGGCAACACTGTTGCAAAGATAAGGTACAGGGTTTCAATCAAATGTATAACTTGTATTATGGTGTACTACATAATTTATATGCTCTGGCTCTTCAAGGGGACAAATGAGTAGCAACCATTAAAGAGGTAAAGGCAAAACTATTACAAATCCATTGTTGTCAACGAGCGGAAATTCATATTCGTAGTAAAACTCTATCCATGGATTCCGGTAAATGTGTCTGTCTATCAGGCCAGGGGCGTCATTTTAGACTTTGCTTGAGGGGGTTAAGAGCCGACATAAGACTTACATTTTGTGTTATTGTATTAGTAGACAATTGACTAAAGTATATGTATTTCTCAAACTCTTTGCGGCAATTGCTCGCTCCTGCCCTCTAAATGACGCCCCTGTATCAATTATTGCCTGAGCGTCAGCGCTCTAGGTCTCAACTCATTGAAAGTGTCACTCATGAAATGGAGAATCCGTCACTAAGCTTTCTGATATACAAGCTATCATCCTTCGATACTACCAACAATTACTCAATTTGCGGGATGTTGTTGAAGAACTACCCATTGACTACTTTGCCCATCTGCCGCATAGATTAACGGCGGAGCAACGACAAGAGCTCACTCAAGCATTTTCTCAGGAGAAGTGAAGCAAGCCGTCCTCACAGCTAAGAATATTAAAACGCCTGGCACCGATAGACTAGGTATAGTGTTACATAAGACCTTTTTCCACTTAATGGGGCCCCTTGCTACTGAATGGGTGAATTATGTACTGTAAGTATCCATTTTGAGAGAATCCTGTCAGACTGCTGTTATTGTGTTGATTCCAAACAAGCCTCATCCTCGTACAGTGGCGGACTATAGACCTATATCTTTACAGACTGCGATTATAAAATTATTAGTTGATGTATTAGTGCCCGATTACAAACTGTTATTGCCCACCTTGTTGGGTCTATACAAAATGGTGGCCTACCTCATAAACGTGCTCAAGGTATTTTAGCTGCTATACGCGATGTCATCACCTGCCATCAAGATATTGACGGATGTGGCGCGGCCTTAATTGACTTGGAGTATTCTAATGCTTTTGATCAAGTGAGCCATACATATTTATTTTCTCGTCTTCAAGCCTATGGATTTGGAGATATCTTCTGTAATTGAATGAAGGCTGTTATATTGTAATTGGACAATTAAACTCAAAATTAATGGATATCTCAGTCCTCCCTTTCGCATTAGTAATGACATCCAACAAGGCGGTCCGCTGAACAGTCAGCTTTTTATTCTAAGTTTAGGGCCATTTCATGTCCGACATGCCCCTCATGTTGTCACCATATATAATAATTATGTGCAAGTTTACTCCTTTATGGACGATGTTAAATGTTTTACGACTGGTCACGCTGACTTAAATGTTTTGATACAGGACGTAAGGCTCTACGAATCAGTATCTGGAGCCAAGCTGAACCCTAATAAAACATACATAATACTTCTAGGTAAATCAAATATTATTACTACTACTTCTATTGGTCAGCTACAACAGTCAGTAAAAATCTTGAGAATGACTTTCTGTTCTAGCGTGGTTGACATTATTACTAATAATGTTGGCCTTATAGTCAATCGGCTAACTTATTTTCTTGACCAACATCGATTTCGTAATCTTAGTCTCTTATTCGCCTAGAATTTGTGCATTTCTATGGGTTATCTCAATTATATTATATTGCCCAAGTCTTGCCTTTTTCTACCTGTCATCTTGCAAACGTTAAGACAATTCTGGGCAATTTTCTGTGGAAACCTATGATTTTTCGTGTTTCCTCCAAATCTTGTGCAACGATTTTCACACGTTGGATTCAATTTGAAAGATGTCAAATTGCAAACTAAAGCACTAATTCTCCAACGACGTTTACATTTACTCCAAGTATCCTGATCAGTTTACATTCTACTACCCAGCTCATCATCAACTTATTACACCGTGTTCCATTAGAAGCACCCTTCTATCTTGGACACCACCTCAATATACCCTTCTATACCATCTCAATATACTTATCTGAAACCGATTCTGTATGAGGCTTGTTATCGACTGTTGAATAATGATTTAGACGAAGTGCTCTCTGTCAAAAAAGACTGTATTCGGTACTTCGCCAACCTTGTACTCTTACTCCTAATATCGTTGCTAAGCATTTCCATCATAATTGACAACGAAACTGGCGTGTTTTACATGCTCCTTACTCAACTTACCGTGCAAGATCCGTATGGTTTATTGTGGTGCACCAAATTGTTGATACTGTAGCCCGATGACATTGCTTTGGGTTTAGTGACTCTGATCTTTGTGCTTCTTGGAATGTAAAGGACACTATTTAACGTCATCTTACAAAATGTGGTGAAGCAACACTGGTGTCACCCCAGTTTTTTCGCTATATGGCCCACATGTGCCGTACTACTCCCATAGCTATTTCAAGAGACTTAATACTTTTTCCCGACTTTACTTTTTTCCGAGAACTACTGTAATATCAAGCTGTTAATTGGTAGATTGGCACCACTGTTTTATATTTGTTACCAGAAAATTGTTCATACTTCCTATACTATGTCTTTATATGCACAGCTAAACCAAATTCCTTTTGCCATGCGCAACAGGTTATTTCTAATTTTTTTAGAGTGCTATATGCATAATGTGCCTTTTCCAATACCTGCCAATTTGTAACATTTTCTTTATTTTGTATATTGACTTGTACCGACATTAAGCTTCAATAAAAACTGAATAAAGCCATGGTTCGATAGCTAAAAGGTTCGTGATTCGAAACCCGTCTCGGGAGCTGATTTTTTTAGATCTTAATTTCCCAGATTTTAAAATCTTTCTCTCCCTTTGTAATCATCTGATGCTCTAAAAAGAGTTCTCCATCTTAATTCGACAACTGCATGATGCGATGCTCAAAGTTCGGAAACTTTCTTCTGTTTCACGAAAATCACAATTTTCGTCATAATATGGATGCTGTCCTTTCATTTTTTTTCTCCAATTCTAAACTTGCGTATGCAAAATCACCTCTCTCTCTCTCTTCCTGTCTTTCAATGCCAACCACTATGAGAGCACATGGCTTGAGATCAAACCGTCAACTCTTGAAACTAAATCTAAGCATTCTGGCAATGTGCTGTCCTCACTCTATAGGTTTGTTGCTAAAAACAGTGTCATTTTGGATTTACCCGAGGGGGAGATCTTCGCTGACATAAGAGTTTCATTTTTTTTTTTAATTTTTGTATTACTATATACTTGATCAAACAATATGTGTTTATGAAACTCAAGGGAAGGGAGAATTACACCCTCCTGTCCTGGCCAATTAATACTCTTAGAACATGGAATTACTGAAAAGAAATGAATCATTGAATAACACTCATTTCTGTCAGTAGTTTTTAGGACTCTAAGCCCGTATTAAGCTCCTTCGTGGCTAAGCGGGTAGCGTACGCGCCTTTGGCATGGGAGACCCGGGTTCGATTCCCGGCGGGAGCTCATGTGGTTCGGATTCTACGTTAATCAGTAGGTCCACGTCTCATAATGCCTCGCTGCTGAACGGGACGTTAAACTCAAAATCAACTCAACTCAACTCAACTCTCGCATTACAGATTTTGTTAAGCACAAAACCTACTGTCGTGATTGACAATTTTCATAGATTTCACAAGGAGAATCTTCTTAGCTTGCAATCTTCGAAGAAAGGAAAGAATGCAAATAAGGACATTCATAAAGGTATGGGAACATTTCGTAACTTTTTTTTTAAAAATTTGGGCTCTGAAAAGGCATTTCAGAACAAACGAATGAAAGAGACGGGTTTTGACCTAACCATCTTGTAAACCTGGTTCCTGTTTTTTTTTTTTTTTTTTTTTTTCGCCTGAATGGAAAGAGTATATTACGTCACACATTGCTTTAGACAAGGAAAGGTGGGGAGGGGGTTGAGTTGAATTCTATACCAGAAGGAAGCAGTCAATCGAGAAGTGTGTTTCTGAATGTATAAGCAAACGGGTCAAGGGTTTGTTATTAATTTGGACTCACAAGTTAGAATTTTTGTAACGATTTCTATGCCGCAAACTGTACAGATGGGTGACATAGAATGTTGAAGTTGACGTCAGACTTTCTCACCTTCAATCTGAGATCCAATAATAATAATAATAATTAGGCACACAGAACTCTTTGGGTTTTAGATACAAATTCATTTTGTTATATACCGCCTTATTAACAGAAAAATTTTGGTTAGTTTACAACAAACTTTTTTTTTCACATGTCTTTCATTCCCATCCGGGGATGGGCGGGCCGCAGAAGGTTATGCCTTCTCTATGGCCAGAGATATATAACGACTGTTGATGATGAGAAAGTTAGAAAGTTGCAGGCTGTTATGAAATGGTGTGAAATAGAAAGGGTCATCTAAATGTGAGCTGAAGTTGAAAGTCAGCTATTGATCAGTAAGGAGTGAGATATTAAGCGATGTAGGAGGCCAGGTGGTGACGATGGATATATACATTTTGGGTGTAGATACGACGATGCGGGTTGTATTGCGCAGGTGAATGGTCCTGTTC
Source organism: Thermobia domestica (assembly GCF_964235325.1). NCBI lineage: Eukaryota > Metazoa > Arthropoda > Insecta > Zygentoma > Lepismatidae > Thermobia > Thermobia domestica. The sequence continues at coordinate 192,102,402 of NC_137468.1, read as the reverse complement.
ATATATGGCTAACAGATGGTCTATTGGTGGATAGGCATATTTGGGTACCGCTGGCGTTTGTTGCAGCAGTTTGTCAATAATAGGATGTGCATGGGCAATACGAGTAAAGCCTAAGTAAAATGAATAAAAATACAGCATTTGAAAATTGGCTTCAGCCAGGTTAGTGCTAATACTTTATATTTGCTAACTAGTTAACAAATAGATTAATAATTAGGATATGATTTACTACGTTATTCTTTTGTATTTAAATGGGGGAAAAAGTCACAAATAAATCTTAACAGCTCATAGGTAGAATATCTTCCATAACTTTCCTGTATTACACTACCATCTATCGGGAAGAAGATGTACTTTTTGCAAACCACAGAAACTGTTGTGCTGCCCTCTGCAGAATGAGTTTTACTAATTACATGTTAAATATCTTCATCTAGGAAAATTTAATCGTTTTCCGAGTTTTCTGACCGCAACCTGCTTCTAGCCCATTCACCAAGGTTGATAGTTTGAGATAATAAAACAACAAGTTCGAGACGATTAGACTTTCTTCTGATTTTATCTTTATTTCTCTCGAGGGAAGATGAATACTCATAAGTAAAAGATGACGGTGATTATGATTTTTTGTTTGTTTGTTTGTTTGTTTTTGTTTTACGTAAAATCCTTTATACATTCACCCTATCTGTCCATGTCTCCGTCCGTCCATCCGTCCAGATGACAAAAAGTCTCAAGAACTACTGGAAGGATAACCATCAATTTTGGTCAAGACGTAAAGGATGAAATCAGCGACGCTAATACACTAGTTGTTGCCCGGGGCAAGAACTCGCTTTAGCGCGCGGCACAAGTCCTAAACGGCAGAAGTCCTAAACACCAGAAGTCTTAAACGGCATAAGTCCTAAAAATCATGCCGCGGCACAAGTCCTAAACGGCAGAAGTCCTAAACTGCAGAAGTCCTAAAATTTAGGTCTAGTACCTATATTTTTAGGACTTCTGCCGTTTAGGACTTCTGGATGTCACCCACCTGACCAACCAAACCCAAACGCTTCCCAAAATATTTACCCTCCCAATCCTACGCTCGGAACACAAGCCCCATTTGGTCCTCCCTTAGTTACGTCATTGGATGAAATGTTAAGAGATTTGAGTTCGTTCATGGAAATGATCCATCTACTGCAATTGGTAAAAATCAACCATTTTCGTTTGTTTGTTTTTAAAAAACACTTTTTAACATTTTTAACATTAGTATATGGAGAAGCATTTTCTTCCAATAGATTAGGTCTCCCAAAAAATACATTCTTTCTCCGTCCTTAAATCTCTACTATAACTTAAGGGCTCAGTTGTATGCTCAGTGGTAGAGTGTTTCCTCTGGTACATAGGATACCTGGTTCGACCCCGGGCCCAGTAAGCTTGTAGTGGACAACATAGTGTTTAGGTTTTCTCGGGGTAATGCTGTTTCCTCCCACTTTCTCATTCTACCAATTCTTCCATTATCATTCACTTGCTTTAATCATCCGCTTTCCTTGGTCTAAAGAACATAATCATGGAACGTGAAACTAAAAGATTTATTTTAGTATTGATCTGCAGAGAAAAGAAAATCGAACAAAGATAGCGAGAAGCGGGTTTTTTGGAATCGATTTAGTGTTTTAAAAATGGGTACCATCTTCTTCCTTGACGCTCTATTCAAGTTAGAAGTAGGGGGGCCGCGGTGGCTCAGTGGTAGAGCGTTCACCTCTGGTGCTTGGGGCCCGGGTTCGATCCCAGCCCCCGTCAAGTGAACTTTGTGGTGGACAAACACCGTGTGCGTGGGTTTTCTCGGGGTTTTCCCGTTTCCTCCCACTTTCTTCATTCCATCATTTCATTCATTACTCATCATCATCGTCTCCTTTAGCCTAACCGGCATAACCGTGGGACGTAAAACTCAAAGATTTCATTTCATTTCATTTCATTTTTCAAGTTAGAAGTGGCAAAATTAAGCTCTTTCGGTTGTAGATTTGATAACTAAAAGCTGACAGAGAAAAACGTTTTTATTTATTTTTAGTTTTCTTAATTTTATTTTATTATTTTTATTTATCTATTTATTTATTTTTGCAATCAATTAAGAATCCCAACTCTACTGTAGTATATCTATTATAACCGAAACTAACAGACATATTGTTTTGCTTCTTGTTTCAATCATAATTGGAAAAAAAATATCACGCCATACAAATCAAACTCGTTCACGTGATGTACCCGTGTCAGTACTACTTATTTAAATGAACTATTTGCTGAGCAAAACAATATACTCACATAATAAAGTACATACGTGTTTGTTACAGTTTCGCCAACTAACACTTTGGCTTCATCATACACTATGATCTCCTGTATCTCATATTGCATGATGAAGCCAAAGTGTTAGTCGCGAAACTGTAACAAACACGTATGTACTTTATTATGTGAGTATATTGTTTTGCTCAGCAAATAGTTTGTTTGTGTTTATATATACAAAGCAAAGCTTCTACTTATGGAAAATATTTAAATGGCACAAATGATTCACTTTCAATTGCATCGTCATCATCATTGGCAGATCACTTGTCGACTGGAAGAAAGTAGAAACGCTTTCAAAGTCTTGACTGGAAGACCAATCGGAAAACGACCATTAGGAAGACCTAGGCGCAGATGGAAGGACAATATTAAGATGGATCTCGCAGAGATTGGAATATAAAGTAAAAACTGGATGCAGTTAGCTAAAGATAGAAGTCAGTGGAGAGCTTTTGTGAATGCGGCATTGAGCCTCCGGGTTCCATAGGCCATAGAGAGTTTTTAGTTTTAGCATGCATTTTGTGTAGAAAGTAAAATATATAAATACTGAAAGGTAAACATTGCACAGAAACGTTATGTTCGTATGTTGAAGATACTTTTTTGTATGTTGTGCAAAGTAACCCCAGTTATGGGGTTATTTTGCACCAAAGTTTATATTTCAATAACTATGCTTATACTGAATGTTTACTAAGGCACTTGCACTAATATTTTCCTTATATATCTAATTATTATATGTTTAAAATACAGTGTTCTAAATCATTACGTTTGTAAGTTACACGCGAGTTTCTTTAAAATGGTTTAAATCTTGTGCAAAGTAACTCCGTCTTACGGTAGTAAAAACGCTAATCGATAACGAGAAACGGATTTCTGCATTCAATTTAACATCCCAAGAATATATTGTATCTCGTTTCTAATATCTCTACTAAAGCTAGAAGTGATAGGGAGTTACCCCTTCCGGCTTCAGTATTAATGCAGAAATTATCACGCTATACAAAGATGTCTTCAATTCCGTCTTCACTATAATATCTTTAGAAAACCGGGAGTCATAGAAATCCACTTGGCACCTAACGACTTGTCGAGTGTCTGAAGATAGTGGAGATTTGGAGGAATTACAAGGGGGGGGGGGGAAGGTCCTGCTAATGAGTCATGCAGAAGCTTTGCAATATGTGTTCAACTTCTTACCCGCACATCCACCTATGAACCTCAGTTTACAGATGATATGTTTCGTCTGCAGAAAAGAATTGAAGCACATTGGATTTCATCAAAATTGAATAGAATGAGAGCCTATTTTTCAATAGAAAACAACAGTAACAACTAAAAAAAAAGAAGTCATATAAACTGCACATAAATTGTTCGATTTATAATTTTCCTTTTCTTGTTTTCAAGCTGAATAACTCAGTTTGCTATAATATTAATTTCAATAAACTCCGTACATATGTTTCTATTTTATGATTGTGTTATTGTGTTTTCAATCCGATAAATTAGTTTTAGAAGGACAAAGGCATGTATACATATATTAAACATACTGTAGTATTTTTTTCTAGCACTATATCGGGTGTTCTAAAAATGGCGCCCACGGAACACAGAGCATTATTCTAAAAGTCAAAATGAAACAAACTATATACATTTTTATTCCTTTCGAGCCCTCGTCTGGAGACACAAATTGCACTATGTGGCAAAGTCGCAAATAAAGAACCATAGATTAGATCTAGCAATCTATCAAATAGTTATATTGAATCTTTCCAGATGGCAGCTAAAGTCGATATTTATTGACACTAGCATCATTTATTAATGTAGCAATCGATTCAACTGCTCATTAAGTTCGTGGAGTAATGCTAGTGGCTCCAAGTTAATATGCGACATTGCCACACTGTGAAAATTTGATTCACCATAACGGCTGAAGGAGGCCTCGAAGAGCATACCATCATATAACATTCTCGCTTTATTTTGGCCTGTAGAGTAGTGCTCTGTGGTCCGTGGGCGCCATTTTTTAGAACACCCGATATATTGTTATGATTACTCTATATATACATTATTTAAAAGTAGCTGTCGTGCCATTGCATATTAAAATTTTACAATCAAGTAATACTAGAAATCCTATTCTAAAAATACACCAATCACGTTGGCCAGTTGTCTAAATTGGCCACTTTTCAATGGAACCGATTGTGGCCGACGTAGACAGGTTTCACTGTACTTCTTTTCAAAGCAGTAGACAGCACGACAGTGATTATTTCATACAGTGTACTTCTTTATTTCGTACACTGTACTTCGTTATTAGAGAGTTGGTAGAATGGCAACATGGAAGGAAACAGGACAATTCACATAAATCCCACGGAAAACATGTCCACTACAAACTCACATGACTGGGATTGAACCAGGGATGTACCACACCAAAGGCAAGTGCACACCTACTCAGCCATCCTGAATACCAAAAGCAGTACGAGATATTGAAGTTTGACTGTAGTACAGGTCTTAAATTGATTTTTGTGGAAGTGAGGATTCATGAAAGACCCAAGAAAATGCTATCGGGTTGAAGTAACTAGAAGCATTGTAAGGCTCAATAAGGTTTAGGTATCATGAAAAAAAGTGATCCTAACCCCACCCTTAACTTTGAATTCAATAGCCTTCTCTACGTTCACTTCCACAGATCTTTAATTATATACAAAGTGTTAGAAATCGAGTCGTGTCTCAGAGTCCGTCCCGAGGTTAAAAATAGAAAATTGAGAAAGCGGAATCGAAGGAAGTGGCATCCAGATCTCTCGCGATATCTGTAGAACTTTAGAAAAAGACGAAAAGAAATCTTCGAAGATGTTGGCAACAGATACAATTCAAATTACGTGAGCGAACAACCATCTCACTACATAAATATATAGAACGCGTGCGCTCATCCCAAAATAGTGTAGCCATAACTATTCGAAGAGATTCCACTATTTTATTTCACTGCTGTAAAACTTAACAAGTTTATCATTAAGAAGATTCTTCGTAGGACATTCATTTGATTTAAACTTAACGCGTTTAAGACATGTTTGACTAGTGTTTATTTCTGAGTATTCTAGGAAGATCATAGATTTTTTAAGATCATCATCACCATAATCATAGTTACTTATCTATTATTGGGAGGTCGCTTCTAGGAAACTGAAAAGCACCCATGTCCAGCTATTCAGTGACGAAACGAATTATTAACTTCATGAACCGAAACTCGTAAGCAGTCAGATCCAGTCTTCCGCCAAGTCGAATGTATGGTGTACAAATACCGTGACCGTGGGTTTTTTCTAGGTACTCCCGTTTCCTCCTACAATCTCATTCCACCAATTCTTCCAGCATCATTCACTTGTCTTAATCATCGTCTCCCTTAGCCTAAATAACATAAACGTAGGACGTTAAACTAAAATAATTCATTACATTTAACTTCTGAATTTGAGTGCACTTTCCGTCCTTTACTGATTTTTTTTATATAAAGGAAACTATACATAATCGTAGGAGTTCAATCGAATTCATCCGATCCAAGGAAGATCACGAGTTCAATCGAATTCATCCGATCTATGGTAGATCACGAGTTCAACCCAATTCAGTCGATCTATGGTAGATCACGAGTTCAATCGAATTCATCCGATCTATGGTAGATCACGAGTTCCACCGAATTCATCCGATCTATGGTAGATCACGAGTTCCACCAAATTCATCCGATCTATGGTAGGTCACGAGTTCCACCAAATTCATCCGATCTATGGTTAATCACGAGTTCAACCGAATTCAGCCGATCTATGGTAGATCACAAGTTCCACCGAATTCATCCGATCTATGGTAGATCACGAGTTCCACCAAATTCATCCGATCTATGGTAGGTCACGAGTTCCACCAAATTCATCCGATCTATGGTTAATCACGAGTTCAACCGAATTCAGCCGATCTATGGTAGATCACAAGTTCAATCGAATTCGTCCGATCTATGGTACATCACAAGTTTAACCGAACTAATCCGATCTATGGTAGATCACGAGTTCAATCGAATTCATCCTTTCTATGGTAGATCACGACTTCAACAAAATTCATCCAATCTGGTGGTAGATCAAACTTGGCATGGTAATAGAATTTCACCTGCTGTACAATCATGTAACATATGGTGTTGAAGCTTTAGGTTTCCGCGTTATGGGCCATCACATTTCGGGCTACATTTTTGAAAAGAAAAAGAACATCAAGTGTACCCTCCTGATATGAATGAAACTTGGCACGGTGATAGACTTTCATCTGCTATATAAGTGAGTGAATGAAGTGTTGTCAAGGTTTTTAATTCCAGAGTTATGAGTCATCAAATGGAGGCTGTGGACTTAGTCACATTGTCACAAAACAATTTTAATCAATTTTTAAGTCAGTAACGGGCAAGTTTATTTCACAATTGAGAAATTATAAAAGTAACTTCTCCATTTTACTCTTTAAAACAAACAGATTTGTTCATGTGCAAAAGTACAAAGAACTTTCATATATAATATTTAAGAAGAGAAGGCTCATAAAAATTAATTACAACGCAGGAAAGGGGGAGATTTTCTCATTCTGACGGTTTTTAAGTTGGAAGATATATGGTCAGCATATCACGACTCTCATCTGTGTTGTGGCTGATTTTGTTGACATAATTCTGTTATTTCTTTCATTCAAAATTCGTTTCCCAATTGTCCTCATGACGATGTATGAACTCCGTACTACCAACACTTTTCCGAATGACCACTGATTTAAATATTGGCAAGCAGAGCCTTCTGTAGATTTCATAGGTCCAGACAAATTTTGTACTACATACCTTATTACCCGAGGAGCCAAACGTAGTCCATCGTCAGCACTGTTGCCAACCTGTTTTTATGAAAATAATCATGTAAGAATTCAAAAATCGGTAAATTCCTGTATTTATCAATGAACTTATAACTGTCACCAAAGGGTAGTTTATTTAGAAACAGAAATCTTAGTTCTATATCTGTTTAAAATCGAATTTTATTTAATTTATTCTCTGCAAAAGTTTATTATTTTGCTTCTCTCGGGAATTTCAATCTTGAAAAGCAATTGAGAGAAGAAAACTGACAGAAAGATAAATTTTCACGCCCCCCCCCCTCGAAGGGCGCTCATGTTGTGGTTTCCAAGGGGGGCATGTACAAGCGACATTTCAAATATAGTTTGAAATTTTGCTGTAAGTAATGTAAAAAATTCTATTGGGTTTCGATATTCTGAAGTACAATTTCCTCTAGGGAGGCGAGCGCCCCACCTTGCCCCCCTTGATGGGCGCCCTTGCCCCCCTCCCCGATATTTGTCAGAGTTCTTCCCTTGTGAACGACCTACTGGCAAGTCATCAAATACCTTGATTTCGGTGACCTTATGTAGATCGGTAGAGGAGTGTGGCTACGATGTTGGTATTCAAATAATATAAAAAAAAAAAAAAAGATTTTTAAAAATTTGAAAAGGGTACTTGTAGCAATAGTTGTGTATTTGCTAAGCTTTTCTATTCCGAGAGAATTTGTATGAGAATAATTTATTTATGTTTAATCGACCATCGTATATCACTCAATCTGCTTTCTATTTAAGATATAACTAAAGTTCGAAGAGTCCCCTACCAACACGTAGATCATGATGAAAGAGGTGTTGTCTACACTCGTGAGAATATTATACAAACTGAAGGTGCTAAGTATAGAAATTGCGCATCCCACATTAACATGTTTTCGAGGAAAAAAATAAAGATTTTTCGTTTCAGTTTACCAACACTTTAATATGCAAGCAATTCGCAAAATATCTTAACATTGCATTCGGAAGGAATCAGTGTCGATGCCAGCGTTAACTTTGAGTGGGGTGGCAGTAACCTTCGTGGACAGACAAGCTATTTTCTTCTACAAAAAAAAAAAAAAAAAACATAGTTTTATATTGCCTGAACTATAAACATAACCAAGAAAGTTCTATCGCTTTTTGTGGAGGTCTGTGTTCAATTGGCCCCCACACCGTAAGTTGAGTGCAGTGGCGTAGCAGCTGCCCCCGCAACCCCCGCAGTGCGGGGGGCCCCGAGGTTAGGGGGCCCCGAAGTCTTGCGATGAATAAAGATTTAAAGAAGTAGAACTTAAACCTTACTTCTATCGGCTTTACAACTAGGGCCCCTTCTCTATACTTTGCGGGGGGGCCCCGCAAAAGTGTGCTACGCCACTGGTTGAGTGGAAATGAAGATAAGGCGAAGGTCAGTTGTTGATGTGGGTATATCCTGGTTGTTGTAGTTCAGTTACACCGTGAACTTGCGTAAGGACAGACTGAACACGGGACCTCCTTAGAGAGTCATAAAGGCGTGTATGCTATACGAGTTCAAATGGAGTCAAACGCAGATACAGCGGGGCGGAAGATATACCAGATCTTTGTGAGGGTGTTGTGACTATGCGGACAGTGCAGCGGGTTTAACAAGTTTAAAGACGGTACGAAACACTCGAAGATGCATCACGTGCCGGAAGACCAACACATGTACACAATGAAAATCTTCAGATAGCAATTGAGGCGAACAGTGGCCAGACATGTGAGGAACAGGAATTACAATTGAGCGTGAGTGGAGAAATAATTCAGTTCCACCTTCATCAACTTAGGAAGCACTACAGGTTGGGTCGTTGGGTCTCACATGATTTGACTACGGGCATGAAGGCAACGCGAGCAGACACCTGTGTTTCTTTGCTGTCTCGTCTGAGGAAGGAGACATTTCTGAACAGGGTGTTGACAAAATTTGATAACAAATGGGTCCTGTATGAAGCTCCACGGTGCCGTCATCATCGGTTAGTATCCCATGAACCGGTTCCAAAACAGCCGAAACCGTACTGCACCGAAAGAAGGTCCTCCTGTGTGTTTGGTGGGCTGCTCGCGGTATCGTGCATCGGGAAGTGCTACCAGCTGGTCAGAGCATCAATGCAACTGTGTACTGTCAGCAGTTGAGCCGTGTTCAAGAAAAACTCAAAACTCGGAGGTCAGCACTACTGAATCGCAAAGAGATCTTTATGTTACAGGACAACGCTGAGCCTCACGTGGCCCAGATGACCCGGAACACCATTCTACGCTTTGGATGGGAAACACTATTTATTGCATCGGCCAAACTCCCTGACATTGCACCGTCCGATTATCACTTGTTCCATTCCTTGGACAATCACCTTCGAGGACGCCAGTTCAAATGCCTAGTAGAGGTGTAAAATGCACTTGATACCTTCTTCGCTTCATGGCCCACCAAGTTCAACCGCGATGGAATCCATGGTCTTCCAGAACGTTGGCAGAAGGTCGTCGATGCTGATGGGTACTATTTTTGATCTTCCAGTTACATTTTAGGTGACATATCGATGATTGAAAATGGTGGGTGAAAAAGCGACAGAACTTGCTTGGTTAACTTTATACACTACAACACAGTTTATTTAGCGGGCAATCTGGAGTTTGTCGTAATCACCGTGACGCTCGCCCCTTCCCTCCTCCATGGCGTCGTTCCTAGAAAATATCATTGAAAAATACTATTTATTACCAAAATTGAAAATTGAGAACTATTGGCATTAAATATCTCAGTCGAACACATGTTTTACAGCCATAAATTCAGTACTGTGTGACCGTAGTTTACGAATATGCCTTAAAAAGATAAGTACAAAACCATAGTGAGACCTTCCATATTATACGGAGTGGAATGTTGGACGACGACGAAGAAAGTGGAACCAAAGTTACATGTTGCGGGGATGAAGATACTGTGTGGCTGTGTGGAGTGACAGGGAAGGACAAAATTAAGAATGAAGTGATCCGGGGAACAGTAAAGTTGGGACTAGTAGCAGAAAAATGACAAGAAAGTAAACTGAGATGGTTTGGGCATGTAAGAAGATGACCTTTGGAATACGTAACCCACCGAGAAGATGCTATAAAAATAAGTGGGAAACAAGTTCGAGGACGGTCAAAGAAGAAGTGGGGAGATTGTCTTCAGAAGGATATGGTGCAGTGTTGTGTCACAGCGGATATGGCACAAGATAGAAACAGGTGGAGGACAGTGGTCCGAAAAACCGATCCCAGCTGACTAGCAAAAAAGGCTCAGAAGAAGAGGAAGCAATTTAGTGAATTTTCTATTACAAAACACGGTAGTTATTTTTAGAACTTCTAATGTAAGAGCTTCTACATTAGTTATTCACAGTGGCGTATTTAGGGGGGCTTCCGGGCTTAATCCCCCCCCGAAATCTTAGTTACTATAGTAAAGTATATGAAATATCTTGCAGAATTTTCACATTTTCAGGCAAAGCCCCCCCCCCCCGAAAGTTAGCAAAGCTCCCCGAAACAAAATCGTAAATATGCCACTGGTTATTCATATAATATACTCAAAGCCTTCTCTTCTGTACAAGCCATTCAGGTTAACACATAAACAAGTCAAATACTTCCGATATAAAAAAAAACAAAACCACAACAAATGTAATAACTCTTTCATGTTTTAAATTCCCAACAGTAGCGTCAGTTCATACGTTTCACATAGTTGCAGTAAAATATCGCTGTAACAAACGCCAGAATAACGAAATGTTCAGCATTGCAAAATTACTTTCAGATTCCTTCTCTTTCCCCGTTTAATGTGTATTAAATATTATTTAATGTTAAGGAATTTCGATCTTCCAGTATAACGAATGAAAAGTTCGACGTTTTGTTTATATTATTTTCTTTTTAAAAAATACCAATTAAGTTCATCCTGTTTTATAATAGAAATATTTTTCTTCTTACTGTATTTTAATATTCAGATGATAAAAAAAAAATGTATTCAATAAGTTCCCGAACTATCTCGAAATAAAATGCTAAACGATGCTAGAATTTTTTTTTATTACAGTAGATTCCCGAAAACTCGGTTTAATGTGAACTAAAGGGTGGCTGAGTTTGTGAAAATGCCAGGTTAAGAGATTGAAAAAGAATAAGTACGAGTGTTTCCGCAGAGAATAAACTACCCAAATACCCTTAAACAAAGGATGAAGGCACAGAACGTTTACAATACATGAAAATGAAAATTAATCAATACATACTATACAGTAATTTAAATGATAAGACAAGCCTCAGAAAAATACCTTGAACGAGCTTTTCGCCTTGAAAGGGTATTGCCCAGTTATCCGGATTGCCGAAATATTGACTGCCGAGTTTTAGGGACCCTACTCTACCACTTACATCCCTTTCCACGTCACACACTCTCGTAGAATTAGTCGTAGAAGCTCTAGAACACTTGAGGAAAGTCGTCAACTGGAATGCTGTACGACACCGTCGTCACATTATTTGTTAGGTTTCTTTATGCGTTGTCACTGTTTCATATTTGTCGTGTTTCTTTATGCGTTGTCAGTGTTTCTTTATGCGTTGTCACTGTCTCTTTATTTGTCGTGTTTCTTTTATCGTTGTGTTTCTTTATGCGTTGTCACTGTTTCTTTATTTGTCGTGTTTCTTTATGCGTTGTCACTGTTTCTTTATGCGTTGTCACTGTTTCTTTATTTGTCGTGTTTCTTTATGCGTTGTCAGTGTTTCTTTATGCGTTGTCACTGTTTCTTTATTTGTCGTGTTTCTTTATTCGTTGTGTTTCTTTATTTGTTGTGTTCCTTTACGCGTTGTCACTGTTTCTTTATGCGTTGTCACTATTTCATATTTGTCGTGTTACTTTATGCGTTGTCACTGTTTCTTTATTTGTTTTGTTTCTTTTATCGTTGTGTTTCTTTATGCGTTGTCACTGTTTCTTTATTCGTCGTGTTTCTTTATGCATTGTCACTGTTTCTTTATGCGTTGTCACTGTTTCTTTATTTGTCGTGTTTCTTTATTCGTCGTGTTTCTTTATTCGTCGTGTTTCTTTATATGTTGTCAGTGTTAAAATTTTACGTTCTGTACATTAGAAACCAAACGCCTCCACGTGCGGTACACTAAGACAATGGTGTTTTTACTTCTTTTTTTCTTGCAGGAAAGTTCAAAAATGAAATGAAATCCTTGAGTTTTACTTCCCACGTTTATGCTGGCTAGGCTGAAGGAGATGGTGATGATAAGAAATGAATGAAATAGCGCAATGAAGAAAGTGGGAGGAAACGGGAAAACTCCGAGGAAACCCACGCACACGGCGTTTGTCCACCACAAGGTTCACTTGGCACGAACTGGAATCGAACCAGAGACCACATGCACCAGAGGCGAACGCTCTACCACTGAGCCACCGCGGCCCTTGTAGGGAAGTTGAGAACGTGTTTATATTTTACTAAAGCTGGATCGCAAATCTTTCGGAAATCATAATTTTTCCACTAAACCTGGATTTTTTGCTTTAAAAAAGCAGTTTGTAATGGAACTCAATCGGATATATATATTTTATACAGGGTGGCCCAAAAGTAGGTATACAGTCCCGTACTGATCAGCTCACTGCATTTTATATAATTTCTTTTGTTATCCATAGTTTCTTTATTATTTGTTCTTAATGTCTTTTTACTTATATCTTAAGCTCGGAACAGCCGAATAAAATCTATATATATAAAAGAGAACGTACAAATCCTTTCTTAGCTCATCACGCTAATACGGCTGAACCAATTTCTTTCATTTTTGGGGGGTTGTTAGGATTTGGACCCTAGATGGTTTTTATCATATCACTTTAATTTTTAATTACCAGTGTCTTGAGATAATTGACCATTCAGGTGTCCACAAATCCTTTGTTAGTTCATCATAGGTAAAAATAAACGTATTTATATGCAACCCGCCGAGTGACACGATCATGCGGGTTGCATATAAATACAGGCGCTATAATGACAGGCGCTATAATGTTAACATTTACTGCAATATACTATGGTTTTTATCATATCATTTGAAAGTGAAAAAGTAAAAATTATCTAAGTAACAAAGTTTATTGCGTTCAGGGGTGACCGCAGCGAAGCGGGGCGGGTGAACATAAATGACAGGCGATATAATGTTAACATTTAGTGCAATCTTCTATGGTTTTTATCATATCATTTGAAAGTGAAAAAGTAAAAATTATCTAAGTAACAAAGTTTATTGCGTTCCGGGGTGACCGCAGCGAAGCGGGGTGAACGCTGCTAGTAAACCTATAAGCTAGAATATTATGCTTGATCCAAGTAGTGGTGTATACCTACGTTTGGGCCACCCTGTATATTTGAACATTATATTTGGATCCTTCTCCTTAATACTCTGTATTAGTATATTGTTCTAAATTGACTCAAAATAGTATTTAAAATACGTCTCTTTAAGAGATGATTGATAACTTCCTTTGTTTAATCGAGAGTTTATTTGTATGCGTAAGTTTGACGTCATACATATCGCTACAGCAGTGTTCTACGTCAGTTGTGATTTTTTTTTTTCAGTATTCAATTCAACCTTCCTGCACCTGTATATGAACATAGCTTACTGTGAGTCAGTGTTCCTCTAAATCTACCGCAGCCATTTCTTGATTTCTAGTAATCTGCACAAGCTTGTCCCGAAAATATCTTGGTGTGATGAAGTTTAAGGTTTCCCATGGAACGAATGAGACCAGACGAAGCTCTTCCAATACATTAGGATTACGATTAGGAATTAGTTTTCTAGGCTTTTGGCACCTATGGCCATATTAGCCCGTCACTAGGATTAGGAATTAGATTTCTGGTCTTTCGGCATCTATGGTCATGGTAATCCGTCACTAGGATTAGGATTAGGAATTAGATTTCTGGGCTTTCGGCATCTATGGCCATGTTAGCACGTCACTAGGATTAGGATTAGGAATTAAATTTCTAAACTTTCGGCATCTATGGCCATGTTATCCCGTCACTAGGATTAGGATTAGGAATTAGATTTCTGGGCTTTCGGTATCTATGGCCATGTTAGCCCGTCACTAGGATTAGGATTAGGAATTAGATTTCTGGGCTTTCGGCATCTATGGCCATGTTAATCCATCACTAGGATTAGGATTAGGAATTACATTTCTAAACTTTCGGCATCTATGGCCATGTTATCCCGTCACTAGGATTAGGATTAGGAATTAGATTTCTGGGCTTTCGGTATCTATGGCCATGTTAGCCCGTCACTAGGATTAGAATTAGGAATTAGATTTCTGGGCTTTCGGCATCTATGGCCATGTTAATCCGTCACTAGGATTAGGATTAGGAATTAAATTTCTGGGCTTTCGGCATCTATGGCCATGTTAGCCCGTCACTAGGATTAGGATTAGGAATTAGTTTTCTGGGCTTTCGGCATCTATGGCCATGTTAGCCCGTCACTAGGATTAGGATTAGGAATTAGTTTTCTGGGCTTTCGGCATCTATGGCCATGTTAGCCCGTCACTAGGATTAAAATTAGGAATTAGATTTCTGGGCTTTCGGCATCTATGGCCATGTTAGCCCGTCACTATGATTAGGATTAGGAATTAGATTTCTGGGCTTTCGGCATCTATGGCCATGTTAGCCCGTCATTAGGATTAGGATTAGGAATTAGATTTCTGGGCTTTCGGCATCTATGGCCATGTTAGCCCGTCACTAGGATTAGGATTAGGAATTAGATTTCTGGGCTTTCGGCATCTATGGCCATGTTAGCCCGTCACTAGGATTAGGATTAGGAATTAAATTTCTAAGCTTTCGGCATCTATGGCCATGTTAGCCCGTCACTAGGATTAGGATTAGGAATTAGTTTTCTGGGCTTTCGGCATCTATGGCCATGTTAGCCCGTCACTAGGATTAGGATTAGGAATTAGATTTCTGGGCTTTCGGCATCTATGCCCATGTTAGCCCGTCACTACGATTAGGATTAGGAATTAGATTTCTGATCTTTCGGCATCTATGGCCATGTTAGCCCGTCACTAGGATTAGGATTAGGAATTAGATTTCTGGGCTTTCGGCATCTATCGCCATGTTAGCCTGTTACAAGGATTAGAATTAGGAATTAAATTTATGGGCTTTCGGCATCTATGGCTATGTTAATCCGTCACTAGGATTAGGATTAGGAATTAAATTTCTGGGCTTTCGGCATCTATGGCCATGTTAATCCGTCACTAGAATTAGGATTAGGAATTAAATTTCTGGGCTTTCGGCATCTATGGCCATGTTAATCCGTCACTAGGATTAGGATTAGGAATTAAATTTCTAAACTTTCGGCATCTATGGCCATATTATCCCGTCACTAGAATTAGGATTAGGAATTCGATTTCTGGGCTTTCGGTATCTATGGCCATGTTAGCCCGTCACTAGGATTAGAATTAGGAATTAGATTTCTGGGCTTTCGGCATCTATGGCCATGTTAATCCGTCACTAGGATTAGGATTAGGAATTAAATTTCTGGGCTTTCGGCATCTATGGCCATGTTAGCCCGTGACTAGAATTAGGATTAGGAATTAAATTTCTGGGCTTTCGGTATGTATGGCCATGTTAGCCCGTTACTAGGATTAGAATTAGGAATTAGATTTCTGGGCTTTCGGCATCTATGGCCATGGTAATCCGTCACTAGAATTAGGATTAGGAATTAAATTTCTGGGCTTTCGGTATCTATGGCCATGTTAGCCCGTTACTAGGATTAGGATTAGGAATTAGATTTCTGGGCTTTCGGCATCTATGGCCATGTTAGCCCGTCGCTAGTATTAGGATTAGGAATTAGATTTCTGGGCTTTAGACATCTATAGTCATGTTAGCCCGTCGCTAGTATTAGGATTAGGAATTAGATTTCTGGTCTTTCGGCATCTATAGCCATGTCCCACCCAACACAAGTACATACTGGTCATGTGTAAAGAATGTTCCTCGAGGTACATTGGAATGTACATGATAGGTACGTGAATAGAGCAATCATGTGAAATACACATGTAAGGAATAAGGTTACTTCCGTCCCAAAAGTACGTGCATGACACATACCGAGGAATGTATCTATTATGTGTATATCACGTACCGTGTATGTACTTGACACATTTACTTGGCATGTCAGTAATGTTTCTTAGGGCAGTGCTATTCAACCGGGGGTACGCGTATTTAAATCCTAAAACCTTAACGCTTCATTTTTACGTTCGAATGCAGAAGCATGTATGTATTTTTATATATATAAATAATATTTTAAAAAAGCCACGAAACTAACTCTGAAAATAGATTCTCTCCTCCGCCATCTGTGTAGCGATTTATCTATCTATTAAAATGCTACAGCAACATTTAAGAGCGACCGAGCTCTAACCTATAACCTTAGCATTCAAACCTTTGATTTACGGTTATTTGTGATTTCACGTTTATAACAAAGACAAATATTTTTAAAAGAGTGTACTTTAAATAAATTACTTAAAGAAATATTTTTCACAAAGTTTATCCTTTTGAATTATTGTTCAAAGGCCTTTGCCTTTAGTAAGCCTTCTCCGAAATAAATGCAAATGAATAGTGCTGCCATCTTTGGAGCTGTTTTAAAATACGTATATATGTTTCCGGCCCATCTTTCGACAATGAGATCTCAGAAACTACAGGCTCTAGAAAGATGACGTTTTCACTGATCGATTGCAAATTTCATGTAGATTGTCCAGTTCTAATTGAATATTTAAAAAACATGGGCACTATTTCTTTATTACATTTTTACGGGTACATTGGAAGTGTTGAAATTTAAAAAAAAATAAAACATCACATCCTAATCATTATACATTCCAACACCACACTGTTGTATATAGGGGTTGTATATATCTCCGGCATTTGTTTCATAGCCAAATAATAATGGAAAAGGAAGGATAACCATTTCTCCAGTCTAAGATGAACCTTTTTTGGGAGTGTTTTGCCTAATGAACACCATATATAACTGACATTATATTAATTTTGTATGTAATGTATTTGCTTATTACATACTGCATGCAAGAAGAAAGAAAACACTGGTCAGACATGAATTAGAAACTCCAACCGGAAGTAGGCTCAAATCTTGCAAACGGTGCGAGATATTCAGAAAACTAATCGAAAAATATCCCCTTTATGATACCCCTTGGCTATTTTTTAATCAATACGTCTTTAACTTGTGTCTGTAAAGAGACATGTACAGATGTTGTAAGGAATGATAAGGCGATTTATGCTCATATGCGAATAATGCGCTGTGTAGAGAGCGCAGGTTCAGCTAGTTTCTTGCGAAAATTCTTCAATTGAAGATTTATAATCGCCACTGATTTTCAATTTTGTCGATATTATCTTCAAATTCCACAGAAGGTGAAAGAAGAAGCTAAATCAGTAAAAGATGTTTCACCGGTTTCAGGTTTATTGCCACTGAAAAGCGACATTTCCTGAAGGATGTCTATATTATCAGGCTGAATTTCTTTAAGGAGTTAGTTTATACTTAAACTTACGTCTTCCCGAAAATTTTATTTCACGTCTAGTTTTAAGGTACAGGTTTTGAGCTAATTTTCTGCTGTGTAACGTCACAATATAACCATCAATGCTAATTTTATGAGGACAATTCTGACAGTGGGGTTTAGAATGTTACAACCTAGAGAACGCATCAAACGTCAGAAAATTGCAAAATGACACAGAATATATTAAAATGTGGCTAAACTCAGAAAGTGGCTATAGAAGTGAAAAGCATATGGCTAAAAAAGCCACTATTGGTTCTTTGGAAATTTTGTGACTAACGACGTTCTCAAAATGGCCAGATCTATTCACAAAGTGGCTCAATTGGCAACCCTAGTCGCAATACGAAGCAACTTACGCACAACCATGCCGTGGTACATGGGGTATCTATGTGCCATTCACATTCCTCACATTCCAGTGAAGCATGTAAAAGTACCTTTCAAGTGTCAGAAATTCCTCGAAAGGCACGTACCTAGCGACACATGCTATGCATATGAAATGTACATTTCTCAAGTACCAGGCACGTAAACGATACATATGGAACTTAAATGGCACGTTCCTAGAATGTACCTGGTTGGGTGGGGTTAGCCCGTCACTAGGATTAGGATTAGGAATTAGATTTCTGGTATTTCGGCATCTATGGCCATGGTAATCCGTCACTAGGATTAGGATTAGGAATTAGATTTCTGGGCTTTCGGCATCTATGGCCATGTTAATCCGTCACTAGGATTAGGATTAGGAATTAGTTTTCTGGGCTTTGGGCACCTATGGTCATGTTATCCCGTACCGTATGATAGATGACGTCCGTCGGCGCCACATTTTCTGAGGAAAGGGAAGGAAGGAAGCAGCCTGGAGACCTGTATGTTAGGTACCATCCCGGCATTTGCCTGGTGTGAACGAAGAAAAGCCAGGAAAATCTCACTCAGGATTGCTGATCAGAATACATTTACGCTTTTTTGACCAGGTGTCCCCACCGGGAATCGTACCCGGGACTAGCTCTTTCAGTAGAAGCAGATACACTTCCCGATACGAGACATCACTTTCACTACACCTTTTCCAGAGAACTTAGCCTCAACTGTTATTTCTAGCCAATCTTCCGGTTATTCTATTGCCCACATAATTATATATGTTTTTCTCATGATGTGAGTATAATTTTCTTTCGTCAAAATTTCGGTTACCTTAACATTACTCCTTATTCTTTGGTATTTCGATCTTATTTCTCCTGGTGACACCACACCATACATCCGGTGAAAGAAATCTTTAGGAGGAGAAAAGGCTATTTTATGGAACTTTGAATAAAGAGTTGAGAAAAAGACCGATAAAATCCTTCGTGTGGTGTAGAGACCTGCATGGGCCGGGCCTGGCCCGAGGCCCGAAGCCCGGCCCGGCCCGCGGGCCGGGCTTGGGCGGGCCGACTCTGATATTTCTTTGGGCCGGGCCGGGCTTGGGCGGGCCGACACTGTTATTTCTTTGGGCCGGGCCGGGCTTGAGCTGGCCGACAGTGATTTCTCTTCAGGTCGGGCCGGGCTGGGGCCGATCAATTGCAATTCTTTAATAATTATTGACTTTCGTTAAACGATAATTGGAAAAAGCCAAACGTTGAAGAAGTGTGTCCGTGGAAAATGTTACAAAGGATGCAATAGCTATTTACAGTTTGTGTTGCTTAGCGGCTCCACTTTCACTATAGAGGATTGCAGGCATTAGGCGGTAAATTGAGCTCTGACATTGACCTTCACTGAACTCAAAATATAACAAGAAGGGGTGGGAATGTTTTGCCTGTCGCTAAACAATATTGCCATCTTCATTTTATGCTAAAAATCAATTAAGTTAGATTTTTGTTACAGGGAATGGAGTTTTTGTTCTCTCGATAACAGGCAAAGTTCTAGGAGGCAATGGTACCATTCGGGAGGCAAGCGACAGGTTGTGAACCAGAGTTTAGAAAATGTTTCTGAGGGTTAGGTCAAATTTAGTACTAAATTTTGAGAAAGTTTGGGGCTCGAGCTAATTATTTTTTTAAAAAATATCGGGCCTGGGTCGGGCCAAAAACTTTTAAAATTTATCGGGCCGGGCCGGCCTTGGGCCAAGAATTTTAAAAAACTTATCGGGCCGGGCTGGGCTCGGGCCGAAAATCTCCAAAACTTTTCGGGCCCGGGCTGGGCCGGGCCTAGGTACGTTCGGGCCGGATTGGGATCGGGCCGAAAAATTCGGCCCGTGCAGGTCTCTAGTGTGGTGTATTGCACTGTATGAGGTAGAAACATTGATATTACGCAAAAATGATTAAAAAAGACTGGAACCTTTCGAAATGTTGGTGTTGAGAAGAATGGAGAAAATTAATTGGGTCGAGTGGCAAACAAGTTGAGTTGATTTTGACTTTAACATCCCGTTCAGCAGCGAGGCTTAATGAGACGTGGACATACTGATTAACGTGGAATCCGAACCACACGAGCTCACGCCCGGAATCGAACACCGGGTCTTCCACGCCAAAGGCGCGTACGCTAACCGCTTAGCCACGAAGGAGCTCGAATAGCAAATGAGTGAAAGAGTTTTAGAAATGGCGGGGGAGAACATAGCAATCTTAGATATTATTAAGAAGAGGAAGGGAAACTGATTGGGACATTTGCATAGAAAGAAATGTATAATGGGAGACGTGCTAGAAGATATGGTGGCAGGAAAGAGAGGAAGAGTACGAAGAAGGCTATAATTGATGGACGATATCAAAATAGCAAAATCGTACTTGAAGACAAAGAGGTTAGCGGAAGACCATAGAGCATGGAAGCTTCTCAGTTACGGCAAATGAGCTGCCAGAAATGGTAGAATACCATTGAAGATGATGATGATTATGATCCTTCTCATGCACCCTCTTCATTCTCCACATGAAAATGAAATGAAATCTTTAAGTTTTACGTCCCACGGTTATGCCGGTTAGGCTAAAGGAGACGGTGATGATGAGAGATGGGTGAAATGGTGGAATGAAGAAAGTGGGAAGAAACGGGAGAACCCCGAGAAAACCCACGAGCACGGTGTTTGTCCACCACAAAGTCCACACGGCGTGAGCTGGGATCGAACCAGGGACCCCAAGCACCGGAGGTGAACACTCTACCACTGAGCCACCGCGCCCCCTCATTCTCCACATGTTTGCTGCATTGGTAGTCTCATTACGATCTTGTAAGCTCGTCCTTTTACTAGGCTGCTTATAATTTAACACAAAGGACACTTAATTCTTCCCGTTTATTCATTACCCTTAATTCTATGATATATATTTCAGCATCCAAACTCTGATCCTTGTCAGAGTGAAACCTCCGCGTCGTTTTCTTCAGGTTCTGTCCTTTTCCTATACTTTTCCTTCATCTTCTCCTCCTGCGTTCGCATATTCTCTTTTTTTTAATCCTCTATCTTCTAAGACCCATCTCCCCTCTTCTATTCTATGATGTATTTTAAAAGTTGGAAATGAATTCCAAAATTGTTAAATGTTGTTGGGAGCTATGGTCAAAGAAGAGGTGAATTCAAACTATGCACAGCAAATCCCACATGTTTACCGTACTTAGACAAAGAACTTTATAAAAAAAAAATCCTAATTCAAATAGAGGATACGAACTCATGGCTGTATAACACTCTCCGCCACTATTTCGTTTCATTAGAAATTGAGGAACATGCAAAAATAATAGTGTATTTTAAATTGTATACCAGTATTTTAAATATACGCAGATAGACTGAAAAGTTTTGCCAGTTGATTAATATCTAGGATTATAGTGAACATAATTAAATGAAATGTATGTATGTGTACCTTGTGTACCTTGACATCTAGGCTTCACATAGTCACCATCCACTTCCACGCACTTTCTCCAACAACTTACTACTTCTCCCAGGGCGTCACGGTAGAAATATTTGCCTTTGGAGCGATACCAGATCGTATAGCATGCTGGACGTCCTCATCTGATGAGTAATGGGTACCCTTAGGATGTTCTTTCAGTTTAAGAAAGATACAAAATTCACTAGGTGTAAGATCAGAGTTGTATGGGATGTGTAGAAAGACAGTGTATCCAACCTTCAATATTTCGTCGGTGGTCAGCTTCCTGGTATGAGAAAAACAAGGGTCCATTATCAGACCTAACACGTGTTAGTCAAATCTTTAGCTTCTTTAGGGTATTGGCGTACAGTTCTGAATTCACGGTGGTACTCTAGGGAAGAAACTGTTTGTAGATAACGTCATTCACTCGAAAACCAGAGTCAGCATGACTTTTCCCGCAGATGCACAGACCTTAAATTGGTTTGTGACAATACCCCATTATTGACTGCGTTACTGTACACATTTGCATCTGGCAAAAAAATTGGGCGAGTGAAACTCCTTCCGCCGTCAAGAATTCGATTACGATCTCTGCTTTAACCGTATGTCCATACCAGTCGCTATCTTAGCCACAACTGCTGATTACGTGGGCAGATAATAACAACTTTCGCTACGTGGTGTTGTAGGTAATGAATGGGCAAACGTTCAGCAAAAGTTCCAATATCTCTGCAAATAAAAATAAGCGTGATATTAACCAACAGGCAAAAGTTTTCAGCAAGCTCTCGTATTACATGAGCTACTATAATACGTGTACTAATATTCGCTTGTATTATTAATATTTGTTACAGCATTATGTATACACATATTCTTTTGTACAAAGTTGTTTGTGAAAATTAACCACCACAACGTAATGATAACATTCACCGGATTTGTATGACGTAGAAACTACGTCAGCGGGTCCACGGAAGCGTAATCCCTGCAATACCTTCGGTTCAATAGCAGTACCACAAAAAGGGTGATTTATGTAGTACTCAGTGTCATTGTCAAAGAGTGCAATAGAAATAGGCGACTGCATTCCAATGGGGCCACATGGTTCTCCTATGAAAAAGCTGTTTCTTGTATCGCTAGAAAGGTTATGCACAGGAAAAAAAAAACGAAGCAGCAACCTGTACAGTTGCCATAAAACATCAGCACGTACGGGGGAGTCCACAAAAAAAAACTCTCTCTTTTTACATAATATACTTGCTTTATTTGTACCAGAAACGCACTCACGAAATTCCACCCGGTCCGAATCCCCTCCAATCTTTCATTTTGGGATCCGCTCTGTGGATAATAAATTTTTGGGATGCGCTTCTGCAATAAAATGTGTAATGTAATTCAAACTTTTTTTTTTTTTTTTTTTGCTTTGTGGATAGCATAGCAGGAAATTCAGGTACTATTCCCAGTGGGATCTCATGTGGTTGGTCCACGTCTCATATAGCCTCACTGCTGAAAGTGTACCTAAACTCAAATTAAATCGATTTTTTTCAATCACAGACTCTTCATTTCTATTATCGTGCCAAAACAAAATTGCTTTTTAATTTCCATTTATATTCTAGAATTTTATTTATTTGCTGCCACACTAAAATTTTAATCCTGCCGCCGCCCCTCAAGTTTGGGTACAAAACTTATTGACTTCGTTGGTTAAAAAAAATAACCCCTTCCCATGCTGTTTTAACCTCAAACAAAACTTAACAGAAGTTTGTATTTAGAGAGCTTCGAAATGTGGTGTTGGAGGAAGATAGAGAAGATAAAATGGACACAAAGAGAAACAAACGGAGATGTTTTAAAACGGATAGAAGAGAAAAGGACGCTTCTAGCCACCATCCTAAGTAAGAACGCCAAATGGATTGGACAGATCTTGCGAAGAAATTGTCTTCTTCACACCGCCATAGAAGGAGAGGTGGAAGGAAAGCAAGGAATAGGAAGAAGAAGAACACAAATGATTGATTTGAAAAATAGAAGAAAATATTGGAAGTTAAAAGAGGAAGCTGAAAATCGAGAAACATGGAAAAAACCTTTCTAGTTTCAAACTGAAAATTAAGAAGGAAAGGATAAAGCCCTTATTAATCCCAAGACCTGCCGAAATGCAGAATACTTAATAAAACTTAACAGATTGTACAATTTCTGTCATTTCTGGAATCTGATCGATGGCATAATTCCAGAAGGTGTAACACCGAATTTTCTCTATAAAAAAATTTATCTCATCTGATATCAAAAGTTCATCTTGTAGCGAGAAAGCTAATGTTATGGCTACACTAATTAGGGCAATGTGTATGCTTGAAAAATAGAAAAGGAAAAAAACAAAACTGAAAAATGGCGAAGGCGAGAGAGAATTTTGGATCTTGTCCCGAGAGCTTCTTTGTGTGTGTGTGTGCGTGCGAAAGAGAAAGAGAGAGTGATACGATCAGGGGCGTACGGAGGGGTTAACGTCCACACAAAGATAGGAAGATGAGATGAAAAAAGAATTACAGGATTTATTTGTGAGGCCTTGAAAGAATAGAACCGGGAAGAGGCATAGCACTAAGGTCAAATGAGAAAGGCATCTCTCTCTGTCTTTCTCATTTTTAGAAGAACAAGTGAACACTTTCCTTAACACAGTTTAAAGAAGTCTCAGCACGAGGACGAAAACAACATGAAAATGAAGAAGCGAAAATTTTGAGGATAAAAGAATTTCGTTTTTGAAAAAAAAAAAAGTCTTGATTTTCTCTGTGTGTGACAATGTGGTGAGTGACGTTTGGTGTATACTGATTTCTGTAAACATTCAAGGGAAAACATAAACATTTCCTTCCGCAGAAGAGAACAATTCAAACTTAAAACAAAAATAAACAATTTCGAAAAGGTAAACAAATCATATTTTCGTGCAAGCAAAAAGGAATTTTTCCTGTGAACTTTCTCAACACACAAGTATGCTTTGTTAAATTTTTATAAATTCTTTCTGTGGCTTTGTGTTTTTCGTTGCTTACAATATTAAAAGTGACAGATTCTGGAAGTGTGGAACAATAACAGAGTCAAGGGTGACGTCACTAGAACTCGTTCGCAATGGCTGACGAAGAAGAAGGTGATTCGAAAGACGAAGTCTACAACGAAGAATATCGACGCATTTTAAGACAAACATCTTCTTATGAAGTTCGGACGACAAGTGTAAGTATGACGTGTGGTCTGTGTGTGTGTTCTCTATAGAAATTAAGAACCAGTTCCGGCTTTTGTAACTGTTCTTAAAGATTCGGAACTGGAACAGTCACAGGCAGTGTTCAATTAAGATTATTTTTCTCCAGAAGTATTTTAAGAATCTATTTTAAAGATTCAGGGGGAAAGGGGGAAGAGAAGATCAAGAGAATTTTGCAGTCAAAATAGCTTAAGTAGTGATTGTCTGTAGCAGTAGTTCTCAAACTCATTCTAAGCGCGGATCCCTCATTGTCGGAATCTTATTTTGTGGATCCAATATAGTGGACAGTTAAAACGACAAATATGTAGGGAGAAAATATATTTGTCATTGTTAGAAACACGAGGTACGTTGAAATTCTAAGATTTTCAACTTTTTTAAAAGAAAATTTCACAAACCATTTACCTCAGGAAGTTCAAATTTGTCACTTCTCATCGTAACCTCCCTTTAAATGTACACTTTTTCCCGCAAGGTTGACGCCATGATTCCATGATCACCAAGAACGCTTCTGCATGGGAATTTTTTTACCACTGAAACATCACTGGTTCCAAAACGGTCCTATACCAAAATGAGGGTATCCTTAATTGTCAGACACAGCTAGGGGTGAAGTCCAATGAGTAGGGAGCATACGATACCACTTCAAAGTTGCCGTTACGAAGAAAATCCTGAGTTAGAAGTGCCAGATGAATAGAACCATTTATCTTGACGGAAAATCACATGAGCAACCTTCTCGGGTCGTTTTGTGTGCAATAGTGGAATGAGATTCGTCTCCAAAAATCATTCATGAGATGCATACGTCCTTGTAGTGTCCTCTGGAATAAAATAAGGAACGATTACATTTTCGCTGTTCCGAAACGTTTTCTGACCACTGATGCTAATCCTTTTTTTTTTTTTTTTTTTTTTTGTGACGGGGAGTCGGTGTGCTTCCATTGTACAGACTGCTGTATCTTTTCAGGATTGAAAAGCGGTAGCCACATCGCTTCCAGAACGTCAATTGAAGAAAAGAAAACAACATTCATGACTTCTTTACGCGTTAACGTTGACACTTTGCTTCTTATGCAAACTTCTGATCAACAGTCAGCATTCGTTGAACTCAACTTGAAGAAAACTTATTCGCATTTTCAGGTCTTCGTGCAGAATGGTTTCAACATGTCCTAAGTGTGGAGGTGATAGCACGCACACCTAATCGGTGGTTCTCCATAAAACTTTCTCAACTGTTATGTTATCTGTCCGGTTTGTCCTTGGTCGAGATTGCTTGGGTTCGTTATGACACAACGTTCAATTTTCTCGCATCCACAAACGCATATGTTCACATCCATTACACCTTCACCATATGTTTCACTGACTTATTGATAAATAGTGATAGGTGCCACGCCACAAAAAGTAGAGAAAATGAATGATCACATGTTGCTCGTGCACACTGAACGCCATCATCGAGTATCGAAAACATTACTCACTCTAGCGGCAAATATAGGAACTACGAGCTCCGCACAATGCTGCTTTCTGTATCACAAATTTGCAGAGGGTCTGCTTATTTTAAGTCCCTATCACTGCGAAATTAAAATACCGCTAATTTTACAGTAATTATGTGATATTTTCAAATAGTTAAAAGATAATCGAAAAGTGGATCAAGACCTCCCTAGACGATGTTATTTTGCATGAGGTACCGTTATCACGAGTCACCTAGTAGCTTTCTGTTTGCAGTTATTTAGAAACGCGAAAATAAATGCCGATTTTCTAAATGGCTGGAAATCGAAAGCAGATAAATGAGTTATGATAACGGTATCTCACGCAGAATAATATTGTTTAGGGAGGTCTTGTTCCACTTTTCGATTATCTTTTATCTATTTGAAGATATCAGATAATTACTATAAAATTAGCGGTATTTTAATTTCGCAGTGATGAGACCTCTTAAGATGAACTGCATCTTCCATCTGCTCAGAGTACCTGGAAAAAAGGCCTTAGAATTTGAACGCACCTCGTAAGGATAAGTAAAACAGAATCTTTATCTATGCCTACTCACGCCTAATAAGCAGTGACCGGTATTGATCAATCAACGATACATCGATGAAGTGTTGGATCCTATTATGTTCCTTTACTTCATATCCTGCGTGGAACCTCTTTCCAATAGGATAAACGAGTAACTGCATGTAGCACGCAATGCCGTACTTCCTGGGTGTACATGATGTTCTGCTATTTCCTAGGCAAGTCCACTCACCCCTAGTAGCAGAGACAGCTTGAAACCCGCTTGCTGTAAGCTTGCATTGGAAGTCGGCAAGTTTGCATCTGGCTTGATTGGAAAGCATGCAAGCATGCCGCAAACTGATTCCAGTAACGAAGTTACATGGAGGCAACCTTGCATTCAGTGTTCCGTTCAAGCTTAAAGCAAGCGTTTTATGACAATGAACGGCCAGTGATGCTATGACGCTCTGCGAAGGATCTAAAGTAACGCTTGCAAGTACGACAAAAGGCCGATTGTATGAAAGCATGCGATTCAAGTGCAAGCGTAGAAAGCCAAAAGCCAAGCACGCGCCAAATGGCCTTAAGATTTCTTGTTACTTGGGATCTGATTTCTCGCCGACTGAACACGTTTAGTCCATGATTCCACAATATCCCGTACACCAAAGACCTACTTTAACTGCCATTAATGAGTTTAGGCAATGGTTCGTAGAGGAATGGCATCCCATACTCCAGGAGAATACACAAGGTCTTATACACACACTAATGATATCTAGACTTTCTACTAAGTTCTCGCAGAACTATCACATATTGCACAGAGCGGTAAATGTATTCATTTCATACTTATACTTTAATTTATATGTCTGCCACATTTAAGATTGCTACCTTTTATGCATATTTAATTCTCAGCAATGTTTATACAAGGAATATCATAACAGTAGCGTTATTTCAGATTTTGTTATGGGAGGGGAGCAAGATTATTCACGACATAAGAATTTCACATTTTTACAACCAGTATATTGGTATACAACTTATTAGAAAACATATATTTCTCAAATCCATGGGGAGGACAATTGCCCTTCTGTCCTCTCGAAATGACGCCCCTGTATCAAAAGTCTGGAACCATAGGTCAATTCTCTTATGGGTAAAGATACTAGAAACGACACTATATTAAAATTGTTGGGAATGTGTGGTTTTAAATTTAAAACTATGGAATTTTCCCTATGGTACCAATTGTTTAGACTACATATTGGTAAGGTGTCTTATCTTCTATCTATTAAAATGCTACGAAAGCTATAAAAAAGCCAGAACTTCAACCTCTAACTTAGGATTTCAAAGCTTTGGTTTACGGTTATTCGTGATTTCACGTTTAAGAAAGACAATATTTTAAAGTGTGTGTACTTTAAATAAATTATTAAATACATCTTTTTGTTTATAAAGTTTATGTTTTAAAACTATTGTTCAAAGCCTTTGTATTTTAATAAGCCTTCTCCAAAATTAATGCAATTGAATTGTGCTGCCATCTTTGGAGTTCTTTTAAACTATACGTTTCTGAACATTGATATGTTTGTGGCCAATCCTTTCGACAATGAGATCTCGGAAACTACAGGCTCTAGAAAGATCACGTTTTCACTGATTGATTGCAAATTTTGTGTAGATTGTCCAGTTTTAATTGAATATTTAAAAAAAAACATGGTCATTATTTCTTTATTACATTTTTACGGGTACACTGGAAGTGTTGAAATAAAAATAAAAAGGTAAAGCATCATATCCTACGCATTATACATTCCAACACCACATAATAGCACATAGGGGTTGCATATCCCTCAGGCATTTGTTTCATGGCCAAATTATAATGAGAAACAGAGGATAACTATTTCTCCACTCTAAGTTGAATCTTTATTGTTTGGAGTGTTTTTCCCAATGAACACCATATATCACTGACATTATAATTGATTGTATGTGTAATATGTATTAGCTTATTTTAAAATATATAAAACGATAATCATGTCTGTTGTTCTGTATGGTTGCGAAACATGGTCGCTTACTCGGAAGGAAGAACATAGATTGAAAGTATTTGAGAACATCCTGAAATGAATATTCGGGTCCAAGAGGAATGGAAATAGGAAATGGCGGAAACTTCATAACGAGGAACTACATAGTTTATATGGTTTACCCAAAATTGTTAGGGCCATCAAATCTAGGAGGCTCAGGTGGGCAGGTCATGTTGCCAGGACGGAAGAAAGAAGGAACGCTTTCAAAATCTTAACTGGAAGACCAGCCGGAAAGCGACCATTAGGAAGACCTAGGCGCAGATGAGAGGACAATATTAAGATGGATCTCGCAGAAATAGGAATACAAAGTAGAAACTAGATCGAATTGGCTAAGGATAGAAGTCAGTGGAGAGCTTTTGTGAACGCGGCATTGAACCTTCGGGTTCCATAGGCCATAGAGTTAGTTAGTTTATGTATTTGCTTACTACATACTGCATGCAAGAAGAAAGAAAACACTGATCATACATGAATTAAAAACTTCAACCGGAAGTAGGCTCAAATCTTGCAAACACTCTGTATATATATATATATATATATATATATATATATATATATAACGAGTCGAGAACTTCCTCTTTTTTAAAAGGTTAAAAAGGATACTGCCTGAACAATATATTTCAAAATTAGTCTATTATATTTTTAATAATTGCTTTCGATGAGTAATTTATTTTTAAAAATTACTTTAGTGAAAAGAATATAAAAAGGAAGAAAATAATATAAATAAGTGTGTTACGTAATTTCTATAAAAGTATACCTTTTTCTTACAAAAAAAAACGTTCTCTTCTTTGATTTATGAAACATGATAACTTTACCACGAGTTCACTTACAAAGTTATCTTATTTTCTTACTAATAGGTAAGGATTACTTGCGCGATCGAACAGAAAGGTTTTTAGAGAGACTAGCTGGCTACAATGATTGAAACAAAAAAAAAAAAACCGATTTGGCAAGCACATACATTCTGGCATTTGTTCAAAATCACGTTAGATTTAGCTGAACAGTTTAAGTCATCATATCGAACAGTGTTACCAGATGTTCTCACACAGCGAGAGGTATAAAGTTTCCTGGTTCTATGGATAGCAGAATAGCCCTCATGTTTAGTTTTAATAGCCCCAGTTCGATTCTCTTTTGCGCTCTAAATATAACAGTCCCGACCATCACAATCGTATTTCCGGGTAACATTTGATATCGGGCTAAAAAAAAAATCATAGCATTCAACATAAAGTATGACATAATTGAAGCAAGGGTGTCATTTGAGGATGGCACGGGAGGCAATTGTCCCTACCCCTCCCACTTTCTTCATTCCACCATTTGTCATCATCACCGTCTCCTTTAGCCTAGCTAGCACAACTGCAGGACGTGAAACTCAAAATTTTCAATTTTCATTTTTTTCTTTGCATATTCAAACAAAATAAAAATAAAAATACAGCAAATACTGAAGATTAAAACACAATTATGGTTCTGGTTCGCGTCGTCCCGACTTCGATTTTCAGTGGGTACACTCGGTCGAAAAAGTGTAAAAATATTTTCAGGCCAGCCATCACGACCGAGAATTTTTTGGGTTTTCCTTATTCACACCGGGCAAATGCTGGAATGGTACCTAACATTTAGGTCCCAGGCCGCTTCCGTACTTCTCTTTCCCCTAAAAGTGTTATCGCCAGGGACGTCATCCCTCATACGTGACGAGCTAACATGGCCAAAGATGTCGACAGCCCAGAAATCTAAATCCTAATAATAATCCGAAAATACAATTCAAAGTTTAGTTTATACAGACATATATACAACTGTGGAGGATAAACTAGCAATAATAAAAATTTTAGGAATGATCAAAAATGGATCAAAAGATTGTGATCTTGGCAGATAATTATTTTTCGGATCAGGGGCCACAAAATTTTTGAACGGGCCCTAAATCGAGTTTTCGCGTTTTTTCTTTTTTTTTTCAGAATAAGCACTTCATACGAGGTAATTGATACTAAGAAAAAATGTAGGTGGCGTACGTAAAATCGTATGTTACATTTGTAAATCCTGTAGTTTTTGGACTTAACGTACAGCAAACGTATAAATGAAAACGCATGTTTTATAATACTTTCTGTATAAGTATTTTATCTGTACGTATTTTCCGTATGAAACAATATAGGCGGCCAGGATTTCACATACAAATGGACGTGTATATAACATATAGCTGAGGAATGTAACGTAAGTATACGAATGAGATATATGGAAAACTGTTAGATGTCCGACACCCTGCAACGGCATGATGGAACATCTAAGGTAAGTACATATGTAGCATATGGATAACGTATGCTCGATACTGATTTCTGTAGTAAGCAGGAGGATTCCGTATATTTGTACAATATACCGCTGTCCGGAGAATGTAGTTTTCTCAGTGTACTTTGAGTTTGGCTATACTGTATGTAGTTCTCCAGATAGAAGGCTTACAAGAAGATTTTTGACTGAAATGTATTGGATATTTTGATCCAAAAAGGTTATAACAAATTCGGATTTTAGAATACTAATGGGAGTCGCTGGCAAGAGAACGTAATAAAAAAAAGGAGGTCATGATATGACAGAGGTTGAGCAAACCTGATCAATGGTATAAATAGAACAAAATATCAATTTCCTAAACCGAACAGTGTCGGATATCTGAATATCAAGAAACCATTTAAGTCTCTTTCCATCCTCCTAGGACTAAAAAAAAAGTCTTTCCTATAAACTAGTATCCAAACATAAATAATCAATTTCCTACGACCAATGACTTCGGAGATCTGATAAAAGTCTTCGGTTCTATCCCTATCGAAAAAGTTGAGTTTCAGAAAATCCCGTCTTACTCACAGCCTAGGATTCTAGAACAAAGAGTGTACAAAAATTTCATGATCCTATACCCAACAATTTCGGGGGCCTAGTACACGGCGAACAACTCTTCAACACTTTTTCTTCCATTAACGGCCTATCTACGTGTCATCCATAACTCAAAGATAACATTTATCAAAAAATTTTAAATTTCCAATGATTGTTAAATCAATGGATTTATTATTTTATATACAGAGTCCATCAGAAGTCAGGGGCAATAAGCCAATTCTGTTGTGAGTCAAGATCATGGTGGAAAGACTACAAGGTGGGTGCATGCGCATGTCGCCTGGAGCGCTGTCGTGGCTGTGACTCATCTGGTTTGCAAGAGACAACGGGAAAAGGCGCGGCTTTAAGTGACAAATGGAAATTCTTTGTTACTTTGTTCTTTTAAATAATATTGAGAATGCCTAACTGTACAGTGTACGGCTGTAGTAATTATTACAGAAAAACTAAGGGAACTAATATAAAATACTTTAGATTTCCTCAAAAAGAGGGGGAATGTCTCCAGAAATGGATTGTAGCTTGCAGGTGACAGGACAAAATAAACCTAAAATATGGTAAGTTTTACACAAAAGTAATAAATAAATGCAATGTTAAATGAAATTATAAAAAAGCGATTTCATTATGTAGTTTCTTTTTAGTATTAATAGTATATAAGGCTACAGTAGCTTGTGTTGATTCTGCATACAAAAATCCAATAGTACGATTTAAAAAGACGAACTTTGAGGCAAGACCCGGATTCGAAATCATGAGGGAGGGGAACCGACAGAGGTGATCATTTCTATCATCATTTCCTTCTACATAAGATATTGAGATAAAATTTTCCTCACAGAGGCATGCATGTAACTCGAGAAGGGAGGCACGATGATCTAGGAGGCTTACCTCCCTCGAGTTAGGCAAATGGAGAGCATTGAACGCGTTAAAGTAGTTCAGGTCCCATTTCATTCTGGAAGTCTGCATTCCCTGAACCTCGGTGCTAAAACGGGACGTTGCACTTCAAATTAACTAACGAATGGAAGGTTCGTAATAACGATTAACGGTTACAAAGATATATAACAATTTATTAGATCAAGAGAATAAAGTATCCACCTACCATGTCAGGGCGACATTGTCGGGACATTTTTACACTCAGATTTTGAAATTTTTATTCATTTGAATCATAACTTTGGATAATTTACTTTGGATACATATTTAGGGGCCCCCTCCAGAATTACAAAATTAAGAATGAATGCAGTAAATTTAAAAATATGGTAGATTCTCAACCAATCAAGGAAGCACGATGGCTCAGTGGCAGAAGGCTCACCTCTGGTGCAATGGATACTGGTCTGCTTTTCGGTCAAGTGAGTTTGTGGTGGACAACATCGTGTCCGTGAGTTTCTCGGGGTACTCCCGCATTCTCATTCCACCAAATTCCACATAATCATTCATTTGAATTTATCTTTTATCTTCTTTAGACCACGGGACAGAAAAGAGAAAACTTATCAAGAAAATTATGTAATTTTATGGTTTATATGTTTTCTAGTCTAACTGTAACACCCCTACATCGTCTTCACCTACGCCTAGTACTTTGTTTCTTGCTTGAAATAGACATGTTGTAATTTCTTTGTTTGAGGTGCTTTGTATATACATATTTATTTCTATATATTTTTAGAACACAATAGTATATGTAACGTTTTATTTCGTACAAATGTTTAATAATACAGTTTGTTATGGCGTAAATTTTGACACTAATATTCAGAGAACTGTCAGTTTCACCAAACCTTTTGTTCAGATACAAATTCTATAAACAAGTGATCAGCGATTTCAAATAAGATGGTTTTTTTATAAATCAAAAATAAAAACGATGTTTAAAAGATTAAATACGTGCGTCCCTGCTCAATAAAATTTTTAACCTCCCCTGAGATTCTGACGAAACTTACATGGGAGCAACCTTTAAAAAAAAAAACTGTCCAAGCATAAGGAAAATATACGTACGTGCATTTCTGTTTATGAAAACCATGAATTCTCCCTTGAGATATTCTCAAAATTTATATGGGGTCATCAGTAAAGAATTCTCTTTCAAGCAAAATAATAATAATAGTAAATCAAAACCGATCAATGTGTTACGAAAATATACTTGAGCATACATAAATATATAATAATGAAATGCATGAACGACACATTGTGTTATAGATTATTCAGGCCTATACATACTCGACTGTATTACTTCAGATGTTTAAAAAAGAAAAGAAAGAAAGAAAAAGCAGAAAATGTAGTGAGTAATATTGGCTTGTTCAAGCTTCAAAATTGTTTAATATGAACTGGTATTGCTGTTTCTTTTGCTATTATAAATATCTTCCTTTGAATTCACTTAGCTTAAGCATGATTACATTACGTTTATATAATTATTGTTTGTAATAAATTTTTACTAAAATTTAAAAGATCACTATAAATAGAAAAGAAGTTTGCGTGTAAGATACCAGCGAGCAAGCGCTTGTTAAAAGTTCATCTGACTCTCACTGGCCACGTCTGAGACCAAGATGACGTCATGCGCCAGAGCGACAAGAATGTAGCACTGCATTGCATCCACCTTGTAGTCTTTCCACCATGAGTCAAGATCGGAAGAAAAATGGAAAGTACTTGGAAATAAGTGGTTTTTAATCTAAAATGGCGGAATTTTTTCGATCGTACCAGTTACTTGAGCTTCGTCCTATGATGAATGAAAAGGCAATGCTGCCAGTTCAGAAGGTTTTGGCTTTGGGCCCTCTTAATATCAACAATACAACCTTGTTGAGAAACTGATTTGAAGTGTTCCCAAACAACAATGTAAAATTTGATCGTGTCATTTTTGCGTGGCATTATGTTCTATTCGAACAACCTACATTACTGGAAATGTTGCTTTGTCATTTAACACTAACTGAACCTGCTCTATTTACAGAGCGCACAGTTCTACGAGGGCCATCCGGAAAATGGTGCCCGTTTGCGCCGCATGAAGCGCTGACGACTCGGGGAGCCGCTGGGCAAGGTCAGACCGCGTCAGTGGCTTGTCTGTCTGCTCTGTGCGAGGTTGCATGACGCTAGCAGTACCTGTGTTGTGTCTGTGCTCGTTTATAATGATTAAACGAATTGAGAACCCCGTCAGTTGTGAAGTGAGAGCCGTGATTAAATTTCTTAATGCACGAAACGTTCGACCTTGTGAAATTCATCACCAATTAAAGGAGGTGTATGGAGACAATGTGATGGACGAGTCGTCTGTTCGGCCCCCCCTGGTGTCGACACTTCAACCTGGGGAGGGGAAGTACACACGACGAGGAGCGTTCAGGGAGACCATCTGTTATTACAGACGAACTGCTGAGGTCAGTAGACGAATGCGTGAGGAACGATCGGCGCGTCAGAATTGATGAACTCTGTGAACATTTTCATCTCTTTACGAATCTTAAAGACTTTCTGTCGGGAAAAAGATTTGACAGCGATGAAGTACTTAAACGAGGCGTGACTACGTATCTCAATACGCTGGCGACGGAGGACTATGACGCTGGAATACAAAAACTCGTCACACGGTATGACAAATGCCTCAATTTGCTTGGTGATTATGTGGAGAAGTAGTATAAAGTATGCTGTTTCCAATAAAAATGTGTATATTTGTTAATATGTACTACTGTGTCTTTATTGCACAAACGGGTACCACTTTCCGGATGGCCCTCCTAATATGAGCGTGAATCTCTTTCCCTTTTCTCATTATATGTGTGCAAGTTCCATTACGAACACAAGTAAAGGACAGGAAGACTCTCAAAGGGAGTGAATTGCTATACACAAATATATATAAATGTAGTATTTTAATATATAGAATGTTGGGGGAGGGAGTTTGTGGCAAACTTGGAGAAGTAATAGATGATACCAAATGCAAATATTTTTTTCTTAAAATTCCATATCCGAGTACGCCTCATTGTGGGTCCATAAGCCTTCGAAGTTGCCAGCTTGCAAGAGGTTTTGTCATTCAGATTAATGCAAAGCGCCTGACATGTCCATCAACCCGCTAGACGTAGCCACTTTACTGGTTGCCTATCACAAGGGTCAATAGGGCGAAAACGACGCCTAAAATGTGGAATACAAAAATAAAGACTAGTTTGTTTGAAAATTTGAATAAGAACTGGCAAATCGCACAAAATCTGGAATCGACTAGCCAAAACGGCATGTTTCTAGCACATGTGGTTTTCGCGATCTCATTGTCGAAACGATTGACCCAAACATATAAACTTTTCTAGCATTTTAATATATAGCCTAGCTGGACCTGCTCTCTCTACACAGCGTATCATTCACATATGAGCATGAATCTCCTTGTCATTCCCCACAACATCTGTACGTGTCCCTTTACAAACACAAGTGGAAGACGTCTTGATAAAAATTGGCAAGAGATGCCATAAAGGAGAGATATTTTTCGATTACTTTTCAAAAACAACACCGACAACGTTTGAGAGGCGATTTCTGACTCTAAGATAAGACAAACAGTATAGACCAACCTGGGTGCACAAATGCTTCCTTTCGGCTGCCGAAAACATGAAAAAAATGAACTTTAAAGGTCCTTAGTTCCAAAACTATGGGACCTACCGTCATTGGGTCAAGACTTCACTTAGGAACTAGAATGTGCCCTATTCAAATATCAAAGTTTCAGAATCCTATGGTATTACCGCAACAATTTTTATAGAGGCAGCTTGCCTACGGGTATATAATTTGAAGTACTCACCAACTACCTCTATAAAAATTGTTGCGGAAGTACGGCAGGATTCTGAAATTTTCATAGTTGGATAGGGCACATACTAGTTCCTAAGCGGAGTCTTGACGCGACCACGGTAGGTCCCATAGTTTTGGAGCTATGGACCTTTAAAATTCAGTTTTTCATATTTTTGGCAGCCTATAACTCCGAAAGGAAGCATTTGTGCACCCAGGTTGGTCTATACTTTTTGTCTTATCTTGGTGTCAGGAATCACCTCCCAAACGTCGGTGTTGTTTTGAAACACCTATATATATCGGGTGTTCTAAAAATGGTGCCCACGGACTACAGGTTTTACTCGTCATTTGGCCTAATTCCTATTTTGCCTAACACTTTATCAGTTGTCAATCAGAAACAAAAATCACATCCGCCATTTTAGGTGAAATGCTAATTCCCACTTGACCTAATTGCCATTGTGCCTAACGATTTTATCAAGAAGGAAACATCCCTTATATACGAGACGAGGTGCATTTGCGAGACGAGAGTGAAAATTTTATGCGAGACGCGAAACGAGACTAAACCATGCGAGACGAGACGCTAGACGAGACGCTAGACGAGACTCGGTTAAGTCTCGCACGAGAAGTCTCGCGAGACTTCTCGCAGTCTCGCAACATTTATGAATTACATTTAATTGTATATTTAGTGATTTTACATTTATTGAGTTTTCTAAGTTGAGCGTTAATGCCTCCAGGAACAAAAAAGTGATTGGGGCAATAGACTTTTATGAGATTTATTATTATTCAAGGTTGATTTCCAGAATTAAAGCCTTCTTTAGTTTCTAAACATCATTAAAAAAGAAAATCTTTTTAAATTGGAAATTTATTACAGCACCGATTTAGGACTTTATTTTGCGACACAAACACATACACGCGGGCGCGCACGAATACATGAACTTCTGTTTTTGGTCTGAAAAGCGAATAAGACTCTCTATTACTGTGAAATGTGATATTTCTGTTGTTTCTGTCTTTTTCACATTACTACTAGCGATTAATGTTGGGGGATGGTGGGGAAATCCCCTCTCGTCGAAGTTTATCCCCGGCCTGGCACGCAGAAATAGCATGATATTTTTACATGGAATAAGTATTTTCTTTCTATATATTTATCAAAAACATCACTCTTTAGTTCGGAAGTTTAATTCAAACACTGGTTTGGTAGGATGGCCCTATAGGTTTGGTGTGACTTACACTTACTTTTTTTAAAAAAAAATTAATAACCTCACATTTGAGTAACACGAGCACTGGTGCCTAGTCTGTCAGATTCAACATTTCCTTTTCTCCGGATAGAATGCCTCTCAGCAAGCGATAAAATGCGGTCTACAACTGAGGTGTTGAAGTAGGAAGTTACACGAAACCGCGTTCTTGTAAGGTCAGCATTTTACTTAGCTCAGGATCAAAAAATGTCGTCTGTGTCTGTGTGGCTTGACACGAGTGCTGTCGGGTTAACCAAAACTTTTCAGGTTTTGATATTCTGGCAACACTGCAGTTAGTTCAACTGTATGATCTGGAAATTGATCCAGAAAGCTTTTTTTCGTATCAAGTATAGTTTGCTGGATATTTTGATTCTCGCAGTTGTTAACATATTGCGTTATCCACAACTCCGTTGACACAAGTAATGTTATTCCTTGGTGGTTGGTGTAAAGGGAGATAGGCGACAATAGATAGCAGCACTCTTCTCCTACACAAGTAACGTATTTTTATATTTTCTCTGCTGCTTCCACAAATTTAATGCTAGAGAGTTTAAACTTTCTGAAAAGAAAGTTCAAACCTATTCTAAGGGAACAATCCGTGTCAATTTTGGATATTATGACGTTAGAGCATTCCACGGACTAGAAGCAGGCAAAGACAAGGTTGAAATCCGGTTAAATAAAGACGAAGAAATTTACATATAGATATAGTAAAAGGATCCGGGTTTGGTTCAATGAGTTCAGAAAAACATATACGGAAACGTTATATTCTTTATATCCTAATTACATTGGCGACTTTTTTTTCGAGGCAAAAATGTGCCGGCATGGCATACTATAAAATATTGCTGGAGACCTCTAAGCTGGAAAACAATGTTGGATCCAGCAACAATTTATGCTGGTTTTGCTGTAAATTATACTATTAATTTGACGAAAATTAATGGTCCAGCAATCAAATTCCAGCACACTTTTTCTTTTAATTTGGAGCGGAGGGGATACAAGTTCGGATACCATGAACACTAGGTTCCGTCCCATTAGGATGTTATGAACATTCATCCCATGGAAAGCAATGGGAAATCACCATGGATTCACCTTGCCAAGGGACTTTTAGGTGAAATACCTGCCTTCGGACAGAATATCTCATCATCATTCATTAACAGCCATAGAATAACACATTGCAAAATTTTGACCCAGAATATATGCGAGACTGCGAGACCATGCGAGAAAGTCTCGCGCGAGACGCTAGATGAGACACAAAATTTTATACGAGACGCGAGACGAGACTTCACATTTGCGAGACGAGACGAGATGCGAGACAAGACCAACATTTGAGACTGCGAGACGAGACGAGACTTTTCCATTTCTCGTCTCGTCTGGTCTCGCGTGCATCCTTAATAGAATATCTGACAGTGCTTCCATACTTAATAGATAAATAAGTGACAGAAACTTACATACAAAAGTCAGATTTATTTCAAATAACTGCAACATAAAAAAATTCAAATATACAAAAAATAACTTTCATTAAAGAAATTGCTCATACCATATTAACAACTTATCACAATGAAACTTTCAGCTTATCACAATGGAAAGCTTAACATATCACAAGAAGGCAATGTTTATCCTTAAAATACTCATTTTAACATTTAATATGGTTGATCAATTAATTACACAAACTATTAACAAGTGTAGATGTGAATGAAATCTCGTAATGCTGAACAAAACAAAATCAAAGATATGTTTCACGATACCTGCAACTTAGCTCAATCTGGGCTCGGAGTCTAGTTAAAATGAATCGCGGCTAAAAGCCCACAGGATAAAAATTTAAAATTCAGAGGATATTTAATTTACTTACTACAATTATTACATTATATTGTATGCCGTAATACAGTCAATATGCATAAGTCAAAAAGAAAAAAAGAAAGAAAATAGAACAATTCAAGAAGTAACGCTGACGTCTAATGTGATATAGAACACAATACGTATGCAGGTGTCAGTACGTACGTAGTCATTCCGCGGCGTACCGTAGTTGTTCTAGATATTTCGTAGTAATTTCTTCTAGTAATTGTAGTAATTTCTTTTATTAAGTTATTTTTTGAATGAAATAGGTGTATACCTGTAAAGTATGGAAACACTGTCATATCTTCTATAGCGGATATTTCCTTCCTGATAAGATCGTTAGGCGTAATGGGAATTAGGCGAAATTTTCACTTCGCCTAAAATGGCGGATTTGATTATTATCTGTGATTGACAGCTGATAAAATGTTAGGCAAAATGGGAATTAGGCGAAGTGAGAAGACACCGGACTAGAGAGCACTATTCTACAAGTCAAAGTAAGGCGAAAAATATACAGGGTAGCCCAAAAGTCGGTATACAGTCCTACTAAGTATGACATTTTAGTTTATTAAGATAATTAGTTTATTTGGTTCTGTCTGTTCCAAGCTTAAGGTATAAGTGAAGAGAGATTAGGAGCAAATAATAAAGAAACTAAGTCACTACCTGAATGGATAATAATAACAAAAATATATAAAATGTTATGAGCCGGTCAGTACGGGACTGTATACCCACTTTTGGGCCACTCTGCATATAATTATACATACACGTATACCTTCTGAGTTTTGGTCTGAAGAAACGAATTCCACTATGAGACAACATCGCAGATGCAGAACCACGCAGTAGATCTACCAATCCATCAAATAGTTACATCAATTCTTTGCAGATGGCAGTTAAAGTGGATACACGTTGATATTAGCACCATCTATTAGCCTAACAATCAATGTAACTGCTTGATGGATTCATAGAGTAATTGTAATGCTTCTAAATTAATTTACGACCTTGCAACATTCCGAAATTTTTGATTGTCTATAGCAGTTGAAGGATATATACAGAGTGTTTCAAAACAACACTGACAACGTTTGGGAGGTGATTCTTGATTTCGAGATAAGACAAAAAAGTATAGACCAACCTGAGTGCACAAATGCTTCCTTTCGGAGTTATTGGCTGCCGAAAACTTGAAAAGTCCAAAGCTCCAAAACTATGGAAACTACCCGTAGTCGGGTCAAGACTTCACTTACTAACTAATATGTGCCTATCCAAATATCCAAATTTCAGAATCCTGCGGAATTATTGCAACATTTTTTATAGAGATAGTTGGTGAAAACTTCAAATTATATGCCCGTAGTTAAACTCCCTCTATAAAAATTGTTGTGTGAGTACCGCAGAATTCAGAAACATGTATTTCTGGATAGCTCATATATTAGTTCCTAAGTGAAGTCTTGACCAACCATGGTAGATCCCATAGTATTGGAGCTATGGACCTTTAAAGTTCTTTTTTATTCATGTTTTCGGCAGCCTAGAACTCCAGAATGACGGATTTCTGCACTCAGATTGATCTATACTTTTTGCCTTATCTTGGTGTCAAGAATCACCTCCCAGACATTGTTGATGTTGTTTTGAAATACCCTGTATTTTGTTTCTCAATACATAAAAATAGCGTAGACGTTGCCTGGTGAAACGGATGAACCACGTGAAATGAATTTTTGAACATAATTAGCGCATGACCAGAGTCGGGATTTTAACATGTTAAATTTCATTAAAGAACGGATAGTAAGGGATGTAAAGGGCATTTACTAGTTTACGCCAAAATTTCAAAATTTATGCCAAACATAGTGTCTCCAGAGCCTCTCGAACGAACGTACAGACGGGCGGGCAGACATATGTTCAAAATAACTTCATTTTTTTTTTTTTTTTGGTATGTGGATTCCATGAAACGCATAAATCTATTGAAATCTCGAATTTGATTTTTTTTTTCACGATTACTGAGCTCATCCGTGCCTAAACGGTTAGCGTACGCGCTTTTGGCGTGGGAGACTCGGGTT
Source organism: Thermobia domestica (assembly GCF_964235325.1). NCBI lineage: Eukaryota > Metazoa > Arthropoda > Insecta > Zygentoma > Lepismatidae > Thermobia > Thermobia domestica. The sequence continues at coordinate 192,061,190 of NC_137468.1, read as the reverse complement.
CCATTCTCGGGGGAAGCTCATGTGGTTCGTATTTCACGTTAATCAGTAGTTCAAGTCTCATATAGCCTCGCTGCTGAAAGGGACGTTAAATTCCAAATTAACTTAATTCAACTTTTTTTACGATTACCACACTTTGTTCTGTCCTATCGTCGCTCGAAAGTAAAAACAAAAGAAAAAAAGAAAAGAAAAGAAAAAAGAAATTGCAGCAGGAATCTCAGAGGAGCACGGTTCCTATTGACCTTACGCCAGATGGAAGAAACCAAACTTAAATGTCTGTTCTCATTCTGATTGCTGTTTATACTTTCTTCAGACAGCACAGGCATTACGTAACATATGTCTCTCTTTCTTCTCAGATTAAATTTGGAACTTAACGTTAGCTAATGCTATGTTATTGTTTATACCGTAGCGCATGCACTTTTATGATGTCACACCTGTAAAAAAGAATTGATTTCAGTTAGTCTTTGCGGAATCTCATCTAAGTGGAGATTGAAATGTCTAGTCACTACGAAAATGAGTCTTGATGAGGTCTGGGAATATTCATTACCTTACAGGTACATCAGCAGCTATCATTAAATACTGTTAACTAGGGGCCTATTTCTCAAAACACCCAGTCTTGTATTGCTATTATTAATTTGTTCAAAATCCAATACAGTGGGACTTCAATAACTCGAAGCTTAAGGAAATAGATAAAAATTTGAGTTGAGTTTTGTTGATTTTGAGCTTAACGTCGCTTTCAGCAGCGAGGCTATATGAGACGGTACCTACTGATTAAATTGGAATTCGAACCACATAAGCTCCCGCCGGGAATCGAACCTGAGTTCCCCACGTCAAAGGCGCGTACGCTAACCGCTTAGCCACGAAGGAGCTCGATAAAAAATTTGAGTTATCGAGTTTTTCGAGTAATAAAGATTCGAGTTATCAAGGTGACCACAACAAAATTTCGAGATATCAAAGTTCCGCGTTCTTCATAAAAAGTAACTATACAGTTTAACCTCTATAACTCGAAGTTTTATTCATTCAACCTCTATAACTGGAAGTTTTATTCATTGAACCTCTATAACTCAAAGTTTTATTCATTCAACCACTATAACTCGAAGTTTTATTCATTTAACCTCTATAACTCGAACTTTTATTCATTCAACCTCTATAACTCAAAGTTTTATTCATTTAACCTCTATAACTCAAAGTTTTATTCACTCAACTTCTATAACTCAAAGTTTTATTCATTTAACCTCTATAACTCAAAGTTTTATTCACTCAACTTCTATAACTCAAAGTTTTATTCATTTAACCTCTATAACTCAAAGTTTTATTCACTCAACTTCTATAACTCAAAGTTTTATTCATTTAACCTCTATAACTCGAAGTTTTATTCATTCAACCTCTATAACTCGACGTTTTATTCATTCAACCTCTATAACTCAAAGTTTTATTCATTTAACCTCTATAACTCGAAGTTTTATTCATTCAACCTCTATAACTCGAACTTTTATTCATTCAACCTCTATAACTCAAAGTTTTATTCATTCAAACTCTATAACTGGGAGTTTTATTTACTCAACCTCTATAACTCAAAGTTTTATTCATTCAACCTCTATAACTGGGAGTTTTATTTACTCAACCTCTATAACTCGAAGTTGTGAAAGTTCTTTAAATTAAATAAGATGACTAGTAAAAAATAAAACAATAGATATGCTTAGCAACAATGACAACTACGTAAAAGCATAAAGCTATATCTTCGAGTTATCGAAGTCACATCAAAAGAAATTCGACTTATAGAGGTAAACTTTGACCCGTAGATGTTCTGAGACACAAAAGTTCAGAGTTACCGAAGTTTTTAAATATGATAATGAAACCCTTAAAATTCTACTTATCGAGATTGTAACTACTCTGTTTCATGGAATAAACCTTTGTAGACCCAAAATGATTAAATATTAAAAGAGTGTTTTTTTTATTATGCCAATAACTGGTGAATACCATTCAGTTCTAGGCCCTGCTTGATGTCTTTCATTTTCCTTACACATACTCAAGAACAAAGTTGAATAATAATAGCGACAACGCATCTCCTTGTTTCACGCCATTCTCGATGTGAAAGCTTGTAAACAAGAATTTTCCTACTCGGACTTTATTTTGAGATTCATTTAAATGTATCTTAATTAATCTTAATTGCGAATGCTTAAGTGTTAATTGTGAATCTCAAATTATATCTTAGATGACCTTTCTTTAACTTCTCGAGACAAAGTCAACTCCTCCAATAGATGCCTGGCGACGCCATCGATAGACGAAGTTAAAACATAGAAAAGAGCTGGCTAAAATAATGATGCTAATTCCGTATCTGAGGATATTTTGTTGATGGCTCTACCTACTTTGCAGATACAGTGCGTAACATACATTATAAGGATTAAAAAACGCTCCTAAGCAACTCTTTTTTTTAAATATACTAAAAAGTAACAAGAACAGAAAGAAGCAGAAATTTCAAGGGAAGAAAGAAAGAAAAATAGGAAGAACATAGAAAAACAAGAACAGATATAAAACAAAGAAAATATAACAAAAGAACAAGAAAAGAAATAAAACACGAAAGAAATAAAAGAATGAGGAAAGAGGAAAAGGAGTAAGAAAATAAATAAAAAGAACAAGGAAAGAAAAAGAAAAGGTGAAAAGAAATAGAAAGGTGAAAAGATAATAAAGAGAAAAACAAGGAAAGAATGAGAAAGAAGAAAATAACAAGAACGACAAAAGTACAAGAAAAGACAAAAGAAAGAGAAAAACGAAGAAAATAGAAACAAAGAGACAAGAACAAGAAAAGAGAAATATAGAAAAGAGAAAAACAGAAAATAAGATAAAGAAAGAAAAAGAATGGAAAAGAAGAAAAAGAGCAAGAAAACCAAGAAACCAAATAAAAATAGATATTAAGACAACAGAAAAAGAACTAAACAGATGAAAGAAAGAAAAGAACGAGCTAAAAGGAAAAGAAATATGGAAATAAAGAAAGAGAAAGGTTGAAAAGAAATAGAAAGATGAAAATAATATAAAGAGAAAAACAATTAAAGAAAGAAAAAGAAGAAAATAAAAAGAACGATAAAAGTACAGGAAAAGTCAGAAAAAGAGAGAAAAGTAAAAGAATGAAATAAAAACAAAAAGAAAAGAAAAGATAGTACAGAAAGAACAGAAAATAAGTAACAAGAAAAATAAAGAAAACGGAAAAACAAGAAAAGAAATGGAAAGAGAAAGAAAACGAGAAAAGAAATAAAAACAAAGATAATAAAAAGAAAAGAAAAAAGAAGTAAACTGACTAAAGGAGAAAAGAGAAAAGAATGAGCAAAGAAAAGAAAAATAAATAAGAAAATAAAAAGTGAGGGTGAAAAAATAGAAAGGGAAAGAAAATAAAGAGAAAAATAAGAAAAGCAAGAGAAAGGAGAAAAAGAACGATAAAAGTACAAGAAAAGTCAGAAGAAACAGAGAAAAGAAAGACAAAGAAGAAAATAAAAACCAAAGAGAAAATAACACGAAAAGGAGAAGAAAGATACGAAAGAAAAAGAACGGAAAATAACAAAAAGAAAGAAAGAAAGACGACCAAGAAAAGGTAAAGAAAGTTTCCGGAGTCATGATTCGGAAATAAAATTTTAAAGAATTTATGAACATTGAAAGCATCAGAACATTTTCATTGATTTTTGTATATATTATCATTAGAGCAGCCCACATTAAGATTTATTTTTTGCTTAATTATTCTATACTAGCAGCGTTCACCCCGCTTCGCTGCGGTCACCCCGGAACGCAATAAACTTTGTTACTTAGATAATTTTTACTTTTTCGCTTTCAAGTGATATGATAAAAACCATAGAAGATTGCAGTAAATGTTAACATTATATCGCCTCTCATTTATGTTAACCCGCCCCGCTTCGCTGCGGTCACCCCGGAACGCAATAAACTTTGTTACTTAGATAATTTTTACTTTTTCGCTTTCAAGTGTGCAGTAAATGTTAACATTATAGCGCCTGTCATTTATGTTAACCCGCCGAGTGACACGGTCATGCGGGTTGCATATAAATACGTTTATTTTTACCTATGATGAACTAACAAAGGATTTGTGGACACCTGAATGGTCAATTATCTCAAGACACTGGTAATTGAAAATTAAAGTGATATGATAAAAACCATCTAGGGTCCAAATCCTAATAACCCCCCAAAAATGAAAGAAATTGGTTCAGCCGTATTAGCGTGATGAGCGGACAAAGGATTTGTACGTTCTCTTTTATATATATAGATATTTTTCCAAATTATGCTTTATTGTTAATTTCAATCATTGTTTAACATAAATCGTGTATAATGTATAATATTTATTATACATTAAATATTCTAAATATATTGATCCATTTATAATTATTTTATGCAACCAGTTTCTTTCATATTTAATTAACTTTCTACTTAATGCATTGTAAAGAGATATGCTTTACTCGAGTCAGATTTTTCATCACTTGTGTGCGCCTTAGAGGTGCATATATACAGAAAGGGAAAGTAAAAGATGCCACCAAATGTGCTCAAGTTCAAGAAATACACATGCGGAGTTCTTGTGCACGTTTTGTGCATTTCGTATCATCATATATAACTGCGCAGTTACACTTAGAATAAAACTATTGTTTATTCATTGTTGGCGAAAAGTTTTCTTCTTATTTTCCTTTTTTTCTTTTCTCCACTTCAAAAGATTACACCGAAAAGTTTACATAAATAAAAATAAGCTTTTCATTGTTGCATTGTTATGTTTTCAAAGGTTTTGCACTGTAAATATTGGTTTTAAAAAATATTAATACAGTATGTTAAACAGAATTGTTCCAGAATTGTTCTAATAGAAATTTTCAAGAATTTTTCTATATATATTTAAATTATGCTTTATGCTTTATATTCCAAAATTATGCTTTACTATGCTTCTAACATTAGTTTTTTCTGGACCCTTAGACAACCACAACCATGTTCAAGGTACCAACCATATGTGTAAATTGCTGTTATGCTTTTTATGCTTTTGTGTTGCTCTAATTATCATAATTCAACTTTTTCGTTCGCAATATTTTGTATACAGCAACTACATTATTAGAACAAAATTTTTAGACCAGAACTTCTCATATTTGGGTAGGATAGATAAGTTACAACGCTAGAAAGAGATAACAACATCAGATGTTAACAAACAGAAATAAATTTTGCATTAATTGTAGAGGGCGCGAGCACCGTTGACAATGGACTAAAACACTAATTATCTTAATAGAATCTGATTCAAATGTAGTGTTTCCTCCTTCCACTTACATGTAATAGTACTTATCGATTAATCGCTGTCGCAATAGATGGCATTCTTAAGGGTAATGAACATCTACATGTTCCATCTTTACACGGAGTATTTTTTGAATAAAGTATCTGAAATTTGAATACTATAAAAATTGCCACTTTTCATCATATAGGAAGCGGAATTTTGAAAATCGTTAAAATATACGCATTTCCTTATTTTAAATTGGATATTTTTTTAAAAAAATGTTACATCTCTAATTTAAACGAGTTTTTCATTTTGGACATTTCTGAACAAGAATATAAAATTTAAATATTATTGCCCTCCTTTCTTTCTGGAGCGGAATTTTCGAAACATCTGATTGGTCAATTTTAAAGTGGAACTTATAATCTAAGTTTTATGTCCCTAACTTTAGGGATCCTGAGATATTGTTCCCCAGGGAAATTTCAGGGTTTCGAAAATAGTGCCGTTCTGTAATGGTGTGGACATTTTTACCATAATTTTTCGTCATTACTTCTTTGCAGTATCAAACATGTTATTTCAAAAACAGTTTTCTACTGCTTCTTAAACCTGTCATTTAGAACAGACAATAGTTGGCGCAATAATAAAAACAAACAATTATTTGGAAAGAAAGTTGTGTTTGACATTTGATTCAACAGAGAAAGAAACGCAGATATAAATATTTTACAAGACATTATTGAATATGTACTTTTAATAATAGTGGATATGTACTTTTCTAATAGTTGACGTGATAATGAAATGAAAATTGTTATATTTGAAAGAACATAGGAGGGAACGTAGATATTGTAAAATCTCTTTCAATCCTTTTTTTAATATCCTTTTACTCGAGATTTCTTCATAGTTTGTTGTTAAAATACTATATATATATCTTCATTTTATTGTCCTAAGAAACCATTATATGTTGCCAGTAAAATAATTTAAATTAATCGAGCTTTTGGTGTAATAACCACAGTATTTCATGTCACGCCCCCCATTATGAAATCCTGGCTAAACAAACGAATATATGTTGACAGAAAATAGTTTTTAATTAGGGCAACCCAAAAGCATAAAAAGCATAACAACAATTTACACATATGGTTGGTACCTTCAACATGGTTGTGGTTGTCTAAGGGTCCAGAAGAAACTAAAGCATAATAAAGCATAATGCACTTTTAAAAGTATAATTTTGGAAAAAAGGCACAAAGCATATTTTAAAATATATAGAACAATTCTTGGAAAATTCTATTAGAACAATTCTTGGACAATTCTGTTTAACTGCAAGTTTAACAAACTGTATTAATATTTTTTAAAACCAATATTTACAGTGCAAAACCTTTGAAAACAACAATGCAACAATGAAAAGCTTATTTTTATTTATGTAAACTTTTCGGTGTAATCTTTTGAAGTGGAGAAAAGAAAAAAAGGGAAAGAAGAAGAAAACTTTTCGCCAACAATGAATAAACAATAGTTTTATTCTAAGTGTAACTGCGCAGTTATATATGATGATTCGAAATGCACAAAACGTGCACAAGAACTCCGCATGTGTACCTCTTGAACTTGAGCACTTTTGGTGACATCTTTTACTTTCCCTTTCTGTATATATGCACCTCTAAGGCGCACACAAGTGATGAAAAATCTGACTCGAGTAAAGCATATCTCTTTATAAGTGCATTAAGTAGAAAGTGCATTAAATATGAAAGAAACTTGTTGCATAAAATATTTATTAATGGATCAATATATTTAGAATATTTAATGTATAGTAAATATTATACCTTATACACGATTTATGTTAAACGATAATTGAAATTAACAATAAAGTATAATAAACCATAATTTGGAAAAATATAAAGCATAATTAAGCAAAAAATAAAACATAATATGGGTTGCTCTATTTATAATGATCGAGCCACTGGTGTGATAACCACAGTATTTCATGTCACGGATATTAAGAAATCCTGTCTACGTGCCTAGTGTCCTCCTCCAAGAAAACAACTTCCATTATCCCCTTTTATTATATGTATTTTTTAAATGCTTTCTTATCCCTTTCTTTTAGTCTCATAGGGAGTATTCTATCCAAATTGCACATTTGTAGTTACAGTAGTGTGGCCTATGGATTGATGAAGTATTCAATTTTTCTTTATATTGTCAACTTGGGTTGTTACTCCTTTAAACTTTATTTGAGAATGTAGTATTTCTAGTAATAGAGTACTTTCAATAGACCCAGATTGGTAGCATTAGCTCAAGGTAGCGGTACAACTTACATCACCTATATTGCTATTTTTTTAAAAAAAAAACACACCTAAAATGTGCTATGAGGTATTTTTGCGGATCTTCACCATTGTTTTGAGTCAGCAAAACAGAACCGTGTGCGTAAATGAGGAACACAATTTAATGTAATAGTTAACACGTATTTCGACTCATTCTATTATGTCTAAGTGTGTGTTTGTGTAATGAATGTCTGTTATTTAAGTCAAAAGTGTTTAACAATTCTCAGGCTAAAAGACGAGAGGTTAACTGAATCATATCTAACATAGATGACGATGACAGCCCAAACCCAGAAGTCCACTTGCTGAGCGCAAGTATATCTGATATACACACAAACAGTCTTATTTGAATAACTTTATAAGTGTTTGATTTTAAATCTCGATGACCGACTGCGACTAAGATTCACAGTGTACTAACTATCGTTGACTATCGACGTTATCTCTTCAAGTTTGACTCCAACCAGGTCTCTAATTCTGTCTGACTGTAACGAAACTAAAGTATTTAAACAACAAAGATGCTTGCACTGCAGCTCGCGAATCCCAAAATTTGAGCTGAAATCATTACACGTGCGTATGAGATTGCTCTGAAGATATCTTAGTCAACCAATTTTTCTTAAAGATTGAGCGTCATGTCAACACTCTGAATTTTACATAATTTATGTGTAAAGCTGTCCGATGTAATGTGTTTGTGTTGACAACAAAACATAAAATTACCAAAAAAAAAATCTTACATTCACAGAAAACATTTCAAACAATTTACAGCATTAACAACATTCACAAACTGTATTTTATGAAACTGAAATACCAAAACAAAAATAATCTTTGAAAGTCTTAAAAAACTGAAAATTTAAGATATACAATATCTCCAATATTATTATTTTGAGATATTAAAATATTACCATCCTTGACAATATAATAGTATAGATTATTTTTATTACTATTATAATTTAAATGTATATTTCACTTGGTAAAATTGAAATTAAAAAATAATCTTTTCCAATTTTGTGGAATGCAGGATAAATATAGAGACGTTAGGGAAAATTTTTGATCTTAAATTTTGCCAAATTAATCTGAATTTTCTAATTGGATTTTATTTAATCTTACAATTTTTTCACTTCTTTAAAGCTAAAAATCAAACTAATTTATTTGTATCTTTGTCTTTCCAGACGGAGTATGGGCTTACAGAAGATCAAGTAGCAGGTAATAAAACATGATATTCATTATTCCAACTCTAGAACAATATATATGTAGTACATATTATGTATTACGAGTATGTAGTACAAGATTATTTGGCGCAAATTGCATCAAACACATTTCTTTTTAGTAGGGAAATTGCTTATACCAGGGATGCAAATAGCCACTCGCCCCGGGCGAGTGATTCATCGGTGCGGGCGAGTTTTTAATATCACTATTATTTATTTGAAAGGTAAGTAAATGATTTCTATTGTGGGATGTGGGCTAGTAGCTTTTTTCTTGGACTAGTAAAATTTTGTTGCTTATTTGCATTCCTGGCTTATACTGTTACTTGAGGCTAATTAATGCCTTGGAGAGAAATCCTGTTACAAAATGGTCCATTTTTGAATCAATAAAACAATGAACTTGTAATAATAATGGTACAAGACAAGGACAATTTTCTATAAAGTTTTACGTACACATAATACACGAATAAACATGTCTACCAGGTAATATTGATATTTAGCTATATAAACAAACTTCTTTTCTTTAAATTTTGGAAATTCAATAAATTCTTATGGGAATAAAATAAAGTTTCTTCCAAAATTTATTTTTTAAAAAATATAGCACAATCAAGTGATGTATACAGAATTCTTGTTTGGGGTGTGTGATGACATTCTTGAATTGCGGATCGGAGGTTGTACAGTCACCAGCATAAAAATATGAACAATTTGGCTACTATAATTCTATATGGTCGTATCGGACACATGTGCTAATGCTACAAACGCCTGGACGGATGCAACTCAACGTACACGTAACATTTCACTACCCTGCCTAAACCAGATCTTTATACTGTACAGTTGATGGGGCATGAACTCTTTCTAACTAAAGGATTTAATTAACAATGTGACAGTATTAATAACTTACCATATATACATAGCTCTCCATATTACACATATAGCTACATAGGAGTGAATTACTATTACTATCATTATTACTACTATTATTACTACTATTACTACTATTACTACAATTACTATTATTATCATTATATTCCCAAGTATGAAACCATTTTGATAGTGTGTGAAACTAGGGCCACGACTTGTGTGAACTGTATAAATAAGCAATTTACAAGGAAAGAAAAACTGTTCATGAAAGTGAATTTGCTTCAGTGCATTTATATGGTTTAAAAGAAAACTTGAGGTAAAAAACGCAGGGGGCACGGTCGCTCAGTGGTAAAAAGCTTACCTCTGATATGTAGGGTCCCTGGTTCCATCCCCGGCCAAGTAAGTTTATGGTGTACAACATCGTGTTCTAGGGTTTTCTCGGGGTACTCCCGTTTCCTCCCACATTCACATTCCACTAATTCTTTCCACATCATTCCCTTGCTTTAATAATCGTCTCTCTTAGCCTAAAGAACATAATGCTGGACGTTAAACTTTAAAAAAAAAATCATTTCATTTTCATTTCGAAGTAAAAATATTAAACTCAGACACTGTTTTGCAATATTGGGGCCACGATGATTCAGTGGTAGAGCGTTCACCTCTGGTGCTTGGGGTTCCGGGTTCGATCCCAGCCCCCTCCAAGTGAACTTTGTGGTGGACAAACACCGTGTGCGTGGGTTTTCTCGGCGTTCTCCCGTTTCCTCCCACTTTCTTCATTCCACCATTTCATTCATCTCTCATCATCACCGTCTCCTTTAGCCTAACCGGCATAAACGTGGGACGTAAAACTCAAAGATTTCATTTCATTTCACTGTTTTGCAATAGCATAGTAACAATTTTGTGACTGTGTTCATCCAGTTAGGTAAATTAGAGAACAAAGTAGATAATTAATTTCAGCTGTGTTAATTATTTTAACATGTAGACGTGATTTTTTTTAAGTGGTTCTTCTTTCACATTCTATTATAAACATTCTTTATTTGCCGTAAGCATTAAAAAAAATAATAAACATAAAACAGATGAACCCCTTAGGTTCGTCTGAGGGGCCGTTTGGGGAGACCGGATCCCGATTTTCTTCCTTCTTCATAGCTACACCTAGCCCCACACACAACTAGAGTTTGTGTCACCCAGGGCAAACACAGAATTCGGAGCTCCCTCTCCCCTTAGGTTTCGTAAGAGAAGTGTTTCTTTCTCCAACAATATTACACAGAAACAAACAACTCCTTAGTCGGGCGGGATACGAAACAAGACTCTGGCAAAAATTGGAGGGGAAAGCCTGCAAGAATATCTTTGTCGAATGACTTTCTATCTATCGAGGTGCATAGTGTCTGTACACTGTAAAAAATCGTTGTGTTATTTCAACGACATGCTTATGCGTTAAGACGATTGTGTTAAAATATAACACAAACAGAGGCTTAGAACAACTCACTCTCCATTTCGAGTTGTGTGTCAAATGCCGGTAGTTGAAATGACACACAGCCTGTGTATTAAATTAACTCAAGTGTAAAATCTTCGGTGTTGTTTTCTGCGTGATTGCCAAATATGTTGGCATCTAATTGTAAAGGCTAAAGGATTGAAGCTACAGACAAACACAATAGAAAGAAATACTTAAACAAATCCAGGTATACGCAAAATTTCAACGAGCAAACCGTGCGATGTGTTCTCAATTGTTTTACATAATGTTTCTGAAGAAATATGTCAACAGCGAGAAACAACACCGTATTACTGTGTCACCTGTATACTGCACTAGAGCTCACTAGTCAATAACAGGGACTGTTTCCAAAATGGTGGAAAGCCAGTAGAAACACGAGTAAGAGCAAACATACTATAAGGATATAGGTAAGAGTTTCCTATCATTCTTGAACAAGTTGTTGGTGAAGATTGTGTTTCGAATCATTAAGAAATATTTTACAATAAGTGTTTGGGAGGACGACTTACGAAGATTTTCTAAATGAAGTGTTCTGTAGTTTACTATTCTTATTTTAAAACTAGAATCTTCGATAATCGTAAGCATGCACACCACAAGCTTTTCCAACACAGAAAAATAGTTCCATCAACACCGCACACGGAGTTATTTCAACACTGAAATAGGTGTGATAGTAACACAGGAGTGGGGTCGAACTAACACCAAAAACGGTGTTAATCTGGTGGTCCGACCTTGAATTATGACACAGATTGTGTGTTAAAATAATAAGAAAATGATGTTGAAGTAACAGAGGGACTGTGTTATATTGATACTTGACATAGTGTAACATTAACACAAAATAATTAACACACTACACACTGTTTTACTTTCTTCGTGTTGGTGCAACACCGCCACAAGTAACACTCTACACTTTTCTCCACCCCACCGACTCTGACATGGTGTTGAATCAACACCGAAAATACTAACACTGATCCGAATTTAACACCACTCAACACCGGTTGTGTGTTAAAGACGCAACACATCCCCTGTGTTAAACGCCAACACCACGAGGTCTGTGTTGAACTAACACCGCATAGTGGTAGTCACGCTGGAACCACTGCCCTGTGTTAAAATTGAGTTAAACTAACACAATCATTTTTTACTGTGTAGTCAGACAAGAGAAAAATGCAATACTGCATTTTCATTGTATGGCATTCAATTCTTTATTAAATTCATTATTTATTATTCAGAAAATCGAATTTTTATCAAAGTTATGCATGAACATACAGAGAACATACAAATAAATGGGTTGAAATAAGAAAATCGTTGCATTTATGTCAGAGTTATGCGTGAACATACTCACAGCATAAAAGTAAACGGGTTGAATTCAGAACGCCCACCTTTCTCTCAAGTTGCTTTAAAATATTAACTGGCAGTAAATACATATTCCTCCTTGAATTTCATATCACGAAACTCAATGAAAATATCTATACAAGAACAAGTAAGATTTTCGACATACACGTAACGGCCTATTTCATTTTAGATTTATTAAACACTAATCACAAATTTCGTCTTTATTATTATCACTTGCAAGGTACAATTATATTGAGTATTAACTTGCTTCATGTCACCAAGGTGCTTATCCAACAGTGATTTTTATTCTTCAATTTTCGACCCCTTTATTCAGTCTGTGGGTTTTAAATAATAATTCAAACTAACATTGGTCTCTTGCATAAAAGTGAAATGGCTGCACAATACCTTATGTCTATACGAGGATGGAGAAACATGATACGTAACTTAATACAGGAAGCAAATTATAACCTTATGAATTCTAAACCTGTACAAGGGTGGTAATGTATGATACGTAACTTAATACAAAGAAGCAAATTACAACCTTATGAATTCTAAACCTATACGAGGGTGGTAAAATATGATACGTAACTTAATACAAAGGAGAAATTTACAACCTTATGAATTCAAAACCTATACGAGGATCGTAAAATATGATACGTAACTTAATACGGAAAACAAATTATAACCTTATGAATTCTGAACCTGTACAAGGGTGCTAAAGTATGGTACGTGACTTAATACAAAGAAGCAAATTACAATCTTATGAATTCTAAACCTATACGAGGGTAGTAGAATATGATACGTAACTTAATACAGGAAGCAAATTATAACCTTATGAATTCTAAACCTGTACAAGGGTGGTAGAATATGATACGTAACTTAATACAAAGAAGCAATTTACAACCTTATGAATTCTAAACCTATACGAGGGTGGTAAAAAATGATACGTAACTTAATACAAAGAAGGAATTTACAACCTTATGAATTCTAAACCTATACAAGGGTGGTAATGTAGGATACGTAAATTAATACAGGAAGAAAATACAATCTTATGAATTTTAAACCTATACGAGGGTGGTAAAATATGATACGTAACTTAATACAAAGAAGCAAATTACAATCTTATGAATTCTAAACCTATACGAGGGTGGTAAAATATGATACGTAACTTAATACAAAGAAGCAATTTACAACCTTATGAATTCTAAACACATACGAGGGTGGTAAAATATGATACGTAACTTAATACAGGAAGCAAATTATAACCTTATGAATTCTAAACCTGTACAAGGGTGGTAGAATATGATACGTAACTTAATACAAAGAAGCAAATTACAACCTTATGAATTCTAAACCTATACGAGGGTGGTAAAAATGATACGTAACTTAATACAAAGAAACAAATTACCATCTTATGAATTTTAAACCTATACGAGGGTGGTAGAATATGATAAGTAACTTAATACAAAGAAGCAATTTACAACCTTATGAATTCTAAACCTATACGAGGGTGGTAAAATATGATACGTAACTTAATACAAAGAAGCAATTTACAACCTTATGAATTCTAAACGTATACGAGGGTGGTAAAATATGATACGTAACTTAATACAAAGAAGCAATTTACAATCTTATGAATTCTAAACCTGTAGAAGGGTGGTAAAATATGATACGTAATTTAATACAAAGAAGCAATTTAAAACCTTATGAATTCTAAACCTATACGAGGATGGTAAAATATGATATGTAACTTAATACAGGAAGCAAATTACAACCTTATGAATTCTAAACGTATACGAGGGTGGTAAAAGATGATACGTAACTTAATACAAAGAAGCAAATTACCATCTTATGAATTTTAAACCTATACGAGGGTGGTAAAATATGATACGTAACTTAATACAAAGAAGCAATTTACAACCTTATGAATTCTAAACCTATACGAGGGTGGTAAAATATGATACGTAACTTAATACAGGAAGCAAATTATAACCTTATGAATTCTAAACCTATACGAGGGTGGTAAAATATGATACGTAACTTAATACAAAGAAGCAAATTACAACCTTATGAATTCTAAACCTATACGAGGGTGGTAAAATATGATACATAATTTAATACGAAGAAGGAATTTACAACCTTATGAATTCTAAACATATACGAGGCTGGTAAAATATGATACGTAACTTAATACAGGAAGCAAATTATAACCTTATGAGTTCTAAACCTGTAGAAGGGTGGTAATGTATGATACGTAAATTAATACAGGAAGTAAATTACAATCTTATGAATTTTAAACCTATACGAGGGTGGTAAAATATGATACGTAACTTAATACAAAGAAGCAAATTACAATCTTATGAATTCTAAACCTATACGAGGGTGGTAAAATATGATACGTAACTTAATACAAAGAAGCAATTTACAACCTTATGAATTCGAAACCTATACGAGTGTGGTAAAATATGATACGTAACTTAATACAGGAAGCAAATTACAACCTTATGAATTCTAAACATATATGAGGGTGGTAAAATATGATACATAACTTAATACAAAGAAGCAAATTACAACCTTATGAATGCTAAATCTATACGAGGGTGGTAAAATATGATACGTAACTTAATACAGGCAAGAAAATCACAGCCTTGTGAATTCCAAACCTATACGAGGGTGGTAAAATATGATAAGTAACTTAATACAGGGAAGTACATTACAACGTTATGAATTCCAAACCTATAGGAGGGTGGTAAAATATAATACGTATCTTAATACCGGAAGCAAATTACAATCTTATGAATTCGAAAAGTATACAAGGGTAGAAAAATGTGATACGTAACTAAATAAAAAGAACCGTATTACAACCTTATGAATTTCAAAATTATACGAGGGTGGTAAAATATGATACGTAACTTAATACCTGAAGCACATTACAACCTTATGAATTCCAAACCTATATGAGGGTGGTAAAATATGTTAAGTAACATAATACAAACAAGTAAATTACAGCCTTGTGAATTCCAAACATATACGAGGGTCGTAAAATATGATACGTAACTTAACCCAGATATGCCTACCGTCCTTTTAAAAGGACACTCTGCAATACTGACTTTAAGGCGTCCCCGTCTATGCTCCATCAATCCAATGTGCTTTCTACTGGCCCTTTTTAAAGCACACTCCCTCCCGGTGAAACTGGAAGTGGGGCATCATCTTTTTCAACTTTTTTTCGTCATAAGGCAGTAATATCAGTTAAAATAAAAAAGATTAAAACAATTAATAGTAGAATTTTTTCAAGCATAACTGGGTTAATACTGGAAAGCAAATTACCACCTTATCAACTCCAAACCTATACGAGGGTTGCAAAATGTGATACATAACTTAATACAGGGAAACAAATTACAACGTTATGAATTCCAAACCCATACGAGGATGGTAAAATATGATACATAACTTAATACAGGCAAGCAAATAAGAACCTTATGAACTCTAAACCTATACGAGGGTGGTAAAATAAGATACGTAACTTAATACAGGCAAGTAAATTACAACCTTATGAATTCTAAGCCCTTACGTGGGTGGTAAAATGTAACATGTAACTTAAAACCGGCACGTAAATTCCAACCTTATGAATTCTAAACCTGTAAGAGCGTACTAAAATATGATACGTAACTTAATACAGGCAAGCAAATGACAACCTTATGAATCCTAAACCTTACGAGGGTGGTAAAATATGTTACGTAACGTAACACAGGCAAGTAAATTACAACTTTATGAACTCTAAGCCTGTACGAGGGTGGTAAAATATGTTACGTAACATAATACAGGCAAGTAAATTACAACCTTATGAATTCTAAACCTTACGAGGGTGGTAAAATATGATATGTAACTTAGTACAAGCAAGTAAATTACAACATTATGAATTCTAAACTTTACGAGGATGTTAAAATGTGTCACGTAACGTAATACAGTCAAGTAAATTACAACCTTATGAATTCTAAAGCTGTACAAGGGTGGTAAAGTATGATACGTAACGTAATACAGGCAAGTAAATTGGAACCTTACGAAATCTAAACTTGTACCAGGGAGGCAAAATATAATACGATATTTAATACAGGCAAGTAAATTACAAACTTATGAATTCTAAATCTGTATGAGGGTGGTAAAATATGATAGGTAAGTTAATTCGGGCAAGCATATTACAATCTTATGAATTCTAAACCTGTACGTAGGTGGTAAAATATGATACGTAACTTAATACAGCAAGCAAATTACAATCTTATGAATTCTAAACCTGTACGAGGGTGGTAAAATGTGATACGTAATTTAATATGGGCAAGTAAATTACAACCTTATGAATTCCAAGCCAATAAGGTGGTAAAATACGATACGTAACTTGATACAGGCAATAAAATACAACCTTATGAATTTCAAATCCATGCGAGGGTGGTGGTAAAATATGATACGTAATTTAATACAGGGAAGTACATTACAACGTTATGAATTCTAAACCTATACGAGGGTAATAAAATGTGATACGTAACGTAATACTGGCAAGAATATTACAACTTTATGAATTCTAAACCTGTACGTAGGTGGTAATATATGATACGTAACTTAATACACGCAAGTAAATTACAATCTTACGAATTCTAAACCTGTACGAGGGTGGTGAAATGTGATACGAAACTTAATACGGGCAAGCAAATTACAACCTTATGAATTCCAAACCGATAAGGTGGTAAAATATGATACGTAACTTAATACAGGCACGTAAATTACAACCTTACGAATTCTAAACCTGTACGAGGGTGGTAAAATAGGACACGTAACTTAATACAGGCAAATATATTACAACCATGTGAATTCTAAACTTATACGAGGGTGGTAAAATGTGGTACGTAACGCAATGCAGGCAAGTATATTACAACCTTATGAATTCTAAAGTTATACGAAAGTGGAAAAACATTATACGTAATTTAATACAGGCAAGTAAATTACAACCTCATGAGTTCTAAGCCTGTTTATGGATGGTAAAATATGACACGTAACTTAATACAGGCACGTAAATTCCAAACTTGTGAATTCTAAACCTCTACGAGGGTGGTAAAATATGATACGTAACTTAATACAGGCAAGTAAATCACAACCTTATGAATTCTAAACCTGTACGAGGATGGTAAAATATGATACGTAACTTAATACAGGCAAGCAAATGACAACCTTATGAATCCTAAACCTGGACGAGGGTGGTAAAATATGATACATAACATAGTACAGGCATGTAAATTAAAACCTTATGAATTCTAAGCCTGTACGAGGGTGGTAAAATATGACACGTAACTTATTCAGGCAAGTAAATTACAACCTTATGAATTCTAAACCTATACGAGGGTGGTAAAATATGATACGTAACTTAATAAAGGTAAGTAAATTACAACGTTACGAATTCTAAACTTTACAAGGATGTTAAAATATGTCACGTAACTTAATACAGGCAAGTAAATTACAACCTTATGAATTTCAAACCTTTACGAAGATGGTAAAATATGATACGTAACTTAATACAGGCAAGTAAGTCACAACATTAGGAATTCTAAACCTGTACGAGAGTGGTAAAATATGATACGTGACTTAATACAAGCAAGTAAATTACAACCTTATGAATTCTAAGCCTATACGAGGTGGTAAAATATGACACGTAACTTAATAAATTCAAGCAAATTACAACATTATGAATTCCATCGATGGTAAGGCATGCTATATAACTTAATACGGGCAAGCAAATTACAGCTTTATTAATATTCCAAACCTTCACGAAACACGCGTTCGCCACTAGAACCTGAGGCAAAGCGTCGTAGATTAATATGATGGGCTAGTAGTACATAATGGGCTAAAGTAAGAAGGTAAATCGAACTTCACCGTGCTTCACTTCAAAGACATCTATGTTCATATCCGTCATAAAACTCTGATACTCTGTTTAGAGCAAATCAAAAAATAGCGTCGATCTGGCGAAACGTTGTGTGATCTGGAAATATGTGAATTTAGTTAACTAGCTGTAAGTTGAAGATAGTAATTGAGCTCATTATAGTAGTAAAAATATTTAAAAATTAAATCAATAAGATAATTATAATAGATATAGAATGTAAGTTTAGATTAATTTTCATATTGTATGGAATGTAATATTTCAAATGTATGGTTCAATATGTCATTGTATTATAAATATCTAAGCTTTACGTATTTCATTTCAGTTGTATACAATAGGATATATTTTTAATGTTGTATTAAACTTTAGAGAAACTTTGCTAACCTTAAATTTTCTGCTCTAATATACTAATTTCAATTTATCGTTCCTCATGGCCGCACTCCCTGTTCAGGAACTTTCCCAATCCCTTTATTCCGACCTCGCAGTGGGCTGGCGTTTTATTCTGTAGTTGCTGTTGCGAGATAATTGATGGACAGTTTGGGGCTGAGAAGGTTCCAGGCTTCAGCTGTGTGGAAGAGGGCAGCCAGAGATTTTGCGCCTCGCCAACTTTTGTGCTTCCGCGCTTCTGACGTCCAAAAGCTCACTCTTTTCCTAACTAACTTCTTAATGTACCACGTAAAATTATTTCGTTGCTTACATTCAATGGTGTCTTTCCTTAGTTGGTGTACAAGGTCCTAAGGTAAGCTATCAAATGTAAAGTGTTAACTACAATAGGTATGGCAGATGCACAAGAGAACAATACGTGCAAACAGATTTTAAAAAAAGCAACTTTACTCTCATGATGTGTTTAAGTTGTTTTGTGAGTTGTTAACACCTTTTTGTTCATTTCCAATTATGGTGGGGATGGAAGGTTAATTTCAGCGAGCGACTGCAAGTCCCTCCTTTGTGGCTAAAGAACCAACGTGTGTACTTTCAGTGCTAGGTCTTGGGTTCATTTCCAGCTGAGGGTACAAAATCCTGAATAATACAGAAAGTTGTTTGATTTGTATCGGACCGATTTTGAAGAGCGCTCACCTTAGTCAAATCTTCGACGTCACCACCGATGGTGTTCTATTGGACCCCGATCACTGTGAACTATCGTCCGAAATCGCAATTTCCACCGCAATAAACTACGTTTAATCTATAGGAATTAAATCTCATTCCTTTGTGTAGAGTTTCCTTAGGTTGTGAAAGGGATGTTGTAAAATCTTTTTTAACAGTTCAAAAGTGCAGTATCAGGGCTTTTAACAGAAATGCCATTAAGGGGAATAACATAGATTCTCGTTTCCTGCTTCATGTAATGATAAAACAGGAAGGTAAAGGTAATTCATCCTTTACTTCCAGCACGATTTCCAAAAGCCAGTGATTGTATGTTGTAGAAGTCGTTTCAACAGCCCAAATGCACAGAAATCAATTGTGCTGGCGAAAGAGATTTTTTACAGAGATGTCATGAAAGGGAATAGCACGAATCCCTGTTTCCTGCCTCATGTCATGTTAAAACACGAGGGAATGAGTGGATATTTTATTCGTGCGAATCTGCATCTGTTTCTTGTCAGTTCTGTACAAATGAGGGATGTCTTTCCGATAGATTGGAGTCATGATGGCTAGCTAAAAGTAGGCAGGATTCATCTTTGTGAAGATTGTAGTTTTCAGTAGACAGGGGCAGATTTAATCTTTCGCACATGTCTCGTTGCAGTGGTGTGTTCTTCTGATCTGCCAGTCGACAAATTATCCGGAAGTATCTTAGGCGGTGCTTTCACTGGTAACCTCAAACAGACCCCTTTTGTTGTCGAATGTTTTATATGGATCCTATTTGTAATTGGCTGCTCACGATATCTTTATGTTTGCTCACCTCACGTTTTGCCGATTCTGTCTTACTATTCAGTTGTAAAATAAAATGCGTGTGAAAAAGCTCCACTATGTACTCTTCCGAATAACGGTTTACTGTTGGCAGCATTTTACTATCTTCAACACGATGCTCGGACACTTGCAAGCTGACACAGCGCACTGATAACGATGCCAGTTTCATGTTTCTGGCGCAAGTACACAGATAACAACAGCGTTGCCAAATCGGTCAGGTATAAGCCAAACAACTTTCTGTGGCACGGATCTCACTCATCTCAGCCTAGGTACTGGAAAGAGAAGATAAACAAACCAATCACTTTAACCTGGAAGGAAGTATCTCATTTGCTGAGTAATATGGTGGCGATTTTATTTTCACAAACACAAGTTTCTAACAATTTCTACCAGAAATATTATAGTATATAAATTTACATTTACTCTTCTAGAAGTTACAACAATTTTGAAGACGAAGCTTACATACAACAGCATAATACATCGCCTGTTACAAGTAAAATTCATTGGAATCAATGTAATAACCCAGTATGCAATGGAATTTGATTGTTTTTTAATAACTCAGTGTTGCAAACGTACTACAAAAAAGGTCTTAATGATACTGTTTCCCATCTTGACTAATTTAGATAATTAAAATATGAATTTATGAAAAATGTGATACTTGAAAATTTTTAAAAGCGTAAATTAAGATCCACTGAGCAAGAACAATCAGCTACAGGTATCCAAGAAAGTTCGCATGGGCCGCGGTGGCTCAGTGGTAGATTATTTACCTCTGGTGCATGAGGTCCTTGATTCGATCTCAGCTCGCTCCAAGTGGAAATTTGTGATGAACAAATACCGTGTCAGGGTTCTCCCGTTTTCTCCCACTTTCTTCATTCCACCAATTCATTCATGTGTCATCATCACCGTCTCCTTTAGCCTAGCCGGCATAACCGTGGGACTTTAATATTTCATTTCATTTCCAAGAAAGTTCGTGCCGCATGTCAGTGAGAATTAACGGCCCAGTTAGTAAGTTCGTGCTAATGCATTTTATTCAGCAAAATAGTCTCCTTGAGCTTCGATTACGTGTTACCAACGAGACATAAGCTTACCGCGTTTGTAAAATTCTTGTTCTTACGTTAGAACCAAAAAACTATCCTATAACCTGCTTGACATCATCTCGGTTTTCGGAACTGTTTCTCACCACAATGGTTATATACAGCTAAAAACAGACGATTGTTGGATGGAGCGATGTCCGGGGAGTAAGGAAAAACTCTCCAACCAAGTGTGTTGATCATCTCTTTAGTTGGTTTAGCCGTAGGAGGTCTGACGTTGTCTTGAAGTAGGATAATTCATTTCCTGTTGACTACTGCTGGCTTCTAACGCAGTGCAGCTACAACGCTTTGCAACTGGGAGAAGTACACTCTCTAGCAATCCAAAGTGCACGATACCAGCACTGGTCCATCAAACAAAGAGCAGTACCTTCTGTTAATGAATATTTCATTTGGGGCCAAATGCCACAGGGCAGCAGACGACCAATGCTGGTTTCTTTTTTGATTACTATATAGCATCTATTTTTCGTCACTTGACAATATCTGGTCCAAGAATTGAGCTGTCTTGTAGTATGGCAGCAATTAAGAGTAAATAGTAACTCGCTGGTGTTTGGTTTCCTCAAGCAAAACGTGAGGAATCCAAACTTTCTGAGCTTTCAAGTCTTCCAAGGTTGTGCAGATGGAATTGACTGGTTTCCTCTTACACTCCAAATTCTTGTGCAAGTTCCTTGCACGCTCGATGTACATCAAGCTCGATTCTCGTTCAGGAGAGCTTCGTCAATAGTATGTGTGTAGATGGACGCCTAACTCGAGGCTTGTCCTAGAGGCTCTCACCTCCCGATGCAATTCCACTGTACCACTTTCGCGCTGTACACTCGCTCACTGATGCCTCTTCAAAAGCTGACCATATCTTTCGACCAGCTGCTGCAACATTGCTGCTCAATTTGAACTCATAAAGAAAAATGGCCGTAAAACATGCTTTGACACTGACATGTTTACTTCAGGATTGTAATTCCTACAGAGCTGTCTTCCACACGACCGATATGCCTCACAATTCTGCACTGATTGGCGGTTGACGGGAATGTCAATATCTGACGTCGTACAGACAGGGTTTCCGACATCTGCTGTTTGAATTTCACTTTTCGTCCCAGTGACTCGAAATTTTTTTTTTGGATACCTGTGCACTTACGAATTAAGATACAATACTCTAAGTCTTTCACAGAAAATAAATCTATATTTCACGCCTGTGTATGGCTTGAGTTTATGGGAAATGCCGCGAACTGTTTTGTTAAATTACTGATTTTGGTACAATTCACCTCTTGAGGCATTTTCAGCAGGTGACATTCAAACTAGGGCTCTCCCTGAAAAGCGTGGAAGGAATCACAGGCTACTGAAATAACATTAACTGTGAATTTATTTTAAATCTCAAGAGAGACAAATATTCACTTGAGTTCATCGGACACTATGATAGTGTCTGATGAAGCCAAGTGGATAGTTAGCGAAACTGTTACACGTTATTAATTTTTACAATAAATGTCAGACAGATTTATAGTGTCTGATGAAGCGAAGTAGATAGTTGACGAAACTGTTACACGTTATTAATTTTTACAATAAATGTCAGACAGATTTATAGTGTCTGATGAAGCGAAGTAGATAGTTGACGAAACTGTTACACGTTATTAATTTTTACAATAAATGTCAGACAGATTTATAGTGTCTGATGAAGCGAAGTAGATAGTTGACGAAACTGTTACACGTTATTAATTTTTACAATAAATGTCAGACAGATTTATAGTGTCTGATGAAGCGAAGTAGATAGTTGACGAAACTGTTACACGTTATTAATTTTTACAATAAATGTCAGACAGATTTATAGTGTCTGATGAAGCGAAGTAGATAGTTGACGAAACTGTTACACGTTATTAATTTTTACAATAAATGTCAGACAGATTTATAGTGTCTGATGAAGCGAAGTAGATAGTTGACGAAACTGTTACACGTTATTAATTTTTACAATAAATGTCAGACAGATTTATAGTGTCTGATGAAGCGAAGTAGATAGTTGACGGAACTGTTACACGTTATTAATTTTTACAATAAATGTCAGACAGATTTATAGTGTCTGATGAAGCGAAGTAGATAGTTGACGAAACTGTTACACGTTATTAATTTTTACAATAAATGTCAGACAGATTTATAGTGTCTGATGAAGCGAAGTAGATAGTTGACGAAACTGTTACACGTTATTAATTTTTACAATAAATGTCAGACAGATTTATAGTGTCTGATGAAGCGAAGTAGATAGTTGACGAAACTGTTACACGTTATTAATTTTTACAATAAATGTCAGACAGATTTATAGTGTCTGATGAAGCGAAGTAGATAGTTGACGAAACTGTTACACGTTATTAATTTTTACAATAAATGTCAGACAGATTTATAGTGTCTGATGAAGCGAAGTAGATAGTTGACGAAACTGTTACACGTTATTAATTTTTACAATAAATGTCAGACAGATTTATAGTGTCTGATGAAGCGAAGTAGATAGTTGACGAAACTGTTACACGTTATTAATTTTTACAATAAATGTCAGACAGATTTATAGTGTCTGATGAAGCGAAGTAGATAGTTGACGAAACTGTTACACGTTATTAATTTTTACAATAAATGTCAGACAGATTTATAGTGTCTGATGAAGCGAAGTAGATAGTTGACGAAACTGTTACACGTTATTAATTTTTACAATAAATGTCAGACAGATTTATAGTGTCTGATGAAGCGAAGTAGATAGTTGACGAAACTGTAACACGTTATTAATTTTTACAATAAATTTACTGTTTTGCTCAGTGAGAAGTTTAAATCAGATTTAGATCTCTTTGCTGTATAATGTTTACAGTGTAATTAATTATCTTGCCTATATCATTGCTTCCTAGTTTAAAATTACAGCACCGTTTAGTTAGTACAACACTTCACAAATTCTTGAAGATCTTCATTTTGTATTTTATATTTTCTCTGTGCATTTTGGTACATAAAAATCGTTAATAAAGTATTAATGTCAATTGTTTTACAGTTATAATTATATATAAGTTAAAGTTTGTATGTAAATAAGCCATACATTAGTAAAAAGTTTGTATGTAAATAAGCCATACATTAGTAAAAAGTTTGTATGTAAATAAGCCATACATTAGTAGAAAGTTTGTATGTAAATAAGCCATACATTAGTAAAAAGTTTGTATGTAAATAAGCCATACATTAGTAAAAAGTTTGTATGTAAATAAGCCATACATTAGTAAAAAGTTTGTATGTAAATAAGCCATACATTAGTAAAAAGTTTGTATGTAAATAAGCCATACATTAGTAGAAAGTTTGTATGTAAATAAGCCATATATTAGTAGATTATTCTGAGATTCTAGAAGGCTCTTCTGATGGTACTCGTTTCGTTGATATGATTGTTACTTCCAGTTTTGGTGTCGTTTTTGAATTAAATATAGTCAATTGTAAAAGGTAAAACATTATTAAATAAAGTGTTAAAAAAACTGAAAAACGAATACAGCCACTGAAACGCTCGTTCAAAATGGGAAAGCCATACACTTATTTCCTGTAGGCCTAAAGGAACTATAAATTAGGACCGTTTTAACAAAACTCAACAAATGCCATTTACAAAATTTTACAGGAGAGTTTTTTTCTTTTAAGTTGTACTCAATATTGTTGATTCAAAAGATTTCAAAAAATTAATACGTGTAGATAAGGATTGACGAAGGAATAATTGAAGTTCATCAGTAACGGACTTGATTGAAGAACAAAAAGTTGCAAATTACAAATTTTTACAAAACTCAACATATCCACTTTTCCGTGAATGTTTCATCTTTATTTTATTAAGCAAAATGTTATAAATATACATTTTAAGTATAAATTCAATGGACTCTTAAGTATATAATATCAGAGTAAGAAGTTAACAATGAATTATTAATTTTTTAATTTTTGTTTTAAGTTAACACACGAACAGAAGTTTCCACAATAACAAAATCTGTTTCTCACATCTTAAACCTATTATCGAGGGAGAAAATGGCGTCCGGAACACGAGCATTATGCTCTTCATTTTTTTCAATTTTTATTTCGTAAACAACATTAATTTTAGACATTATTTAGTTTATTACAATGTTTATATTATATTACATGATTTTTTCGTGTTTGGCACCTATACTCTCCAGTAATTATTACAATTTAGTGTAAAAATAACTCTAACAGACCAATTCGTCCTTGGGAACGGGCCATCTTTAATATTTATAATTTATAACAAATTAATATACAACAAAAACAGTGAAGAAGTCAACTGGGCTCTGTGGCTGTGACTTTCAATTATATATTCTCCCGTTAAGAGAGAGAATAGAACAGGGGCGTCATTTAGGGGGGCAGGAGGGGGCAATTGCTCCCCCAAGAGTTTGAGGAATACATATACTTTAATCGATTGTCTACTAATATACTAGTACAAAACGCGAAAGTCTTACGTCGGTGGTGCTTTTGCCCCCCCCCCAAGCGAAGTCCGAAATGACGCCCCTGGAATAGAATAGAACAGAAACATATTACTAGAGACCGGATGCTTAGGCACTAAAAACCTGGAAAATAGGCAGGCAAATAGGCACTAAAAATTTAAGAAATAGGCAGTAAAATAGGCACTAAAATGTAACTCAAAATAATGAAGATAAATACTCAATATAACTAAAAAATAGATTCAAGTCATAGATAATTTTCAAAGAATATAGAAACATACTTCTTTGTTAATATCTTCTTTTATTGTACATATAAAAACGAAGCTTGTTATGCATTCCATATATACTGGGAGAACCTGAAAGATGTGCACATACGTCAGAAGGTGATTCATGATATCAAAAGAAGACAAAAAGTCCTTTGGTATGTTGTCGAATTCCACGTCGTGTAGGAGTGACAGAGGGCGAACTTGGAATCCAAAATCAAATCCTGACAATTGGAACGAGACATAAAGGCGTGCACATACTTCGGGAGGTGATTCCTGACATTCAAGAGGACTTTTCGTCTTCTTTTCATGTCACGAATCACCTCTCGATGTATGGGCACATCTTTCGGTTTCGTTCCAATTGTCAGGATTCGATTTTCGATTCCAAGTTGACACTCTGTCACTCGTACACAACACGAAATTAGACAAAATACACGAGGACTTTTTGTGTTCTTTTGATATCGCTAATCACTTCCCGAAGTATGAGCATATCGTTGAAGTTCACTCTGTATATATATTGCAACGTACCCCGTGTTTGTGTTTACAAACACCTAATATACACATATATGTGTGTATTATTTATGTTATATAAATTATATTTTTCCCAATGAAGGCTTAATTTGAAGAAAATGCATAGAATAGGCAACATTAGGCACTAAAGCAATTATTTAGGCAGTAAAGGTCGAAATAGGCAAAATAGGCAAAATAAAATTGGCTTAAATCGAAACTATAACCCCCCATTTAAACGTTATTTTTGATCATATCTTTAATATTAAAGAATAGGCATATTGCCTAACATCCGGTCTCTACATATTACGGTACTCAAAATTATACATTGAAATGACAATTGAAGTAATAGGCACATAATAGAATGTTGAGATGTTTAATCTGTGTGAAAACAATACAGGAACACAGTCCCCTTTAATGTAAAGGTTTTTCATAGTACAGAATTTTGTCTTCAGTATCAGTAGCGTTCCCTTGTACAACTTTTGAATAGAACTATTTGCTTTCCTCTGAATCATTGTCAAAATAAGACATCAACTTCTTCATGCCATTAGCTTTATTTTTGCTTTACATGATTCACTGATGGACGTTGAGGTGTTATATTTGGAGTATATGTAAATTTGAGGTGTTTCAAACTAGGGATGGCCAGAACCGGTTCCTGGTGGAACCGGTTTTCGGGTCTGAACGGATCCGGTTCTAGAAGATCTCGTTCCGGAACCGTTTTTTCGGATCCAGGTCTGGAACCGGTTCTTCGGATCCAGTTCTGGAACCGGTTCCCAAGAACCAGTTCTGGAACCGGATTTTCGGATCCAGGTCTGGAACCGGTTCCGGAACCGGTTATGAAAACCGGATCTCCAAGAACCGGTTCCGCCGGAACCGGATCTTTGTGGCCATCCCTATTTCAAACATTTATTGAAGCACTTTTCTTTCCACGTTGAAGCACCTCAACATCTATCGGTGAAGCAAAGTAAGTACTTTGAAAACGGCATTATGCCCTGATCTCAAATCTTCTTACATAATACAATACTATTAAATTTGACTTTTAAAAAATATGTTCTTAGTTTCAACCATACTGTATAAAAGAGTTTCGTAGAACCTTAAAAAAAAATTCAAATCTCGAGTTTTGTGAAAATTTGCTATATTCAGGCGCCTTTTATAACAACCAATATTCAGTTTCGTCGTATTTTCTGTTAGCCATTGTGTGAGGCTCATATTAAAGGACAAGAATCCGTTAAAAAAACGCGTTTTGAAAACAAAATGGAGTTTGTTCAGTTTTGTTAAAACGGTCCTCAAATTTAAGTAGAATATGATTCTGACTTAACATGTAAAATTTAAAAATATTCGTTGTTCGCTACGCGGATAAATCTGTATTGCTCTACTTACAGAATTCAAAGAAGCTTTCATGCTGTTCGACAAAGATGAAGACGGGACAATTACCATGGCGGAATTAGGGGTTGTAATGAGATCACTCGGCCAGCGACCTACAGGTAAGTGTCTACATACAACTAATTGGCTACTACTCTAAATAATATTCATTTCAATTACCGTTCTTTCCAATATTCCAAATGCTTTGCTTGGGGATTGTTTTGTCAGGCCCTCAAGGGTTAATCCTTAAGCAGGCGCGTCAATTCCCGCAACGTTAACAGGCGCGTGGGGAATATTATACCCCACATGTTTATTTCAGAACCCAACCGAATAGAAGTAGAAACCGCTATAAAGAAATTAAAGAAACACAAATCTCCGGGTGTAGATGAAATTCTGGCTGAGTTAATTTTAGCTGGAGGCAAAAAATTGTGGAACAAGATACACAAGCTCATTCTCCTTATCTGGAACAAGGAAGAATTGCCACAAGAGTGGAAATAATCAATCATTGTTCCAATTCACAAAAAAAGGCGACAAAACTGATTGTAATAATTATCGAGGCATTTCTCTTCAGTCAACATCCTATAAAATACTTTCAAATATTCTATTAGCAAGATTGACCCCATACGCAGATGAAATTATTGGAGATTATCAGTGCGGATTTAGACGAAATCGATCAACTATCTACCAAATATTTACCATTCGCCAAATACTCGAAAAAAAGTGGGAATACAATACCCCGATACATCAACTATTTATTGATTTTAGAAAGGCGTACGACTCGGTTAGGAGAGAAACATTATACAACGTGCTTACAGAACTTGGAATACCGAGAAAGCTAATTAGATTAATTAAGATATGTTTAAATGAATCCCAAAGTAAAGTCCGGGTAGGAAAATTTTTATCCACGAGCTTTCACGTCGAAAGTGGCCTGAAACAAAGAGATGCGTTGTCGCCGTTATTATTTAACTTTGTTCTGGAATACGCTATAAGAAAAATCAAAGATAGCAACCAGGGTCTAGAGTTGAACGGTATTCACCAGGTTTTGCCACATGCTGATGATGTAAATTTAATAGGGGATGATAGGAGAACAATTGAAAGAAATGCCGAGATCTTATTAAACGCTTGCAGGGACATGGGTTTAGAAGTAAATGAAGAAAAAACTAAATACATGGAAGTGTGTCGGGACCGTAATACGGCAAACTATGGATGCGTTAAAATATTAAATAATACTTTTGATAAAGTGGATAGTTTCAAATATCTAGGATCAGTATTAACAGAGAAAAATCATATTCACGAAAAAATTAAATATCGACTAAAAGCAGGGAATTCGTGTTACTATTCGGTTCAAAATCTCTTGTCGTCGCGAATTCTGTCGGGGAATTTGAAGCTTAAAATATATAAAACGATAATCATGCCTGTTGTTCTGTATGGTTGCGAAACATGGTCGCTTACTCTGAGGGAAGAACGTAGACTGAAAGTATTTGAGAACAAGATCCTGAGACGAATATTCGGACCCAAGAGGAACGGGAATGGGGAATGGCGGAATCTTCATAACGAGGAACTACATAATTTATACGGTTTACCCAACATTGTTAGGGTCATCAAATCTAGGAGGCTTAGGTGGGCGGGTCATGTAGTTAGAATGGAAGAAAGTAGAAACGCTTTCAAAGTGTTAACTGGAAGACCAATCGGAAAAGGACCATTAGGAAGAGGTAGGCGCAGATGGGTAAACAATATTAAGATGGATCTCGCGGAGATTGGAATAGAAAGTAAAAACTGGATGCAGTTAGCTAAGGATAGAAATCAGTGGAGAGCTTTTGTGAACGCAGCATTGAACCTCCGGGTTCCATAAGCCATAGAGTTAGTTAATATGTTTATTTCCATATAGGTTAGCAATCACATGCAGAATCACCTTTAAACTACTAATGCAGTTATAGTATATCATGTATAAACTATGATAATTAATGCTATACTCAGGATTGCCAACTAAAGGAAATTTATTTACTTTTATAAAATGCGAGGAACTTAATGCAGTACCATTCTATCATTATTTAGCTGCACATTACTGTTATAATACACATCAGATTACTTAATTATCACTTTGTAATGATACTAGTAAACGCAGGATTGCCAACTACATTGGATTTCTTTTAACTTTCCAATCAATAACATTTTTGTGTAATGCCATTACGATTCCAATCGCATCCACTTGAAATAAACGAAGAATATTTGCCAGTCAAAAGCGTATGAAACACATTGGACTGCATCAGCTTACTTGTTAAAGAACAATGAACAAATACCTGGAATAGCGGTTGAAATCCTAAAGAAACAATGCCTCTACATTACAAAGACTAAAATTGGGGTACGTTATACCCCAACGCGCCTGCTTAAGGGTTAAGTCTTTTTTAATGCACGGTTCTCATATTGTTTATGTATCTTAACAGTGGTAAAAAATAAATATTGTGTGATATATGGACCACTTAGATGCCAATTGGTGTCATTCCAAATTCGAAATTTTCCAGGAAAGAACTTTGAACTTCAACATTGCAGCGTTAACGTTTATGTATATTTATGTATATGTCTTTTATGTATATTTATGTGTATGGCAACAAGGATAATAGTCCTGTACCTTATGATAACAAACCTTGTGGCGAAACTTGTTTAAACTTGTTTTCTTTATGCTGTTAAAGTGACGAAGCCATAGTTAATGGAAGTGTCTTTTTTAATTTCTGCGAAATGAATGGTAAGTGTTAAGGAAATACAAAGTTTTAAAGGAACAAAAATAGTTTAACCTATTGAAATAACTATCGTAGTAAGTTTTGTTGATTATTAAAGTTTTAAACGAATTGGGACCCCAATATTTAATTATATATGTGTGGTAATACCTCATATACCTCTAAACTGTTTTAATAAACATTATTCGCCATCAGCATTAGTAAATAAACTTCATAATTGAATCGATTTCTGTTAAAAGGGCGTATATGCAGTAAAATAAACATTATAAACATAAAATAAACATTATAAACAAATAAAATAAACATTATAAACATAATAAACATTATTCGCCATCAGCATTAGTAAATAAACTTCATAATTGAATAGATTTCTGTTAAAAGGGCGTATGCAGTAAACATTGATCCATTGAGTAATTTGTTCATTGATTTATTGTATGCAGTAAACACAATATTCAGGAAATGACAAAAAATTTCACCGAGTCGGTTCTGCTGATGAAAAAAGAAAAATATGAGTAAATGTACATGGTCACTGATTGTTTATTAGCTATGTAGGATTGTAATTGTCAGTTATGGTTTAATCTACAAAAAATATTAAACTTTGGACACATACGCCCTTTTAACAAAAAACATGCTGACATAAAATGTGAAACCAGTTTTTTCTCCGAAATATATCTAAAATTTTAGACACTGTAACATTGGTAGTATATTAATGAAAGATATACTAACAATAGTAATTAGTAATAATAATAATTTGAAAACAAACATTTTTCTCCCAGAAATTACTGTTTTTTTTTAAATAAAAATTAATCTCTGTCACGATAAGTTCTGAATTAACACTTGTCGTTAGTGTTTGCCTTACTCCGACCTGTAAAGTACTTTGGATCCATATCGGGAAATACTGAGGCTAATGCTGGAATATAACTTGGCCACCTACATGCTAAATAAAAATCCTGCAAACCTTGATATTGTGCCAGAATAAAAGGTAAAACTTTCTCACGGTATCTTTTACGGGATCTATAACTGTGGCTACAAAGTTGAGACTAATCTTCACCTAGTGTAAGCAGGCAAGTATAAGTTTAGGTGGATTTTATTTAAGTTGTGCGACGAGACATAATTGGGAATGCAAGGAAGTAGTATTGCATAAGAAAATAATATTTTAAAAGTAGGATTTGTATATTTAACTCGAGCGAGTTTTCTTTAAGTTTTGTTCCTCAAATTCCTGAGCGTTTGTCCAGATTCCAGTATAGCTGATAGACCAACCAACAGGGCATATTAATATATTATAATATGTCATAGTATAATATTATAATAATATAATTCAATGGCTTATATTTTCAACGCTTCCAAGGAATATACTTCCTTTTAACACAAAAGTTGCATCTATCTCTAAAATACTCAATTTTAACTAAAAGTGAAAATCGTAAAAAATGTTACATACACCCTTTTAACAGAAATGGATTCAATTATGTTTCTGCCTGCAACCATAAAAGAGAGATGATTTTTTCATGAGATATGGAATTCCAAATGGAAATATTTTAGGAGAGGACGTTGTAGTTCATTATCTCTTGAAAAAATCATATCTAATTTATGGTTGGAGCCAGAAACATAATTATGAAGTTTATTTTCTAATTCTGATACCGAATAATATTATATTAAAATATGTTAGATGATATATTAATGTCCAGAGTTCTCTCCTGAAACATTTTGATTTTGGAGTCATATCAATTGGCATCAAAGCGATAATAGTTGTTTGTCTACTTGCCCCTGTAGATATAAACTACTCTATTTATTAACTGTGTAACAATTAACATGTGTAAATTTAACGTTAGTGAACTAACTTAAATACTAAAAATAAAACCATAGGCGCCCACTTTGGGGGGAAGGACACTTTTGGCTCTTCCGATATTTAAAGGTGGGGTCCTCGCCCCCCAATATAATCCAGTCGAGGAAGTCGACAAAGAAGAGCAAGAATTTCTGTCATAAACTTCAACGTGCCTTTAATTCAATATTACGAACAGTCTTCTTATTCGATAGAAAATGCCGTTTTCAAAACGGTGTTTAGAAGAGCACTGAAGCTTCAACCAACACTCTGGCAACACTGATGTGACATGTCAAGATGAATGCGCAAAAAAGTCTGCGGGGGAAAGGGGTTCATCAAGCAGTTGATAGCAAACGACTGAATATCATTATGACCTCCCCCCCCTGTTTTCTTCAAGTCGGCGCCTATGAATAAAACTATTAATTTTTAAACACAAACAAACTATTTGCTGAGCAAAACAATATATTCACATTTTAAAACTACATACGTGTCACAGTTTCGCCAACTAACAGTTTGGCCTCGTCAGGCACTATCCAAAATGTGTGATGAAGCCAAAGTAATAGTTGGCAAAAGTGTAACATGTATGTATTTTTTTAAAAAATGTGAATATAATTGTTTTGCTCAGCAAATAGTTTCTTCTACGGTACTTATGGAAAATATTAATTTTTGTTTTTAGGGATTTTTTTCAGTAAAATCTTCTTAAACATTGTTAATGATAAATTGAAGTGTGAACGTGAAATAAAAGCAAGGGTAGGAATCAGGGCCGTGCTGGGATACTAATGAGGGCGGTGGACAAGTCTACTAAAAGGGCGCCCATACAAACGAGAATAAGAGAGAGAGAGAGAAAACTTTGAAAGGAAGTATGGGTGCCATTTTATATCAAAATCATCACCAAATTTGTTTTAGTATTAACGTAAATAGCTAACCTCGAATCGAAATCCTCTTTACTAGAGAAAAACTTTTTAGTTCCTGTAATAAAATTTCTGTCAAATAAAAAGAAGCTAAATGTATAAACAACTTAATATAGCTCTATGGCCTATGGACGCAGGAAGTTCAGTGCTACATTTACAAAAGTTTTTCATTGATTTCTGTTCTTAGCCAACTGGACCCAGTTTCTACTTTATATTCCAATCTCTGCGAGAACCATTTTAATATTGTCCTCCCATCTGCGCCTGAGTCATCCTAATGGTCGTTTTCCTATTTGGATTTCCAATTACAACTTTAAAAGCGTTTCTAATTTCTTCCATTCTGGCTACATAACCTGCCCATTTGAGCCTCCTAGACTTGATGACCATAACAATGTTTGGTAAACGGTATAAAATTATGCAGTTCCTCCTTATGAACTTACCGCCTTTCCCCTTTTCCGTTCCTCTTGGAGTTCGAATATTGGTTTAAGAATCTTGTTTTCAAATACTTTCAGTCTACGATTTTCCCTCAGAGTCAGCGACCATGTTTCGCGACCATATAGCACAACAGGCATGATTATCGTTTTATATTTTGAGCTACAAATTCCTCAACAGAATTAGCGACAACAAAAGATTTTTAACTTAATAATAACACAAAATCCCTGCTTCTAGCATTATTTTTTTTAGTGATTATGGTTTTGGTCTGTTAATAACGATCCTAGATATTTGAATGTATCCACTTTGTCGAAAGAAAATATTATTTGGTATTTTAACACATCCATAAAATGCAGTATTACGATCCCGAAAAACTTCCATTTATTTAGTTTTCTCTTTATTTACTTTTAAGCCTATATCCCTGCAAGCGTTAATTAAGATTTCTGCATTCCTTTTTATTATTCTATCATTCCCTATTAAATTTATATAATCAGCATACGCCATAACCGGCAAATACAATTCAGCTCTAGCACCTGATTGCTGTCTTTGATTTTCATTATAGTGTTCTCCTGAACAAAGTTCTCCAGAATAATGGCGACAATGCATCTCCTTGTTTCAGGCCATTCTCAACGTGAAAGCTCGTGAACAAGAATTTCTCACCTTGAACCCTACTTTGGGATTCATTTAAACATATCTTAATTAATCTACCTTTTTCGGTGTTGCAAATTCTGTAAGCATGTTGTACAATGTTTCCCTCCTACCCGAGTCTAAAGTCAATAATTGATGTGCCAGGATATTGTTTTCTCATTTCTTTTCAAGTATTAGTCGAATGGTATATATCTGATCGATAGTTGATCGATTTTATCTACATCCGCTCTGATAATCTTCAATAATTTCATCTGCGTATGGAGTCAATCATGCTAATAGAATGTTTAAGAGAATTTATTGGATGTTGACAGAAGAGAAATGCCTCAATAATTATTAAATCTGTTTTGTTGCCTTTCTTCTTAACTGGAACAATGATTGACTCTTTTCACTCTTGTGGTAATTCCTCCTTGTTCCAGATAAGGAGAATGAGTTTGTGTATCTTGCGCTTCATTTTTCCCCTCCAGCTAAAATTAAGTCAACCAGAATTTTGTCTGCACCCGGAGATGTGTGTTTTCTTTAATTTTTTTGAATAGCGATTTTTATTTCTGTCTGGTTAGGTTCTGGAATATACGGTTATGCTGTATGCATTTCACAATCTCCACGCACATTAGATTTTGGCTATGTGTTAAGCAAATCGTCAAAGAAATCTTTCCATCTATTTAAGATGCTATCCTGATCAGTGAGAACTGTTCCGTAGCTTTCTTTAATATATAACCACGAGGTTGATAGCCTTTCTTAAGTTCGTTGATGCATTTATACATGTCCCGAATGTTTTTGTTTTCACTATTATCTTCAAGTTAACTAATTTTAACTTTCAAACGTCGCGTTTCTTTGTTCTAAAAGTTTTGGAAGTTTTCTGCCAGATGACAATGAAATTTTATGTAGTTATTTCGTTCGGATTTTGTAACCAACGCTGTTTCTTCTGTTTTCTCTTCTCTGCTACTTTAGTGCATTCCTGGTTGAACGATGTTTGTTCCTACGTATTTTTGCGTGCCCCAATATTTGTTTTGTTGAAATTTTAATGTTATCTGTAATTTCAACCAAGTATCCTGAATACTAGTGCACTCCGAATCTTCTAAAACCGAGAATCTATTCGACACTTCACTCTGGTTTCCCTCTGACCTGACTCTCCTCTATTTTTTAAAAAAATAAACCGCTCCGTCTTCAGATATTGAATATTTTCTTTATTGAACGATAGTCTCTCTCTTATTATCACTGCTACCATGTGGTAATAAGAACCACAATCACCTCCTTTGAACGACCGAATATCAGTTGTGCAAGACTGTTTTCTTCTGTCTACTAAAACGTGATCAGTTTGAATATGTGTTTTTCCATCTGATGAAGTCCAAGTATATTTATGAATGTCGCGATGTTGGAATTTTGTAATCTTCACGATAAGGTTTCTGGATATTGCACGGTTCACCAGTCTAACGCCATTGTCACAACCTTCCTTATGCAAACATTTATTCCGTATAATGGGTTTGAAAATACCCTCTCGTCCTACCTTCGCATTGAAACCGCCTAACAGAATTTTCATATGGTAATGCAGGAGATGATCAAATACCCGTTCTATTCCTTCGTAAAAACTGTATTTTTTTTTATCGCCATCCTTATTTTCTGTTGGGGCATGTGCATTTAAAACAATAATATTACACCACCGACCCTTAAGAGAAGTAAAAGAAAATCTATCATTAACAAATTCAACCCATGTAACTGCTGATATTACGTATTCGTTTGTGAACGAAAAACCCCGTTGCAGGTTGGTAATTTTTAATCCGTTGCCCGTAAAAGAACGTAAAATTTCCCGACTTGACTCCTCCATTTCCTTCTCATCTAACTTCCTGATATCCCACTAGGTCTATTCTCTATTTCTAAACTCATGCTTTACAAATTTCAACGCGCCTGCCCTATAGAGACTTCTTATATTCCATGTTCCAAATCTCATGTCGATTTTACTTTGCTAAGTTTGTGCCAAGTTATCAGTTTTGATCTGGGGATTCTGCGAACTTATCTGAACAATACTTATATATATATATATATATATATATATATATATATATATATATATATATATATATATATATATATATATATATATATATATATATATATATATATATATATATATATATATATATATATATATATATACAGGATGAGGTTGTTAGCCCCACACCAAATCCCCAAGTTGGAGAATCTCTCTTGTCTGTCCGCTACAGCTTATTCAGTATATTCGCAGCTAATCTCTATATCCCAGAGGCCATCTCCTCGATCCACAACCTGAGGACGCGCCGTGCCGTGGTGACAGGAAGACCACATTTTACAGAAATTAATATAGCTATATTTCAGAAATACTGTACAATAGGTACTGATTATCCGAACACCGCTTTAAAACACACAGGAATAATCAATATGCTCGGATATTAAGACTGAAAGCTTCGATGCCGTAAAAATCGTAAATTAGAGACTAGTGTCAGTGTAGTATTACATAAATGCATCGTACGTTTGACTAACTATTCTTTGTGTATCAAATTGTTTCGTTATATAGCCTACATAACTTTATAATAAGTGATTATACACTTTACCTGTTCTCTGCCAATAGCAACTGTATGAATTTATAATACAAAACTGAAATACAGAAGAATAAAATAAAATAAAAATTTAATGTGATATTTCGCAGGGCATCTTATGTAAAGGGCTCCTTATATTCTTCACAGGTTCTGTACTACCAGTCAGTATTTGAATTTAATATACAAAGCTGATATACAGGATAACTAAAACCACTTATCTATAATGTGATGTTTCGTAGGGCGCCTTATGCAAAGGGCGCACTGTACCTTTCACGGGTTCTTTACCAACAGTAACTGTATGTATTTATTGTACAGAACTGTGTTATACAAAAGAGTAATTAAAATCGTTCATCTTTGATGTATCTCGCAAGAACGTCTAATTTAAAGAACGCACTGCACCTTTCACGGGTTCTTTACCAATAAAACTGTAAGAATTTATTACTAAAAGCTTTTATCTTTATTTATACTGTGATATTTCGGAGGGCGCACCGGGACACGTCCCGGTGTCCCGGTGGGCCAGCACGGGCCTGGTAGGAATGGCGAAAGAAGCCTTAGGAGGAAGAAAATATTTTGTAGGACCTTGAATAAAGAGTTGAGAAAAAGACTTATAAAGTGTTTCATGTGGAGTTTTGTGTTGTATGAGTCAGAAACATAGACATTACGCAAAAGTGATTAAAAACAATTGGAAGCCTTAGAAATGTGGGTATGGAGAAGAATGGAGAGAATTAGCGGGATCGAGTGGGAAACGAATGTGAGGGTGTTAGAAATGTTGGGGGGACAAAAGAATAACTTTAGATATTATTAAGAAAAGGGAGAGAAATTATTGGGACATTACCTAAAAAGGAATTGTTGTACTAGAGATTATGGTGGCAGGTAAGAGAGGGAGAGGGCGAAGGAGACTACAATTGATGGACACTATCAAAACAGAAAAATTGTACGTGAAGCTGAAGAGATTGGCTGAAGACCGTGGAACATGGAAGCTTCTCGGTTGAGGCAAATGACATGCCAATAATGGTAGAATATCAATAATAACGATTATGATATCTAATCAACCGACAACTATATGACGGTTGATTGAGTATAATGAACAACTATATAGACACTTTTGGGACACCCTATATATACAGGGTAGATCACTTATCTTGAAGTGCACATGTAAATGTCAAAGTAATACAGCTAAGCGATTAGCGTACACAGCTTTGCTGTGGGAGGCCCGGGTTCGATTCTCGGCAGGAGCTCATGTGGTTCGGATTCCACGTCAATCAGTAGGTCCACGTCTCATATAGCCTCGCTGCTGAACAGGACGTTGAACTCAAAATTAACTCAACTCAACTCAAAGTAATACAGAAAGACGCTAAAATTTTGTACAATGCATATCTTAGGGGAACATTGTTGGGTATTTTCTACAATGCCACCAGATTAACAGTGTTTCCAATCCAATATAAAGTTATATTTTTTAAATGACACTAAAATTAGATTATTACCTATTTCAAGTCTGCATCTTAAACGAAATCTTACAATGCTAATTTGTTTTCAGTATTGTAAACTAAGGACGTTATAGTACCAGAAACATCCAAATTTTGAAGCATGGCCGACCCTACACGTGCAGTTGCACGAGGCGGTAAAATCTGTCATAATTATATTATTTAAGATAAATATTTTTTGTTGGAAACAAACTTCATGATGATGATGATAGATAAATTTACTAAGCTGTCCTCCTATTTGAATACTACATTCATAAATCATGTTTAGGTCGCATTAGTTTAAGGTCACATGGGCAGTGCTAAAGCAAATGCTCAAACAAATTCTAGCATGAATTGCTTGATTGTTGTCACATACAAGAACTTAATTCTCGAACAGTACCAAACACCTGTTCCATTTAGTTAGTTATCACAGTTTTTATATGAAAACTAGTCTTTGTCACAAACAAGTTCCTTATCATTAAAGGTAGATAAAAGAGCTAGTTGCACTGGAGTTGCAAACTGATATATTGAGACAAACTCGATATTGAATTCTATAAAATGGATTACCATCTTTCCTCTGTAGGTGTTTTTTTTTCATATTTCACTAACTTAATAGATTATTATTTAAATAGAAAAAAACAGACATAAACGATATTATATTTGTAGTGTTTACGCCTTTCTGAGTGCGAGTGCACTTTCCCTTCCCTTCGTTGTTCTTGATAGGGTAGCATACTTAAAATCATGGCTTTTAAGATTTGTTCTTTCTGGAAAGAGGGGCGCCAAACGATGCCAGTGTATGGGGCGTAAAATTTCCTAGGACAGGCCCTGTTTTGGAGGCTTCTATAGTGGTAATAAATCAAGTGAGATAAAGAGGCGATATACCTTAGTGTCAAATACTACAATCATGATATGATTTTTTTTAATGAGTAGGAACAGAGTGACAAGGAATCGAATTATTTTTTCAAAAGGCTTTATTTCTAAAGAGGCAATAATGGGCCAGGAATCTAGGCCTTCACCGATTTATTTTATAAAAATACAAAATAGTCTTTGTGTGTACAAAGTTTGATGAAATCTTCCTTATGACCAAGGATGAAGGAAGTAACGTTTCATACGGGAACTCCTTCGGTCATGGCAACCACCAGGGTGTCTTGTAGCGACTTCAGGTTACGGTCCTAGGTGACCTCCTTGGCTCATAGCAGCCTCGTGAGGTATGGTTTGTGTTGAGGAATATACCCTTCGCTCCTAAGCAGCCTCCAGGGACTTTAAGATAGGTAAAGCCTCTTCGTCCAGTGCGACCTCCAGAGCTGTTATGGGTTGGTGATCAGTGCTCAACTGATACCTTCGTTGAGCTGAAATGAGTCTTGGCGTGTTTGAGTTCGTGAAGTGTCGGGCACTACTTGTGCCCCTGACTCCTATCTGTGATGTTTCCTGGCTTTGGACTGTGACGTATTTGTGTTGAGGAGTAGCAACTGTCGCTTACTCCTTCGTGTTTGTCCTGTCGATTTTGACTATTGGTGTCCTGGACCTGGCATAGGGTAGATGCGTTTTCTTGGTTCCCTGGCGCCAATCGACGAGATGAGCTGGTTTCTTGAGTTGGATACCTCCTTCTTCTTTGGTTGCTCATTTATAGGCCCTCTTCTGGTGGCTTGTCTTCTTTCGGTTCCCATCGTGTTGATCTTCGTGTCTTCCTATCCAGTGTTTCGTCTGCTAGTTTGTAAACGTTAGCACGTGTTGTCCATAAACATGTACTCATGTTGTGATGTGGGGATCTTTATAACTTATATTTGTAATATTTCATTCACATTATCACCTCTCCATGTAAGTTTACACTTTTCAAATTACCAAAGAACCATTTTACTTAATCTAGTAACTTAAAAAAGTTTTTTTTTTTTTTTTTTTTTTTTTGGAAAGTTAAAGGTTTAATTTTTACTAAAGTGATTATGCTACTAGTGAGTATTTATAGGTTGTTAATATATTTGTTGTTAATTGCAGAGACTGAGTTGCGAGATATGGTGAATGAAGTGGATCAAGACGGCAACGGAACAATAGAGTTCAACGAATTTCTTCAGATGATGTCAAAGAAGATGAAAGGAGCCGACAATGAAGAGGAACTGAAAGAAGCCTTCAGGTAAGGGATTAATACTTCATTTAAACACAATTATTACTTCGACCAAGCATTAAATAATAATTATTATA
Source organism: Thermobia domestica (assembly GCF_964235325.1). Lineage (NCBI taxonomy): Eukaryota > Metazoa > Arthropoda > Insecta > Zygentoma > Lepismatidae > Thermobia > Thermobia domestica. The sequence goes on along the minus strand of NC_137468.1, from coordinate 192,020,542 downwards.
TTTTAGCAGTCGTTCAAAAAACAGTTGGTCAATAAAAACGGTTCTGTACATTAGCATTCATTCCTTCAAGAAGACTGTTTTGTGTTCGAATAACTGAATTCACTCACTAATAATGGTCAAAATTTTAATTACTTCCGATTATACAGCGGCCATGCTTATACAGGGTGTTGCAAAAAATTTTCATACTCTTTTGAGAATAGGTTCCTCACATCAAAACAAGAAAATTGTTCATATGGACCAGTAGTCGGAAATGCATAGTTTCTTAGTTATAAGGTGCCGAAAACGTGTAAACAAAATTAACTTTAAAGGACCATAGTTCCACTATTATAGGACCGATCGTAGTCGAGTCAAGACATCACTGAGGAACTAATATGTGAACTATCCAAATATCTATCTTTCAGAACCTCCGGTACTTGCACAATCATTTTTAAAGAGGCTGTTTGGGAGTACTTGATCACTCTCTATTTACCTCTCTAAAATTGGTGTGCAAACACTGGAGCATTCTTAAACATGGATATTTGGATAGTTCACAAACCCATGCGAAGCGATTTCGTGAGTACTCCGGGGCTCCAGCACCCACACAAATAATCCTGTGGGTGCGGTGCATCCACAATATTTTAGTTTGATAGAAAGAAAACAAAATAAATATTTTTCAATAGACGTTATCCAGAAAGTAATAAGCATTTAAAGCATTAAGATGGAAGTTAAAATTTCTAACCTCTAAACTTAATTATTTGTTTCAAATATGTCTGTGCTAGGGATGGTCACAAAGTTTCGGTTCCAGCGGAACCGGTTCCAGACCTGGATCCGGAAACCTGGTTGCAGAAACGGATCTTGAGAACCGGTTTCGGACCTGGATCCGAAGAACCGGTTCCAGACTTGGATCCGAAGAACTGGTTCCAGACCTGGATCCGAAAAACCGGTTCCGGAACCGGATCTTCTAAAACAGGATCCGTTCAGACCCGAAAACCGGTTCCACCAGGAACCGGTTCTGGCCATCCCTAGTCTGTGCAACGGCAAACAAGCAATGGCCTAGTCAAAGGCAGTCCCCACAATTAAAAATAATATATGGAACTATACTGTGAATAGAATCGAGGACAGCCCTTTATGACAGTGTTCGTAAAAGAGTTTAACTAAAAAGAAATCAATCAAAAAGTATCGAGACTCCCTGAACATATATAATACGTCCCGCCATTAATATGCACCCATATAAATTTTGAAAAGTCGGCGCCGTTGCACATACCAGTTCGTCAGTGATGTTTTGACCCGACTACGATAGGTTCCATACTAGTGGAGCAATGAACTTTTTAAGTTCACTTGTTTCACGTTTTCAGCACTAGGGATAGCCACGAGCGAGTTCGAGCGAGTTTTCTTTGAAACCCGACTCGATTCGAAACACACATATTTGAGCTCGACTCGAGAACTTGGCTCGAAAAATTCCCTTCAGCTCGACTCGGAACTCGATTCAAATTTGACTCGAGTTTCGAGTCGAGTCGATTCAAAACAAGCCAAATCGAGCTAAACTCTGTCTGTAGTTTCAAGTACTTCAAGTATCCTACATAGACAATATAATTATTATCAATGATACTTACGACAATACCACAATTTATTATTATTATTATTATTATTATTATTATTATTATTATTATTATTATTATTATTATTATTATTATTATTATTATTATTATAACAATACCGTGTATAAACATGAAAGTTAGGCGATTTGTGTCTGAATACTAGAAACTAGTTAACTGCTGAACTCGGTAGTCATGAAGTCTAGGAGACTTGGAGCAGGAACGTAGCCAAGGGGGGTCCGGACCCCCCTTCCCTTCGAGACCAGAAATGAAAAAATTAAGGAAGGATGAGAAAAAATGAAATGAGAAAAAGAAGGGTCAGCGTTAAAATTAAAAACTACAGGAAGCTTTTGGTTACTCTTTCTTATGAGGAGATTTGTATTACTTGCAATACATGGTGGCGAGATGAGCGAGATATCCTGGAAGAGTCAGGGAATTTGAAATTTCTAGAAAAGTTACAGAATTCTCAGAATTTCTGCTACTAGTCAGGGAGATTTCAAGCTTCCGAAAGCATAGTCCCGTTCTGTAACAGTGTGGATATTTTTTATCATAATTTTTCGTCATCGCATCCTTGCAGTATCAAACATGTTATTTCAAAAACAATTTTCTACTACTTCTTTAACCTGTCATTTGGAACAGACAGTAGTTGGCGGAATAATAAAAACAAAAATTTATATGGAAAAGGAGTTCTATTAGCATTTGATTCAACAGAAAAAGGAACACAAATATTGTAAAATATTTTACAAAACATTATTGAGTATGTACTTTTTATAATAGTGAATATGTACTTTTCATAATAGTTGAGATCATAATGAAAGGAAAATTGTTTATTTGAATGAACAAAGAAAGGAACGTAAATATTGTAAAATCTTTTTCAATACTTTTTTTTTATTATTCTTTTATTACTCGAGATTTCTTCATAGTTTGTTATTAAAATACTTACCAACATATCCTCATTTTATTGTCCTAACAAACCAATATATGTTGATAGTAAAGTAGTTTACATTGATCAAGCTCCTGAGCCTCTAGAATTTCATATCACGCCTCCCCCCCCCCCCCAGTTACGAAATCCTGGCTAAACGAACCAATATATGTTTCAGTTAAATAGTTTAGAATGATCGAGCCCCTGGTGTGATGATCACAGTATTTTATGTCACGGACCTCCCCTCCCCTTCACGACATCCTGGCTACGTGCCTGCTAGGAGTCGTTCACGAGGTACTGAGTTTGAGTTTCGGAGGAGCAAGTATCCGGCTCGAGCCAAAAATTGTTAAAAGTTAGAGGGCGCCGGCCAAACATGCTCAAAACTGCTCGGCCCGGGTTTAGGATTGTCAACGGCAAAAGCGGCTCGGCTCACAGCTCATTCACTATTAAGTTAAGCCAACAGCTCACCCAACCGAGCCGGCTCGAGCCGAAACAACCGAGCTGATGGCTTACCCCAACCGAGCCGGCTCGAGCTGTTTGCTCAGTTGAACTCCAGGGGCTTCTGCTTGGGCTCAAAACTTCGACCGTGCAGGTCTCAGCCTTGGCGGTAAGAACTATAGTATATAGTTATATTGATGTTCACGACATTTGAGGCTGTCTCGTTATAAAAATCCATTGCAATCGTGTTAATCGAGACGAGACGAGATGCCAGTAGTGTCCCATTTCGTCAGCAACACTAAAAATATTACACATTACTGCTTATATTTCTCATAGCTTTCGCTTTCCAGTCTAATCAGGCAATGATTTCAAAACGAGTTAAAATGAGCTAAACGAGCGAGCCATTTATAAAACTCGACTCGACTCGAAACTCGACATTAAAACAGTGACTCGACTCGGAACTCCACTCGAGAATATTACCTTTGACTCGACTCGAAACTCGACACGAATTTGCTTCGAATTTCGAGTCGAGTCGAGCTTTAGCTTGACTCGTGCCCATCCCTATTCGGCACTATATAACTCCGAAACTATCCACTTTTGACCACAGATCCATATGATCTTTTTCTCTTATTTTGATGTGTGGACTCTATTCCCAAAATATTGTGGCACATTTTTGGGACAACCTGTATGTGTTAATCAATCAATATGTCTTTTCAAGCCAATATGTGGCGGTTCTTGAAGGAAGTCACATGGCTAAAAAGAATTAAATTATGTATCTACAAGCTAAGGAAAGAAACTGTCATACATCTCCAAAAACATATAATCAAGATTTTAGTACATTATCTCAATCTATTTCCCTTAGCTTGTACTGTCTAGTAACCTCCTGATCAGTGAAGCCAACTCGTGGGAAAAAATCCCATTTTGTGGGATTTTTTGACATTAATTATTTGGAATGAGATAAAGGGAATTTTTGTGGAAATTGACATCATATATGGGATTTTTCATTATATGTATAATTCACGCAAAAAAAAAAAACTACGAGCGAGAAATAGACATAATGAGTCATCAAGAAATGTGTCAGTGTCAGTGTTGTCAACTTTTAGTCTGAAGTTTTTTCTTTGTTATCGGCGAAGTCTGTGCTAGTGAGGACTTAATCATATGTGATTCTTAAAAATTAAGTACCAAGAAACGAAATTCGTGCTCTGGTATTTGAAGAAAGACGGAAACAAAACAGTGAAAGAGTGAAAGAAAGAAAACAAAATATAAAAGAGAAAAACAATTTCCAAACATTCCGCAAGAAATGTATGGCAAACAACCAGGAGCGGATTAAGGGCGAAGCCAATGGAGCCCCCAGGCTCAGCCCCACCCCCCTTTAAAAAAATCCCTCTCTTTAATACTAAAATATAGCAATCAACTTATTATACATCATAGGCTTCAGACAAATGCTATTTTTCCCCCACTCGCGGTACCGCAAGAGTTAAGTCTTCATCCCGGCGAAATTAAAATACCGCTAATTTTACAGTAATTATGTGATATCTTCAAATAGATAAAAGAAAATCGAAATGTGGAACAAGAGCGCCCTAGACAATATTATTTTACATGAGAAACCGTTATCACGACTCACTTATTTGCTTTCGATTTCGAGCCATTTTGAAAAGCGGCATTTATTTCCGCATTTCTAAACAGCTGAAAAACGGAAAGCCGCTAGGTGACTTGTGATAACGGTACCTCACGCAAAATAATATTGCCTAGGGCGCTCTTGTTCCATATTTCAATTATCTTCTATCTATTTGAAGATATCACATAATAACTGTAAAATTAGCGGTATTTTAATTTCGCCGGGATGAAGACTCTTAAATCTTCTTCCACCAGCGTCTTCAGGATACTTATTTTGTGAGGAAGTGAGCTATTTTGGGCCTCTATTATAAACCAAATTATTAGTTTGTGGTGACAATTCCTTTGAAATATTTCTGTCATTACTTAGAGCAAATCTAGGAGGTTTTCTAAATATACTTTTACTCTATTAGTGTTTTTACAGAGACTGTTGACCATTTGGCTTGTATTTGGCATTTGTGTGTTACACTGCAGTATATGAGCATTGAGCATTTAACTGTTAATAATGAGTGTAATTAAACTAATTATTGTAAATTCTGAGCACATTAAAATATTACAACATAGTTCTCGGTGTTTCGATAAGGCTATAAGGCTGTGGAAGGCAGCAAAGAAAATTTATGCGCTGGAATTATTCGTAACATAGGTCCGACTTGAAATAGTCGGCTCCAAGGCCCCAAAAGCCTTAATCCGCCTCTGCAAACAATGTTTTTGCAGTATAATTCAGCTCAGTATAAGGTGTGATGGAATCATTGCATTTTTGACAATATAACAAAGTAAATTTGTGCACGGTTAAGGAAAATAGTTATTAAGAAACTATTTTATAAACGTAGAACATCGAAATTTATTGGACATTCACCCTGAATCTGAAAATAGTAACATAAGTAACATTATTATTATTATTATTATTATTAATATTATTATTATTATTATTATTATAAACACTAACAATAGTACAACCTAGTAAATTCAGATGCAAAATGCGATTTTTTACCTCTGGAAATGCGATTTTTGGTTCTGGAAATGCGATTTTTGCCTCTGGAAATGCGACTTTTGCCTCTAGAAATGCGATATTTTGCCTCTGGAAATGGGATTTTATGGTGTTTCTGGTTCGCATCACTGCCTTTGATACGCCTGTTAGAAACAGGGCCACGCAGCGGGCTGACTACGTATTAGTACAACCCACTCGGGAGAGTAATACTCCCGGAAATACATTTTTTTTCGCGCGCTACCCTAAGCAAGTGTTTTAACTTGGTCACAAAATTTATATCATGGATGTCAAGGTGTAACAAAACGAGCTCTGTGGGGCTTCTAACGCGTTACTTCTTCTTCTTCTTCTTCTTCTTCTTCTTCTTCGACTACTACTACTACTACTACTACTACTACTACTACTACTACTACTACTACTACTACTACTACTACTACTACTACTACTACTTATCTGCACAAAACTAAGTAAATCACTTTTTTTAGTATTATTTTCATCTTATTTTAATGAAAAAAAAGTGTTACGAAAATTGGATTTTTGCTACATGTATGCCACGTGGCAAGAAACGGACAACGCCAACCGATCAGAACCGTGTATTTAGTTTCTACTTCCGAGAGTATTACTCTCCCGAGCTAGTCCTCGTATTACTCGCTACGTAGTTTAGCCAGTCGCTAGTAGATGGCGTTGGAGTGGCTTAGGTCCACATAGGACTGTAACGCCTAGTGGTTTAGTTTGGTTAACTTCCACCGATCAATTTTATTCTTTAGGCACGTAACTTTCCTCAAGATCCGCCTATGAAGCTAATATGTTTTTTATACTATAATGTACTTCGTATGATTTCGAAGATATGCAATATGAAAGATAGATGAGGGACCAATTAAAACAAGAGAATATATGTAGACCGATTACATGTTCTTTCTTTCTTTCTTTTTTTTCTTTTTGTAATTATCTTGCTAGTGTTCTTTATGAATCCCTTGTTACACTTTTGAAGCATGTCGCTGCGCGTGACGTAGTCGATAATGCTCTCGCCTTTGGTGCAAGCGGACCCGGTTCGATTCCTGGTGGGGACACTCGATCGAAAAAGTGTAAAAGCATTCTGAGTGAGTTTTTTTCCTCGGTTTCCCTCACTCATACCAAGCAAATGCCGGGATAGTATTTAACATAATTATCCCAGGCGACTTCCTTCCCTCCCCATTCCTTTCTCCCTTGCCTTTCATCGGATAGTATGCTCGCCGAGGGACGTCATCCCTCATATACGTGACAGGGTAAATGACCTTAGATGCCAACAACCCAGAAATCTAATTCTCCCGAACTTTTCAAGCATTACTAGGATCGCCTTTTAAGCATTTGTTGCTTACGTTACATGCAGAAAAATAATTTGGCATATTGATCAAGCACGCAAGCTTTTGAAAATCAGTGGATGTGTTCTCACAGTTCGTAACAGTAGGATCACGAGGTATGGAATAATACTCAGTCTTAGCGCGAAATCTAGGGATCCTTTCCCGGAATCGTTTTGAAAATTGGGCCTCCTGAAAAGGCAATTTTAGGTGTTTTTTAAATGAAAATGGATTTTCTTCGTGTTTGTTTTCCTTTTTTTCGCATTGGGAAATATGTATTCTTGAATGAGAGTATGACGGCGTAACCAAGTAGGTTCTAGGGTTCTAAGGTTCAAACACTGAATTATAAGTTCTCATCACCTTATTCTGAACACTGACTATTTGTGATATAAGAAATGAGGACATTTTGGCAGAAAATAGGATAGAAAAACGTTCGTTTAATTCACTTTAAAAAAAAAAAAAACTTCAAATGTCACAATTCCGAAATTTTACATGTTTTCATCCTTGGTAAAGACTACCCAAATTTTATATCCACCCTCTCTCCCTTCTGCAAAAATAATAAGGCCCTACTCTCCTTTAAGAAATGCGGTGAAATATTAAAATTTCCATCCAATAAAATTATTTTTCTTCTCGTTATTTGTGGCCAAATGCCAACCTCACTTCCTCGTAGTGCACTCTGGATATTGAATTCATTGTAATACAGGCTAATGAGGCTCTGGTGACTGTTAAAACCAGGATAAACATGTTGGGAGTGATGTTTCTAGGGTTCAATTTGTTTATGACAGTCTGAGTTTGTGTAATTGTGTACATCATGGCGTAAGGACAGAGTGAACATGGGATCTCCACAGAGCGTCATAAGGGCGTATATGCTGTACCAGTTCAAACTGGGGTCAAACGCCACTGTAGCGGGGCGTAAGATATGCCAGGCCTTTGGTGAGAGTGTCGTGACTATGCAGACAGGCTGCAGTGATTTAACAAGTTTAAGGACAGTGACGAAACACTTCAAGACGCACCATGTGCCGGAAGACCAACACATGTACAAAATGAAGATCTTCAGACAGCAATTGAGGCGAGCAGTGGCCAGACATGTGAGGAACTGGGACTACAATTCAGTGAGTGCAGAAACAATTCGGCAGCACCTCCATCAACTTCGGAAGCACTACAAGTTGGATCGAGGGGTCCCACATGATTTGACTCCGGGCCAGAAGGCAATGTGAGCAGACACTTGTGTTTCTTTGCTGCCTCGTCTGAGAAAAGAGCCATTTCTGGGCAGGGTGTTCACATCTGATGAGAAGCGGGTCCTGTACAAAGCTCCACGGCGTCGTCATCATTGGTTAGCAGTTAGCATCCCATGAATCAGTTCCGAAATCAGCACTGCACCAGAAGAAGGTTCTCATGTATATTTGGTGGACTGCTTGCGGCATCGTGTATCGAGAACTGCTACCACTGATCAGAGCATCAGTGCAACTGTGTACTGTCAGCGGTTGAGCCGTATTCAAGAAAAAATCAAAACTGTAAAACCAGCACTTCTGAATCGTATAAAGGGTTCCTCCTTTATTGGACAACGCTAAGCCCCACGTGGCTAGGATGACCCGGGACATCACTCCCTGCCTTGGATGAGAAAGACTATTGCATCCGCCGTACTTCCCGGACATTGCACCGTCCGACTATCACCTGTTCCATTTCTTGGACAATCACCTCAGAGGACGCCAGTTCAAATCCCTAGTAGAAGTGTAAAATGCACTTGATACCTTCTTCGCTTTACGGCCCACCAAGTTCTACCGCGATGGAATCCATGGCCTCCCAGAACGTTGGCAGAAGGTCATTAATGCCGATGGGGATTATGTTTGACCTTCTAGGTACGTCTTAGGTGACATATCAATGTTCGAAGGTGGTGGGTGAAAAAGCAACAGAACTTTCTTGGTTATCTTTATATTTAGCTTCAGTACATTTTACATGGTGGCTATGGAACTTTAGGAAAATCGACTAATTATTGTAAGTGAAATTTTACTTAAATTGTACTGAAAATTGTATTTTAATAAATTTACTATTTATTTTATTTATAAACATCAGTTTAAGTCTAGAACATCGAAAGTTTTTAACACTATGACGGGGAATCTGATCTTCTTATTTAACATATATTTACCTTATCTTTCTTTTAATTTTTATGGTATATTCGTAAAATTACTATATAACGATGTATTTTTTTTTTTTTTTTTACAAAACGCTATTCTCGTACCTACAAATACGCCACTGAAACCAAAGTTTATTAAGATCAAGATAGTTATGCTTAGAAGATTGCAATGTTATTGCCATCACGATAGTGGGCCTTACAAGATTGTAATGATATTCGGATCACGCTAGTGAGCCTTATAAGATTGTAATATTATTAGGATCACGCTAGTTGATCTTATAAGATTGTAATATTATTATGATCACGCTATTGAATCTTATACAACTCCAATATTATTAGGATCACGCTAGTAAGCTTTGTAAGATTGTGATGTTATTAAGATTACACTAGTGGGCCTTATAAGATTGTAGTGTTATTGGGATTACGCTAGTGAATCTTATACGACTGTAATGTTATTATGATCACACTAGTGAGCCTTATAAGATTGTAATATTATTAGGATCACGCTAGTTGACCTTATAAGATTGTAATGTTATTATGATCACGCTCTTGAATCTTATACAACTCTAATGTTATTAGAATCACGCTAGTAAGCTTTATAAGATTGTAATGATATTAGGATTACGCTAGTGAGCCTTATAAGATTGTAACGTTATCAAGATCACGCTAGTGAGCCTTATAAGATTGTAATGTTATTATGATCACGCTATTGAATCTTATACAACTCCAATATTATTAGGATCACGCTAGTAAGCTTTGTAAGATTGTGATGTTATTAGGATCACGCTAGTTGGTGTTACAAGATTGTAATGCCATTACGATCACGCTAGTGAATCTTATACGACTCTAATGTCATTAGGATTACGCTAGTGAGCCTTGTAAGATTGTAATGTTATTAGGATCGCGCTAGTTGGCCTTATAAGATTGTAACGTTATTATGATCACGATACTAATAATAGTATTAGTAAGTACCTATATCCGTTACTTCAGACGATAACTTCTTGAACGAAAGCAAATTTTAGAATTATTTATTCTGTTCCATAGACAGCTGGAGCAATTATATCGACCGAGTTTATTAGTAGAGTTAATCCATTAACATCTTGTCTTTAACTGTGGCTATCCATATTCCAAATTTCATACATGAAAATATTGCTGCGATTAGAATTTTTATAAGGTAAAAAGATAAAATGTTTTTTGAGGCTAAAAATGTTATTGAGGTTAACAGTTTTTTGGTTAAACCTTTAAAAGTATACATGAGGTTAAATTCCCACATACTGGGGATATCAGAGGGGACACGGTGCTTCAGTAGTAGGGTCCTTACCTCTCGTGCATGAAGTCCCTGGTTTAATCCCCCGGCCAAGTAAGTTTGTGGTGGACAAAATCTTGTTCGTGGGTTTTCTCGGGGTCTTCTCACATTCTCCTCTCACACTGTTTTTCTCTTACATTTTCATTCGACCAATTGTTCCTCATCATTCACTAGCCTTCATCAACCGCCTCCCTTTACCTAACGGGCATAATTGATTATCGTTAAACTGCAATACTTCATGGGACATGAGAGGGAATATAATACTGACAGCATCAACTACCAGCATAAATTATTATTATTATTATTATTATTATTATTATTATTATTATTATTATTATTATTATTATTATTATTATTATTATTATTATTAACTAACTAACTCTATGGCCTGTGGAACCCGGAGATTCAATGCCGCGTTCACAAAAGCTCTCCACTGACTTCTATCCTTAGCTAACTGCATCCAGTTTCTACTTTGTATTCCAATCTCTGCGAGATCCATCTTAAATATTGTCCTCCCATCTACGCCTAGGTCTTCCTAATGGTCATTTTCCGATTGGTCTTCCAGTCAAGACTTTGAAAGCGTTTCTACTTTCTTCCATTCTAGCTACATGACCCGCCCACCTAAGCCTCCTAGACTTGACGACCCTAACAATGTTGGGTAAACCATATAAATTATGTAGTTCCTCGTTATGAAGTTTCCGCCATTCCCCATTCCCGTTCCTCTTAGGTCCGAATATTCGTCTCAGATTCTTGTTCTCAAATACTTTCAGTTTATGTTCTTCCCTCAGAATAAGTGACCATGTTTCGCAGCCATACAGAACAACAGGCATGATTATCGTTTTATATATTTTAAGCTTCAAATTCCTCGACAGAATTCGCGACGACAAGAGATTTTGAACCGAATAGTAACACGAATTCCCTGCTTTTAGTCGACATTTAATTTCTCCGTGAATATGATTTTCCTCTGTTAATATTGATCCTAGATTATTATTATTATTATTATTATTATTATTATTATTATTATTATTATTATTATTATTATTATTATTATTATTATTATTATTATTATTATTATTATTATTATTATTATTTACCTTCATTCCACATGGTTAGTAATGTAGAAAATATAAATATTGTAGCAACGTTTTCAGACAGAGCAATTCTTCGGAATATTTGTTAATGCTCTACAACTATATATTGTACAAAGATATATTTCTATCAACACGAGAAGTGAAAGAAATAAGTGTGATCCTGAAAAACAGATCATAGAGACATTGCAGATGGTCTAATTCTCATCTGCACTCCTACTTTTCCTTCTTCGCTTACGCCTTTCTAGTAGACTAAGCGAGAAAATTGGGGAAACATTTTCATTTTTTTTTTTCAAATATGTGCCTTTCTTAAGGGTTAATTCTAACTTTACAGTATTTCTTAGAGCATGACAGAAAAGGGGATCATAAGGAGCTTTGCAGTTTGAGAGTGATTCATGAGTTTGAGACTGTCAGAAAGCGACTACGCTCATATCTTATTTTTTTTAATGATCTTTTAAGCACTGGGAAACAACGATGTAAAAGGGATTTTTCCTTTCAGATAAATTTCTCCCTCGTAAAAGCGCTTCTGACATTTTGACGGGGGGGGAAAGAGAGAAAGAGACAGCGGTGTAATAATTTTGAGTTTGCTTCTCACAACTTGACATTGGATTCTGTGCTTCAGTGGTTTTAATAGCTGTCTTTGATTAACACAATTTTCTCTGAGACAAGGAAATGAAATTTCAGTTTGATGCCTTTCAGTTCCGCCATTTTTTTTTAATTTTTCTTTCTTTCTTTTCTTTATTTTATGATATACAAATGAAGATTGAGAAGTCAAATTTAAATGTTTCAACTTTTCCTCATCATAAAAGAAGCAATATTAGTTACTTCATAATATCGTAAAATAGCTATAAAGGTAACCAAGAAAGTTCTATCTCTTTTTGTGAAGGTTTGTGTTCCATTGCCCCCCTTCCCCCCCCCCCACACACACCGTGAGTTGAATGCGAATGGAGATAAGGCGAAGGTCAGTTCTCGGTATGAGTATATCCAACATACTACTTGGTTGTGGCAGTTCAGTTACACCATGGACTTGCGTAAGGACAGAGTGAACATGGGACCTCCACGGAGCTTCATAAGCTAGTATATGTTGTACGAGTTCAAACTCAGATCAAACGCCACTGCAGCGGGGCGGAAGATATGCCAGGCCTTTGGTGAGGGTGTCGTGACTACGCGGATAGTGCAGCGGTGGTTTAATAAGTTTCAGGATGGTGACGAAACACTCGAACACGTACCGCATGCCGGAAGACCAGCACATGTATAAAATAAAGAGCTTCAGGCAGGAACTGAGGTGAACAGTGGCCAGACATGTGAGGAACTGGGACTACAATTTAGTGTGAGTGCAGAAACCATTGGGAAGACCCTCCTTCAACTTGAGAAGCACTATAAGTTGGGTCGATGGGTCCCACATGATTTCACTCCGGGCCAGAAGCAACCGAGCAGTCACCTGTGTTTCTTTGCTATCTCGTGTGAGAAAAGAGTCATTTCTGGACAGGGTGCTTACATGTGATGAGAACTGGGTCCTATACGAAGCTCCACGGCGCCGTTATCATCGGGTAGTATCCTATGAACCAGTTCCAAAACAGCCTAAAGCAGCACTGTACCAGAAGAAGGTCCTCATGTGTGGTGGACTGCTTGTGGCATCGTGCATCGGGAGCTGCTACCAGCTGATCAGAGCATCAGTGCAACTGTGTACTGTCAGCAGTTGAGCCGTGTTCAAGAAAAACTCAAAACTCTGGAGCCCCACTTCTGGATCGCAAACGGGTCCTCCTGTTACAGGACAACGCTAAGCCCCGCGTGGTTAGGATGACCTGGGACACCATTCTGCGCCTTGGATGGGAAACACTATTCCATCCACCATACTCTCTGAACATTGCACCGCCTGATTATCACCTGTTTCATTCCTTGGACAATCACCTTAGAGGACACCAGTTCAAATCCCTAGTAGAGTTGTAAAATGCACTTGATAACTTCTTCGCTTCACGGCCCATCAAGTTCTACCGCGATGGAATCCATGGCCTTCCAGAACGTTGGCAGAAGGTCGGCTATACCGATGGGGACTAGTTTTGAACTTCCAGGTACGTCTTAGGTGACATATCGATGTTTAAAGGTGGTTAATGAAAAAGCGACTGAACTTTCTTGGTTACCTTGATAATATAACGTTGCTACTATTGGAAAAAGTACGTTCTCTTTCTATAATTATAATGTAAGATTATACCACTTTTCAAGTATAGGTTACGTGATCTTGAACTTGCTTTCTACTTTCTCCAATTGCAATTGTTCAGTGTTGTCAATTTGTAGCAGGAGATAATACTTTTTACACTACTACAAATATTTGTCAATACCAGCCCCGCTATCTGTAAATATTGTATTACTATAATATCTGCTCTCTTTAGCAAACTGAAAAATGAATTATGAACATATGCGTGCAAATCACATGTTTCTATGTCAACTGGTTGTCATGTATCTTTCCATATAAAAGAATTGTGAAAATCTTTGAGATGGGTTGTCTTGCTTGTAAGTGCGACTAGATTTGGATTCAAGGTTTTGTTTACTATTTTGCTCTTACTAGAAATCAGACCCGGTAACTTATCACAGAATAGTAAACAAAATAACTTACTAACTGTACTTCGCTTATTTTTGCTATTAGATGTGTATAAAATTGCATTTTTTTTACGAACATTTCCGCAGTATAATAGGAGTAATTTAAAGAAAGAAAGAAATAAAGTAATATCATAGTATATTACAAACATTTTAAGGAGAGCAAATAACATTTCATTCGTAAAACTTTTTCAGTTTTTTTTTATACAGTATGGTCAATGTTTTTTTTTTTTTTTTTTTTTCAAGTTTTACATTTATGTTTGCATAGACTTGCCAGATTTCTAAAGCTCCAAATCGGGACATTATTAAGGCTCATATTTTATCAAAAATTATCGTGACAAATTCTCGACTTAACGTCGAAAATTCATAATTCACGTTTTTATAAAATTGTAATAATAAATATATATTCTTACACACTACTTAGAATTCAAACAAACTTCCCCTGCATAAACATTAGTATGCACAAACGTAGTATTTTGTTTTGTAGCACCAAATAATAATAATAATGTTCCTATTCTTATGTAATAGGTGAATAGTAAAGTTACTCCTATTCTTAAGAAAGGTAATCAGAATCAAATTGGAAATTACAGACCTATTGCTTTGATTTCAATTCGTTCTAAAATCTTTGAACAAATTCTTTACAATACATTCTATATACAGCTGAAATCTTATATCACTCCATCCCAGCAAGGCTTTTATTCTAAAAGATCTACGTTAACCAATATTCTTTCATTTACTCAATTCCTATCAGAATCATTAAATGCCAATCACCTGGTTGATGTAATATATACTGATTTTTCCAAGGCATTTGATAATTTATAGATCACTCTCTTTTATTGGCTAAGTTAGATTCCTTTGGGTTATCTAACAACTTATAAAAATTCCTATCTTCATATTTACTCAATCGGAAATCATACATTTATTTTCAATCGTACACAATCAACCTACTACATAGCTTCATCCGACGTTCCACAAGGATCTAATTTAGGTCCTTTATTATTCTTACTTTTCATTAATGACTTACCATCTGTTATTAAACACTTACAATCGTTACTTTATGCTGATGACCTAAAAAATTACAAGCAGATTAACTCAATTACAGATTCTGATTATCAACAACAAAATATTGATTCTTCTTATCAGTGGAGTGTTACTAACAATTTACCATTTAATATTAATAAGTGCTCTGTCATTATATTTACTAAGAAAAAGATGTTCAGAAAACATGATTATAGTATCAATGGAATTCTGTTGGGTAAGAATGATGATATTGTTGAATTGCGCATTACATTTGATACAAAACTGTAATTTAATTTACATTTGACATGCTTAGTTTCTCAATCATATAAACGTCTAGGATTTATCATGAGAACAACAAAATCTATGACTGACGTTTCTGCAATCACGACTTTGTGCTATACATTTTTACGGAGTAAACTTGAATATGTTTGTGAAATTTGGAGCCCTTATTTTCAAACTCACATTAATGACTTAGAACGTGTTCAATATAAATTTCTTTGTTATTTGTATTTTAAAAAGTACAATAAATCAGCTAAACTAAATAGAATATCTTATTCTGCTTTGCTATCAGAATTTTCTATTTCTATGCTAATTACTCGTAGATTGTGCGCACAAAATATTTTATTGTTGAAAATTGTTAATTATTTTGTGAATGTGCAAGACTTTTTGCAATGTATTAAATTAAATGTAAAATCTGTACGTCTGAGATTACATATACCATTTTCTATAAGCCGGTCAACTATCATTCAACATTGACACTCGCCAGCAATAAGATTGTGTAATCTTCACAATCAGTTAATTATGCAGGGTATAAAGATTGATTTTTCTATGCCTTATGATCAATAAGTGTCTATAATTCGAAACTATTATAAGTAACAATGTTTAATGTGTAGCAATGTGCTTTGAAATTTACATATGAATAGTCACTCTTGTATCCCCATCATTTTTATTTTTTTATTTTTCATGTATTTACTCATTACTTGTATTATTCGTATTAGTACGTTTTTACTTTTTGTATTCCTAGCATTATTTCCTTGTATTATATTCATGTATTCACACAAAGTTCTTATAATTTGTTAATACTTCTTTAATGTTTTGTATTTGTAGATTTTTTTCTTAGAATTTTGTATACTTTCTGTTTTGCAATTTAACTTATGTGTTCTTTTATTTGCCACTTGATAAATGGAGCATAGAACTCTGTCAAGGGCATCGAAAATAAATAAATAAATAAATAAATAAATAAATAATAATAATAATAATAATAATAATAATAATAATAATAATAATAATAATAATAATAATAATAATAATAATAATAATAATAATAATAATAATAATAAATGCAGAAATCAGTATGTAGTATTTTAGTCTCACAATTTGCTGTTCAAGTAGTCAAATTTGGTGTTGTTCTAATTCCTAAATCAGTTCAGTTTCTCTCAAGATTTGTTTCTTTGTATATATAAAATAACATTTTAGCAAGACAAAATTTAGCAACTAATTAATTTAACATCCGCAAAAGAAAAAGGAAAGGAAAAACTATTACACGTTATTCAAACTAATAATTTTCACTTGCATGAACCTTTCTCATAAAGCACTTATTGTTCTTTACTTTATCAAAGAATTCACTGCAAGTCATTGCAAAGTTCATTTTGAAGAGCATTAGTTTTCTCACTGTTGACCTTTCCATCAAACTTCTTCTCTATGAGGAAAAAAAAACGCTAGAAGTTGTTAGCAAGACTTTGAATTGAATTGATTCCATGGCTTTGAATTGATTATTTTAACAAAAGAATGCGATATGTCATATGTAGGGGAGACAAGAAAGAGAATGAAAGAAAGGATAAAACAACATAAAGATGATGTGAGGAGAAAGAAAGATACCATTGCCATATACAAACATGTTAAGGAGACGAATCACGGAATTAATTGGGATAATACGGAAGTATTGGAGATGGAGAAAAAAATGATAATAAAGAAGTGGAAAGAAGCAGATTGGATAAAGAAGGTAGGAAGAGATAAACTGATGACCTGGACAGGGGCTTACCTATTAATGAATTATGGCAAGGAATTATGGCGGAACGTGATTATTTGGAAAGTGAATAAGGAGACTTACGGGATTGGCTGAAGGCCTCAGCAAATTTAAATTAAAGTTTGTTTTTTATAATAATGACTATATATATGACTGTTAAAAGAATTTAAACTTTTTCATAACAATGACTATATATATATGTCTGTATTTTCATTTATGTTCTATACTGTCTGAGGAAGGATATGTTAGATATCCGAAACCGTTACATATTATAGTTTAAAATACAGTGGGTTTGAAGCTTTGGACTCTGTTTCTTTTGTTAAAATAGAAGTTGTTACATACATTTATTCGTCTGACCGCTACTAAACACAAAACCAGCCGGGACGCCAGGACAACCGGAACTGTCCCGGTCAAACCGGGACGTCTGGCAAGCCTAGGTTTTCATATATCATCATCCATTCCTCCCGTCTCTCCTGCTCAAAATGGACTCAAGGTTGCGGAACAAACGTCTGGGCATCGAAATGATACAATGAACTATCGCTCTCAACACAAACTCGACTATTTCGAGACACGTAGGATTCAGGGTGAGCTGATAAAATCAAGTGTCAACATGACCTCTTACCTTTAAATGTATAACTCGAATTCTGTTTTAGTGAATAAAATTCGCATTGTATCTTTTAGTAAGTTGTAGAAAATGTGTTTAAAAAAATTACCTATCAGTGGCTTCAGAATTCGTTTCTTCTGTGTCATGCATCTCTGCTGATAAAATAAATCAGTCACACATAAAGGTAGTATTCTATTATATAATTTGCTTTCAACCATGTTTTTAAAAAATCAGGTTTCTGTAATTAACCTTAGAATCAAACTTAAAACATATTTGATAGGACCTTTTACTTTATTAAAAAATACATAATTAATTCGTATATGTAAAACTAAAATGAATTAAAAGGTATATTAGTAAATGTTTAGGATACTCTAAATGTAATAGACGCATATATGTTTGTTTATGTATACAGTATATTTCAATATTAACATATCCAATTTCGTTGTATGACGATTAGCAGATGGAATAAATGAATGAATGATTGGAAATTCTCAGGAAGGGAGACCTCTCTGAAACACGAGAAACTAATCATGTAACAGAAATATTGTAGATGATCCTTCGCATAGCATGTAGAAAAATTACAAGAGAAAAATTTCAAGAAATAGTAAATAATAAAATTTGGAACATGATACAATTCAAGACTCACCCTTAGACAGCGATAAAATACAAACTAGATTATGATCAAAGCAGGATGAAATATATTACAGTCTTTTAGTAGTTCTAGTGGAATAAGTTAAAAATTAATTTACTTGGTATCTATATTCTGAATGTCCCGCCTAATTTGGAACAGAGGCAACCCTACTTATCGAACAATGTACTCTCTTCTAATTGTTCATGGTGATCCATGTTTTATGCTCTGCACACGAAGTTTTTCGCACTACCGCGTTAGCACCTGTTGTCAGATGTTTCAAAATAGCAACTTAACTGCGGATCTAGGGCTAAGAAGTTCTTATTAGACTATGATTGTGAAAATAGATGATTCTAGATGCTGATTGAATTATGTAGTCAAATGTATGGCATTAGTTCTATGGTTCTTACTGACCATCTTCTTCTTTGTTCGGTGACCCTTGTCATCTAGGCTTGGTTTCCGCCCACTAGCTCACTCTTCTCCGTATATACTCACTGACAGTTTTGAATACTGTTGTTCCAACTAACCGCTTACCCACCATTTCTCCTGTGGAAATGGAAGAAGTCTCACAGTTTGCACCACCAACGTCTAGCTTACAGTATACACGAATCCGTACTACCTTGCCTTGCGTACTACTCACCGTCACCGAACGATGCATTAGCATACGACAGTGGCAGTGCACAGATGTTTAGTTTTAATACCTCACGAAAGCTCCTTGGAACCGTATGTGTGTAATAGGCAGTAACTCAAGAAAAGTCCTTGGAACAATGTACGTTGTAGCAATCATGTAAAAGGAACAAGTACACTGCATTTCCGAGTAGTTACAGAAGCCAGACTTAGGTGAAAGGAATGTTATAATTTCTAAATTGGAAGGAACCAGTTTCAACAGATATAATTTATTTACAACTAATAATTCAACAAACAACATATGTATATAACGAAACTAACAAACCGATTCCTTTGAGAAATTGCTTCATAATCATGGTTTAATGTAGGAAGGTGAAATTACATTAACATTATAACTTCTCATAGACTCAGTAATTTTGATCAAATTTATAGTTTAAATTTAGTCTCAATAAATTACTTCGAAATAGATTATAAAACCAAATACTACAAATCACATTCGTTTTAAATCTAATAGGAATCAGGGTAATTTCCAAGTAAGCGACCAATACTCACCGCAACGTTAAATCCAAATCGGAAAAAAATAAAATAAAATAAAAAAAAGTTAGAATTTAGAAATTAGTGAATATTAATCACACATTAGGAACTCTCCTGGTTCCTTATACAAACCACTTAATTACACTTTTCACTCTTTCATCTTCTCGACGCAATATTGAAACAATTTCATCACAACCACAAATGATGTTAACTGGTTCAACATCTGTTGATCAACTGATGTTGTCTTATTACAAGTTTCGACAGGTCAGTTCATGCAACGTAAGTTCGTAGGTGGCAGCACTATAACATGAACCTATAACTATGTTCATCAATGTTTCCATCTCTATTCTGAATCACAATTTTCTCTATCCCCTTTTTTTCTCAATAATGCTTCAGTGTGTAATAGGCAGTAACTCAAGAAAACTACTTGGAACTGTGTATGTATAATAGGCGTCCGTGTGTGTGTAATTGGCAGTAACTCAAAAAAACTATTTGGAATGTGTGTGTGTGTTATTCAGTAACTAACGAAGAGTTCTTGAAACTGTGTGTTAATAAGCAGTAGTTCACGAAAATAGGTGGAACCTGTGTGTAATAGGTAGTAACTCACGAAAAATACTTGGAACCGTGTATATCACCGTGTAGGTAAGCCGTTGGTGCGCAAACTGGGAGATCTATTCGAGTTTCAAAAAGGAGAAATGATGGGTGTTGCGCTTAGTTGGTGTCTAACGGTACCAATATGTCAGAAAGAACAAACAGTGTCAAGATGATGGCGGCATGTAGACCTCTCGATAATACATCATCAGAGATATAGAACAGTGGTCGAAAACTACGCCTAGGCCAAGGGGATCGCCGAATAAAGAAGAGAATTGTCACAAAGAACCGTTGTGATGACTGCGGAATTCAATCAGCATTTGGAATGGCATTACATGTTTCTACAATCACAATTGAACGAGAGCTGCTTAACCTCTTACTATCAGCAGTTGGGTTATTATTTCGAAACCTCTGATCACCTCCCAACGCATAACACGTAAAAGATTGAATCAAGAACAGAAAATGTCAGTCGCCGATTATTGATCCGATGAGGCATACTTCTCTTTGCTTCCAACTCTCGGTTTGAGGACGGTGAACGGCCAAAGAAGCATATTTTCCGAGGGGACTACTTTAGAAATACCATTGTGAGCCACAATTTCATAGTATCTTTTTCTGTTAACTCTATTATTACTCGAATTATATTGCCAGTGGAGTTGTGAAAATTTTAGGTGACCTATTACGTACTTCCTATGGTACAGATATTATGTTCCTAACAATGACGTGATCTTTTATGAGAACTATAACAATGAAGAATATTTATTTATTTACTTATTCACAGAATTTCGCACAGCACTAAGCCAATTGACTTAAACTGAGCAACATAACAATAACAAAAAATAATAAATAAATAAATAAAATACGAACACAAAAGATTCACCTCTAAATTTACAGTTCTCTTTAGCTATGTTCTAAAGTTCCGTTCAGAAGTAAAAATATTACATTCTGTTAGCAATGTGTTGTAATCACGCGCTAGTCTATAAAACAAGGAGCGTTTTACAATTGATAACCTAAGTGTCTCGTTAAGTTAGCAAATTAAGAGAGCGAGTTCGCCAGGGAGGAACTCGAAAGTTAATCACTGATAGTAAAAATTCAGAATCAATTTTTCCGTTGATAATCTTATATAGGTAAAGTAGGTCTGCAGCTTGGCGTCGCTTGTCTGGGGTATATAAGTTCATTAAAGACATTACTTCTTGTCTCGAGTGATCACCTAACCCGGGAATTCTAAATCTAACTATGGCTATAAAGAAGTTTAAGACCGAGTCAATGCGTGATAGATTAGTAGGTTAAATAAGCTCAGAATTGATCACATTCTCTTTTGCGAGGCAGGTATAAGCTCAGAATTGATCACATTCTCTTTTGCGAGGCAGGTATAAGCTCAGAATTGATCACATTCTCTTTTGCGAGGCAAGTATAAGCTCAGAATTGATCACATTCTCTTTTGCGAGGCAAGTGTAAGTTCAGAATTGATCACATTCTCTCTTTCGAGCCAGGTATAAGCTCAGAATTGATCATATTTTCTTTTACGAGGCAGGTATAAGCTCAGAATTGATCACATTCTCTTTTGCGAGACAGGTATAAGCTCAGAATTGATCACATTCTCTTTTGCGAGGCAGGTATAAGCTCAGAATTGATCACATTCTCTTTTGCGAGGCAGGTATAAGCTCAGAATTGATCACATTCTCTTTTGCGAGGCAAGTATAAGCTCAGAATTGATCACATTCTCTTTTGCGAGGCAAGTGTAAGTTCAGAATTGATCACATTCTCTCTTTCGAGCCAGGTATAAGCTCAGAATTGATCATATTTTCTTTTACGAGGCAGGTATAAGCTCAGAATTGATCACATTCTCTTTTGCGAGACAGGTATAAGCTCAGAATTGATCACATTCTCTTTTGCGAGGCAGGTATAAGCTCAGAATTGATCACATTCTCTTTTGCGAGGCAGGTATAAGCTCAGAATTGATCACATTCTCTTTTGCGAGGCAAGTATAAGCTCAGAATTGATCACATTCTCTTTTGCGAGGCAAGTGTAAGTTCAGAATTGATCACATTCTCTCTTTCGAGCCAGGTATAAGCTCAGAATTGATCATATTTTCTTTTACGAGGCAGGTATAAGCTCAGAATTGATCACATTCTCTTTTGCGAGACAGGTATAAGCTCAGAATTGATCACATTCTCTTTTGCGAGGCAGGTATAAGCTCAGAATTGATCACATTTTCTTTTGCGAGGCAGATATAAGCTCAGAATTGATCACATTCTCTTTTGCGAGACAGGTATAAGCTCAGAATTGATCACATTCTCTTTTGCGAGGCAGGTATAAGCTCAGAATTGATCACATTTTCTTTTGCGAGGCAGATATAAGCTCAGAATTGATCACATTCTCTTTTGCAAGGCAGGTATAAGCTCAGAATTGATCATATTCTCTTTTGCGAGGCAGGTATAAGCTCAGAATTGATCACATTCTCTTTTGTGAGGCAGGTATAAGCTCAGAATTGATCACATTCTCTGCTGCGAGGCGAATCAAACTTTTTTTTAAAAAAATCTGGTTTACCAAAACTGCTTTGTATATATTTACTTTATCTGTCCGTCCGAAAGACAAAGAACCTCAAGAACTATTTTGGCCAGCACGTAGAAGATCAAAAGTTAGAAATCGAGTTCGCTGACGGAAGTAAAAAAAATTGGCTTCATTATATATAGAAATGCCCCGTTGTAGTATGCAACCCAGTCGTACATACCGTTCAAACCAAACTCTTTCACATTGTGTACATGTGACACCATTACTTATTGGTTTAAATAGACGTAATGGCGACCTTCGTGGAGTACGTGAGTCTGAAACAATCGAATTATTTATGGATTAGAACCTAACTTAGATTACGGCAATGTATAACTGGTATTATTAAATCGAGATATTTATATAAATGGTTTATACAGTTCGATTCATGAGCTAGTAAATAAGTATGGTTGTGGATTAACTTCCCTGTATTGATTAAGTTTTCGAAGCTCAGTATACATTGCATGTAGAGGTACAGTTTAACGTGCATTCTGTTATATTGCATAATATACAGTACCGAACGCTATATTGTGTGGTGTACTTTTTCAAACCATTGAACAATAATCTAAGCACATCAGAATTATGCGAAAACTCAACGTAACGCAGCATCTCTAAAGTTATCGATCGGTTAAGATTAACTGTTCAACATAATATACAACTAATTGTTTACACGATAATAGCAAAAGCATAATCACATGCACTAAAAGAAATGCGCTTTGCGCACTTTCGCTAAATTTTTTGTCAGGTAAGGGGAATGCACTTTCGCTAAATTTTTTATCAGGTAAGGGGAATTCACTTTCGCTAAATTCTTTATCAGGTAAGGGAATGCACTTTTGCAGGTAAAAAAAGAAAAGTACGGCGGTAAAATGAAAGAAAATATAGAGCAGAAAAAAAGTAAAATGAAGTCCCAAGTGAGCTGCTTTTCTGTTCTATGAGTCTTCTTTTCTTTTCTCCCTATTTCACTTTCACTCTATCCGATGAATTACAAGATCTGATCAAAAAATACGGTGAATAATTTTATTACAAGCAAAGTAACAAGCTTAAATGGCATTTGATTTGATCTCTTTCTAAGTACTGTCCTTGGTTAGCAATGAACTTATCCTAACGTTGAATCCATGACTGGATTTATGGAAGGCTTCTTTTGGAAGGGCGTTCAGTTGCCCTGTGGTGTGCTTTCTCAATGTCAGAAATGGTGTCAAAATGTGTTGTTTTAAGCACAATTTTGATTTTTGGGAATCGCATGGTGCTATATCTGGAGATTACCGTGGATATGAACAAATAGGAATATTTTCTCAGCCAAAAACTCGCGCTGTCACAAGCGAGATGTGGGAAACGAATTTCGCACTCGCTCTTCTCATTTCCCAATCTTCTGTTAAAATGTTTTAGACAGACCCGTACGGGATGTTTAATTCTTCAGAAAGCTCTCGAATAGTTATTCGTCTGTTTGAAAGAACAATTTTTGCCACTTTTTGCACTTTTCTTCTGTTTATTGAGGTTAATGCTCGTCCTGAACGTTGCTTGTCTTCTACCGACTCGTTTCCGCTTTTAAATCGTTTATACCACTTATAGTCTTCAGGGTAACAGCATTATCGCCATACACCAATTTCAACATTTCATGAGCTTCTATGGCATTTTTTTGCAACTTGAAACAGAACTTTATGTTCACGCGTTGATCAAAATCCAGGATACTCGACAGACATGGTATACACATCCTCACTCTAGCGGCTCTGGACGTTGATTGACAAGTCAGAACTTGTTCCTACTTGACGCTGCCTGTCTCAATGAATCAAGCTATCTGACAAATTACTTCAAATGTTTGTAGCGTCAGTAGTTGTTGCTAAATAATTCATTCACTGCATTTTTTTTATCACACCTTGGATATTTATCTGAAAAACTTATTTTGTGCCTTTTCTACTGTGCTTATGTTTCCACTACTTTCAGTATGTAATTCATTTTTGATTTGGTTTATTAATCATTGTACAGACCATATTACATTTACGTTTGTATAAAATTGTATAGAATTTCTCATTGGTTAAAGCAGATACAATGCGTAGAACAAGTGCAAAGCACAATGTATGACAAAAGATAAAATCAAGTTTAAAATCTACATAATAATAAGTCTATACATGAACTTAATTATTTCAATTAGTGTGTACAGGGTGTTACAAAAATTAGTCAGTTAGTATATACAGGGTGTTACAATCATTTTTAGAGAGGCTGTTTGGGAGTACTTGATCATTCTCCACTTACCTCTCCAAGAATTGGTGTGCAAGTACTGGAGCATTCTTAAATATGGATATTTGGATAGTTCACATACCAGTTCCTCAGTGATGTCTTGACCCGATTACCATAAATCCCATAGTAGTGTAGCTATGAACTTTTAAAGTTTACTTGTTTCACGTTTTCGGCACCCTATAACTCCGAAACTATCCACTTTTGAGCACAGGTCCAAATATTTTTTTTTCTTATTTTGATGTGAGGAATCTGTACCCAGAATATTGTACCACGTTTTTGTAACACCCTGTATATATATGTGCGTATAATGTGTGCGTGTGTGTGTTTGTAGTTACTATCTAATATACATAGGAAATAATTATCTTCATTATTTTCTGAAATCTTACAAGGAGCTGGTTAGATCTTCATCTACTGTATAAAACATGTTATGTAATAGAAGTTTGCGCATTAAGTTGAAAAAAGAACTCTTTTATGATTATTTTTTATATACCCAGGTAGCTCATTATACAATTTTACACCCATATAGATATGTGATTTTCCATATGCAGATGTTCGATGACACACTGTTGATAAATTATCTTTTCCAGGCCTAGGATATTTGTGAGTATCAAGATCTCTTTTAATATTACCCAAGTGATCCTATCTATTCCTGCAACGGGTGTCTTTTGTTATATATATACAATGTGTTTCCAAACAACACCGACAACGTTTGGAAGATGATTCCTGACACCAAGATGAGACAAAAAGTATAGACCAACCTGGGTGCACAAATACTTCCTTTCGGAGTTATAGGTTGCCGAAAACATGAAAAAATGAACTTTAAATGTCGATAGCTTCAAAACTATGAGACCTACCATAGTCAGGTCAAGACTTCGCTTAGGAACTAATATATACCCTATCCAAAAATCCATGTTCCAGAATCCTAAGATACTCACGCAACAATTTTTATAGAGGGAGTTTGGCTACGGGCATGTAATTTGAAATACGTACCAACTATCTCTATAAAAATTGTTTCGGAAGTACCGCAGGATTCTGAAACATAGATATTTGAATGGGTCACATACTAGTTTCTAAGTGAAATCTTGACCCGACTACGGTAGGTTCCATAGTTTTGGAGCTATGTACCTTTAAAGTTCAATTTTTCATGTTTTCGGCAGCCTATAAATCCGAAAGGAAGCATTTGTGCACCCAGGTTGGTCTATACCTTTTGTCTTATCTTAATGTCGGGAATCACCTCCCAAACGTTGTCAATGTCGCTTTAAAACACGCTGTATATACATATTTGTATGAACGCAACTTCTGCTAACTTTTAATTGAGCTATTCTATGACAAAACTCACGAAAAATGAGCGTACTTGTTTACAACCCTGCGTATTGATACTGATTTCAATGCTTTCAGTAAGTAATTATGTTTTTATTCCCGCAAAAATATACGTCAAAAGAAATATGTTCCGGGAATAGAAATTACTTACCGAAATCAATTAAATCATAATCAATATGCAGGATTGTAAACAAGCGCGCTCGTTTTTTCGTGAGTTTTATGATAATTTAGGTCACTCCATAGTTAGCATGAGTTACATTTGGCTCATAATATGAGTGAATTTGAGCGCAAAACCACACTCAATTTGAAGCTGAACTGAGATTTTAGCTATTTTTGGATCAAAAGATCCAATAAATTTCAATCAAAACTTTTTTTGTACGTCTTATAACTGGAGAGTACTTATAGTGTAGCCAAACCCAAACTTTCACTTAACTCAGTATGATGTGCTTATTCCGTAGAGAATACGAAAACTCGATTTAAAGGCCGTTCAATAATTTTATAGCCCCTGATCCAAAAACTAACTATTGGCCAAGATCGCAATCTTTTAATGCAATTTTTTTTTGTATCATTCCTAAAATTCTTAGCCAAGATCGCAATTTTTTGATCCATTTTTTTGAACATAAAGGTCTGTTATCGGAAATGAATATAAGCTAGTAAAGGACATATACATGAAGAAACGACAATAAAACATTCATTTTGGTCATGCCGAATCTACTTGACGAACTTACCGATTATATTGTGTTCGATCTATTTGGCTCAAAACAGTAAATTCGTGGTTTCCGTAAATATGATTTAAATTTAAACAAATTTAAATTGCTTGAAAAGAAAAAAATAGTAAGAGGCAGAATCGATTCTCGAATAGTGCAAAGAAGTATATTTTAATAGTAAGGAAGGCGAACATAAGAAACCCCCACCAAAAAAAAAAAAAAAAGTTTAAAGTGAACTCATCCTGTCTTGAAGATTTATATAGTCAATCTGTAGATAGGACAATGAGTGATGTTGCACTTGAACGAAGGAGAAACCAAGTGTGTAGATTGGAAGAGGAAAGGACAATGAATGAAGTTGCACTTGAACGAAGGAGAAACCAATAGTGTGGAGATTGGAAGAGGAGACAGACATGATGTAGTATGTCGCCTGAATTATTCAACATTTACAGTAAATGTTTAATGAAGGAATCATTAATGGGAATTGGGGATTTCAAGATTGGAGGGCAGATCATTAACAAGAACAGATATGCGGCTGATACAGTTATATAGCTAGAACCGAAGAAGGATTACAGAATATGATTGACAAAATAGTTGACACTGGGAAACTTTATGGCATGGAAATCAACACCAAGAAAATCGAAAGCCCTGATAATACCCCGTGAAAACGCGCCCTTACGGATCAGAGAAAAACAAAGAGAAATTGAAAACGTCAATAATTTGAAAGATATCTGGGAAGTATTTTGACAAAAGACGCTTATTGTACCAAAGAGATCAGACCAAGAATAGCCATAGCCAAAGAAGCATTCAACAGATGAAGGTCGTTCTTAACTATCAGCCTTAATATTGGACTAAGGAATAAATCTGTCAAGTGCTATATATGGAGCATTGGACTGTATGGTTCAGACTTTGACATTATGGAAGTTAGAGAAGAAATAATTAGAGAGATTCGAAATGTGATGTTGGAGGAAGATGGAGAAAGTAAAATGGACAGAAAGAGTAACAAACGAAGATGTTTTGAAACGGATAGGAGAGAAGAGGACGCTTTTAGCTAGCATCCTTCGTGGGAAGGTCAATTGGATTGGACACATCTTGCGAAGAAATTGTCTTCTTCTCACCGCCATAGAAGGAAAGATGGAAGGGGAGCGAGGAGAGGGAAGAAGAAGAACACAACGGATCAATGATTTGAAAGATAGGAGAAAATCTTCAAAGTTAAAAGAGGAAGCTGAAGATCGAGAAACATGGAAGAAACATTTTGAGGCCAAACCCAAACTATCAGTTAACTCAGTATCTAAAATTAAAAAAAAAGAAAAAAAAAGAAAGAAAAACGTAGAAAAAAGGGGGAAAACCTCATTAGTCCCAGGACCTGCCAAAAGGTAAAATACTTAATAATAATAATAATAATAATAATAATAATAATAATAATAATAATAATAATAATAATAATAATACATGAAATAATCTATGATTCACATTAAGTGCAATATATCATCACATTAAGTGTCACAGCCTCAAGTTCCCGTGTCCAGGTTGGAAAATTTCTAAGGGCGGGAGATTGTTTAAAACAAATAAAGATTGAAATATGATATGAAGAGACGAGAAGCAGTCTACGAGAGAGAAATTTACGGAAAATTTATACTGAAAACAATGTTGTTTCCACAGCGCCAAAGAGTTTTCATGTTACGACTCTACTGGCCCCAAGAGCTAGGAACTGAGGCTATTGCTTATTGGATGTGAGTCGTAACTCACGCATTTGGTTCTGCAGGCACCGCTCCATTGCTGGTGCTCAATGTAAGCGAACGCGGCTGTATTGTTTTGACCTATTCTGATTATGAACAAGTAAGAAGAGAGAGAGACGCAAAATTTTATTGGGTCCAGGGACGTAAAATTCCTTAATATAGACCAGATTGCAGTTGAAATGTTTTTCAATTACTGTAGAGATCTTGTTGCCATTTCATACAATATTACTTGGTTTGTAGTTTAAAACACTTGTGGAGGGATCATCATGACAGGTTACCTACCACAGGAGCAAACTATTACTAATATCTATTATTTCCATCTCCTAACTAAGTTATGAGAGGAGAAGAGGAAACATCGTGGACTGGTTACAAAAGGGGCTGCTGTTGGCTCACCAGCTCATTCCGTACATGTATCCATGATGAAGGCAGTGGAAATAGGATATGAAATATTGCCTCAACCCAAGACTCAGCGGACTTAGTTTTACCAAGTAACTTTTTTCTCTTCCTAGAAATGAAGCGTCAATGCAGAAAACGCCATTTTTACAGTAGGAATTATGTCATTTCTGAGGTTGAACTGTGGTTTCAAAGCCAAACTGCAGACTTACAAAATGGGCTTACGGAAAGTGAAGAACCGCTGGTAGAAATGTATCACTAGGCACGGTAACTACGTAGAGAAGGACTAATACCATCATTACTGCTAAAACGAGTCCAGTAGTGTAGCTGGAAAATGTTGAAAGTATCATAATTTAATTAGACCTATACTTATTCACTTTCTGGAAAATGGAAAAAATGAACATCAACATAAGACCTGTCAGAGAAAGTAAGGTAGAATGATAGAGAGGATTTTTAGTAGGAAATATAGGGTGAAGGATGGTTAACAAAGGATCAAGGCAACATAGGTAAGCAAATAGCATCTTGATTAATAATACAAAGCGCGTTCGAAAAGTAATTTCCAATTGGCCACTGTGCGTGAAGTAGTGGGGACAGCGCCACCATCTTTGCACAGACGTGCGGTAGTTCAGTCTGCATCCAGCCGTGGCAGAGTAAAGGTTGTCTGATCACTAGGTCCACTTTTGTAGCGTCTCAAAATGTGTGCTGCAACAGAAAACCCCACCAAGTGCGAGGTGCGAGCTGTTATACTTTTCTCACGAAAAAAAAAAAAATGTTCGGCAGCAGCCATTCATCGGGAACTGTATGGACCACGTGTTATACGGGAAGGAGCTGTTCGTGAATGGGTTCGTCCATTTAAAAATGGACGAAGAAATGAGCCAAGTAATAGAAATCAACAGTTGTCCAATCGAATCAGATCGTAATATAGTAAAAATGAAATATCAAATACGCTTGACGAAGAAAGCAAGTTCATGTAGAACATGGAATTTTGAGAAAATGAAGTGATACGAACACTCTGAATGAACTTCAAACAGCAACAGGCGAGAAGAAAAAGAAGAAGCATCAGATCTATAAATGAAAAGGCAAGAAAATTGAAATCTTAAAAGGAGCAAACGATTGAATCACTATTAAATTTTAATGTTCCTTCCCAGTACCGTGGCTATCCGAAACAGGACTTGTTGTTAAAAGAGAGGTCCCGATCACTACAGAGGTCAACATCCGAAGCAAACACTCCAATATTGGGATCAACTCCGGACTACTTCTAAAAAGGCGTAAATAAATAAATGTATTCAAAACATTTTTACGAGTGTGCTTCAGAAAGTAATGCCTCCAAGGTGATACCTTTATTTATGTTTGACAGATATCACCGATACAGGTATCAATGGAAAGCTTGCAATGGCAGCTACAAATGGTGGCACGATTTTTCAATATAGTCCTCATTACGGGCAACACACTTGCTCCAACGCGAAACAAGGTTTTTCGCGCCGTCGGTGAAGAATGGCGTTGGCTGCTGCTTCCACCTCCGCGTCACAACTGTAGCGGTGATCTTTAAGTTTGGGGAAGAACCAAAAGTCGCATGGCACAAGATTCGGACTATACGCAGGATGAGGCAGAATATGAACGACACTTTGCCAGCTGATGATACAACTTTGAATTTTTTGTATCAAAGGAGGAGATAACATGTGGCGGTACCCCATTCACTGACGCTAGTTTCCGGGTAGTAATGGTGTATCCACGACTCGTCGCCGGCGATGAATGTTCCTGGGCGCACAACCTTCCATAGCCGGAAATTCAATGACAGTCCGCTGTTTCAACTGGACGTCACCACTGAATGCTTTGGATTGCTCCATTACTCTGGAACGAGAAGAGATAGGAAGGTGAAACAAATGACATTCTATAGCTTAAACATCAATGCATTTACGATCAACAGTTCAGAGTACTATTGGTCAAGTAGTGAGAGCTTAGAGGCATTACTTTTTGAATCACCTTCGTACAAATGATGAACATTATTTTCGAAACATAGATCCTTACAACTAACATGGAAATCAAACATCAGTAGTTTTAAAGTATTTCAACCAAGAACATAAAGTAAGACACAAAACGTTTAAGGGAATCTGAAATTGTATGTCGTTAAAAATACTGGGATAAAAGAAAGGAGACAGACAGGAGGAGGTGTTTGTCTTGGCTGAATATCTTTAGTGTAAAATGTTAACTGCAATTTGTTGTTTATGTAAATTCTGTTTTTATTTTACACACATTACTGAACATGGCATTGTTCCAGCGATCTCATACAAACTGTATGTTTGTTCTTTTTGAGTCTATTTCCCTTTTATTTGTTATTTGTTTAGCTTGGAAGTTTGTTATAAAAATATATTTATGGACAAATTAAGCAGTTTTAGTGTCTTTTCGTCTTACACAGTATTTATGTTACAGCAAAGCGTTTGTAAGTTTGTCATCCTTGCGTTATATATATATATTTAAAGAACGCACGATATTTTGAACAATTGGCTACTCACAAATAATAACATACCTATAGTAAGAGGGTTTCGTTGGGTATGCGTGGCCAAGTTAAGCAAATTGCATCTTAACGTTCTAAAAATATGCACCTTATTCTCTCTCTTTACTTTATTCAAATCGAAAGTGGTAGAAATCAACCACTAGATTAAAAATGGTAATAAATAACACAAGCGGTTTTCCTAGAATTCATTATGCGTTTCAAGACTATGCTCCATCTCCACTCTAATCTTTCTTCTAAAATCGAAAGTGGTAGAATTCTACTACTATTGCCGGTTTCAATATTAATTGAAACTATATCACGCCATAGGAACCAAACTTCTTTACGTGGTGTACACGTGACGCTTTTTTTATTTATTTTATTTATTTATTTATTTATTTATTTATTTATTTATTTTTTACAATTCGATTACTTTGCATCAAATAGCGACTGGTTCGATCAATATCAAAAACTGATTTTCTAAAAATTATAGTTAGATTTCATAATTTTTGAGTTTTATTTCCCATGGTTCTAGCCTTTAGGCTGCAATAGACTATAAATAATAAAATGAATAATGTAAGATCAATATGTGACATCTACATCCAATACAATAGTTCCGTTACTTACTCTTCCATTAATCTAAGATTAAGGGTGTTAATGAATGCTGTCGAAAATTTTTCTCTATTGAAAGTGACTATGTTTGTGACTTAATAACTCTTGAACCACCTGACCGATCTCGATCACATTTTCAACCTAGATGGGGTTCTGGCCAAGGGCCCTCCCCAAAGCTCATGTGTGCCCCAATGTATTTTTATGAATATGTACTTTTATATGTATTTTTATTGTTATATGTATTGTTGTATGTATTTTTTTTTATGAATAGCCCTCCCCCCCAAATTGCAGAGAAATCGGCGCCGTTGGTTCTGGCCTGGGATGGTTTTTATCATTTCACTTTGACGGTGCAACTTAAGGTAGGGAGGAAGATATATATAAAAATGATCGAAAATGACCGAAATTATTGCCGAATCCGTAGTTTTCTGGATCGATGAGATGAACAGTGACACTTCCGATGCCGTTTAAATCCAAATTCAATTCCTATTGCCCTTTATGTGCAAAATAAAACATATTCTCCTCATGCAAAGAACAGGCAATCTGCTGGTATCAAATAAAACAAGAAAAAAAGTTCTAATAAACATAGATTGGAAAACACCTCTTTTCAAAATTATAAACTGCCAAGAGCGTAAAACATCCTGTTTCAAAACGTCCTAGCTTGAAAACTATAGAATCTGTCGCAAATGGTTCAAAGAATCACACGGGAACTAGTATGCGCTCTATCTAAATATCCATGTTCCACAATCCTCCAGTACGGACGTAATGAATTGTATAAAGTAAGCTGTGGTACGGTTATACACTCTTAAATATTGAGAACTCGTTGCATGGATACCAAATGATTGTGAGAAATAGTATATCTATATTACGTATATCTATATTATAAAATTGAAAGTGACTCTTGACCTCTTGGACCATTTGACCGATCTCGATCAAATTTTTAACATAGATGAGGTTTGGGCCTGGGATGATATTTATTATTTCACTTTGACGGAGCAACGTAGGGGAGGGGAAGGAGGGGGAGATATACAAAAATCTATATGAAAGTGACTATGTTTGTAAGTTAATAACTCTTTCACCACTGAACCGATCTCAATCAAACTTTCAACATAGATGAGGCTCAGACCTGGGATGGTTTACATCATTTCAATTTAACGGTGCAACATAGTGGAGGGGTATATATATATGATTGAATTATTGAAAATAACCAATATTAGTACCAAATTCATAGTTTTCGGGATTGCTGAGATGAACAGTGACACTTCTGATGCCATGCCCCGCAACATGGGGAATGTGGATGTATAAAATGATCGAAAATGACCAATACTAACACCGAATCCATAGCTTTCGGGGTCGCTGAGATGAATAGTGACACTTCAGATGCCGTTTAAATCCAAATTCAGCCACGCAGCGTAGGAAGGAGAACGGAAGAAATATAAAAATGATCGAAAATGAACGAATCAGAGAGCGCTTTAGTAATAGTAAAAAGTGACTAACGGAACATATTAGTATTTTTTTTTTTTTAAATTTAACCCAGCAAAGCGGGTAATTGATGCTAGATATATTTAAAAGGACAAAATCTACTGATTGTTTAGATCTTCCAAAAGATTGACGTTTTCTCAATTTTCGTATAAGGATCCTGCTTTCGTTCTTTTCTATGGTTCATGAGTGATTTATTGACAATCGGAAACTTCGAAGGTGATACATTTTAAAATAGCATGTTAATATTTTGTGTTCAGTTTCATTTAAAAATGTATTAATTCTTTATATCTGTTTTGTTCACAGAGTATTTGACAAAAATGGCGACGGCTTAATCTCTTCGAGTGAACTACGTCATGTGATGACTAATCTTGGGGAGAAGCTATCAGAGGAGGAAGTTGATGACATGATCAAAGAAGCTGATTTGGATGGAGATGGAATGGTCAACTATGAAGGTATTCAATTTTTCTTTTCTACTCTGAAGGTCTCATTCGTATAAGCGTTTGCATTATACATAGTGCTTCAAAACAACACCGACAACGTTTGGAAGGTGATTCCTGACACCAAGATAGGACAAAAAGTATAGACCAACCTGGGTGCACAAATGCTTCCTTTCGGAGTTATAGGCTGCCGAAAACATGAAAAA
This sequence comes from Thermobia domestica, assembly GCF_964235325.1. Classification (NCBI taxonomy): domain Eukaryota; kingdom Metazoa; phylum Arthropoda; class Insecta; order Zygentoma; family Lepismatidae; genus Thermobia; species Thermobia domestica. The sequence goes on along the minus strand of NC_137468.1, from coordinate 191,986,356 downwards.
ATCAATTTTAAAGGTTCATAGCTCCAAAACTATAGGACCTACCGTAGTCGGGTCAAGACTTCACGTAGGAATTAATATGTGAGCTATCATCTTCAGAATCTTCAGAAATACATCTTTCAGAATCTTAAGTTACGCAATCTTAGAAGTACTCACCAACTACCACTATAAAAATTGATACGGAAGTATCCCAGGATTCTAAAACATAGATATTTGGATAGGGCACATTAGTTTCTAAGTGAAGTCTTGATCCGACTACAGTACGTCCTATAGTATTGGAGCTATGGACCTTTCAGTTCTTTTTTTCATGTTTTCGGCAGCCTATAACTCCGAAAGGAAGCATTTGTGCACCCAGGTTGGTCTATACTTTGTGTTCTATCTTGGTGTTAGGAATCACCTCCTAAACGTTGTCGGTGTTATTTTTCAACACCCTGTAAATAACACAAACACACATTATTTTAATAAGTCTTCTGAGATTATCAGCCATGTGAAGGTATTTTCATACAACATTTCGAATGTAAACATCATATTTATCTTCACGGATTGTACTGAAGAGACCAGAGACGTGTACATGTATATATAGTGACTATTTAGGGGTAGAATTATGAATAAGGGCTTGTGATTGGCTGAGGGAAATGTTGGCTTATGATTGGCTGATTGATGCTTTCTTCTGATTGGCTGTTGTAGTGGCTATCAGAAATGGTTTTGTTGAATGTCTGATTTGTTCTTGAAAAGGGCCGACCAGATAGCGCTGAGTTGAAACCCATTGTTTCTATTAAGACTTCTCTTTTCCCATGAGATAGCTATGGCTTCCCTTATTATTCTGACCCCAAAATCGCTGAACTTTTGGGAATTCTTGGGACGAACAATAAAGGAAGTCAAGTCCAAGTCGGTCCCAAAAATCGCTGAACTTTTGGGAATTTTTGGGACGAACAATAAAGGAAGTCAAGTTACTTCTTTTTAACTCGACAATAATGTATTAAGCCACGATCATCACGCATTATTTAGGAACTAACATAATATTCATTTATTTAACAAGTTAACAACAAATCTTCTTCCTCTTCTTTTTTACTCCCAGTTTCAATTTACGTAATACGTTTTTGACCGGTATATCTGCATACCCATCAACATTCTTTTCTCTATCTCTCTCTTTCTCTCTCTCTTTCTTTCTTTCTTTCTTTCCTTTTTTTTAACTTAGACTTCTTCTTTCATACAGTATTGAAACCTCCTATTGTAGCCAAACCCAAATTATCACTTAACTCAGTATGATGTGCTTATTCAAAAAAAAAAAAAAAAAAAAAAAATCGATTTAGTGACCCCTTGATCGAAAATTTTGTGACCCCTTGATCGAAAAACTAATTTTTGGCCAAGATCTCAATCTTTTGATGCATTTTTGGATCATTCCTAAAATTCTTTGCCAAGATTGCAACCTTTTGACCCCTTTCTATATCAATCCTAAGATTTTTGGCCAAGATTGCAATCTTATGAAGCATTTTTTTTAGATCGTTTCTAAAATTCTTGGTCAACATTGTAATCTTTTATCCATTTTTTATCATTTCTAAAATTCTTTGCCAAGATTGCAATCTTTTGACCCCTTTTTATATCATTCCTAAGATTTTTGACCAAGATTGCAATCTTTTGATGTATTTATTTTGGATCGTTCCCATAATTCTTGGTCAAGATTGCAATCTTTTATCCATTTTCTGGAGATCATTCCTAAAATTCTTGTTAAATGCTATCATATATTTTATTACAGTATGTATACTTCTTTTCTTGTATTATCAACTTCTGGGTTTTCCGTGTAGTTCCTCTTTGCTTCATATAGCACTGTCGCTTTATGCTCGTTTCTTCTTCCTCATATCTTTATTATCTATTTCTTTCTTCCTTAGCTATGTTCCAGAGATTACATATGTCTGTTCCTCAAGACTTCTTTATATTCTTTTGTTTCTTCTTATCTGTTCCCTTAGTACCCTCCTATTGGGTCATCTTCCTTATTGAGTAATGTCATCCATTCTCCATGATCAAGTTCCTTGCCAAGTAACTCTAACTTGTTAATTTTATTGGATAGACTTTACTGTGAATATAAACCTAATATAGTTACTGTATGTGACAGCCTTTTACCGCTAGAGTCTTTCTATTTCAACTGTGCCCCTTCTGGCGCTGCTGTCGACATGTGATTTCCCGTAACTCCCTCGAAAGAGGACGAACAAGTTGCTTCAGCCGAGATCTTTCAATTGTTGGATGCGGAAACGTTGCCACAATGAATTATTTCACGGACTTCGCTGTGCACTCTCTTGTTAGCCATTCTAAGTAGCCTACGATCTTCACTCGTCAAGACCAAAGGACTGAATGACAAATTGGCAACACAGCTGAGATCATTCACTTCTTTTCGCTACGCAAAGGGAGGGTTTCATCCGCCAGAGGGGGAGGGGGTGGGGCCGAAGTATAGTTCGCATAGTTTCCGAGAGCACAGGTAAAATAGACAGACCCTAATAAAAACATTTTGTTTTTGTTAACAGTATCTCTGTTAAATATCTCGCATAAGTAACTACTTATATAACCGTTTCACCTAATTTCGGCTCCGTGTAAAATATTGTCTCTTTACCATTGGAGCGTAAAATATTAGGTCTTTCTTCTCTAATTTGTTTAACCAGTCATCATGTTAAGAGATTGGACTCGGTTAAGTTTTTTTTTCTTTTTCCTCATCAGTCACCAGGGAAATCAAATTACATTCCTGAACTAAGATTATATATCCACTTCTTCGTCCTGATCTTTCAAACCTTCTAACTGCAAAAACACTTGACGCCCGGCATGTTAGATATCGACCAGTCAGCAAGTGCCGGTATGGTTCTTATTTTATCCTGTCCCGCAGTAAGTTACAAATTGGCCATCATTGCTATAGATCAGAAATACAATAAAATATGGTTAGCGGAAGCAAAGGGAAATCGCAAAAATTTCCGTTAAAGATTGGTTTCGAGTTAACGAAGGTTAACAGAAGCAAACCATATACATGCATATAATTCATATACTGAGATAAAATAAAATAACAGTGTGTATCTTATTCAATTACTGTATTTATTTCTGTTACGAATTAACACCCACAAAATTTACAATAAACAGAAAAATCCTCTGCACATGTTTTCTTTGTTTTCCAACAGTCAAGGAGGGTTTTCTATACATATTGCCAGGGGCGGCTTTAAGATTTTAATTTTAGGTAGGCCCGCTCGCTCGCTTAAGGATACATACACATATTTGATTCATTAATGACAGTAGGAAATTACTTTTACAGTAGTGGTTAATGTTATTTGTTAAATAATTGTCTACCATTAATTGAAATAGTGGAAAATATATTTACTCTTTATTGTATCTTTTAGTGTTTATATAGATTTTTTCAAAATATTTGGATAGACCCGTGCTTACCCGGCCTAATCGCTAAAGTCGCCACTGCATACTCCGACTTGACTGTTCGATTTCCACAAACACTTTAGTCTGAAAAACGACATTAATTAGTTAGTAATTTCGGCATGTTAGTAAACGGCATGTTAGTAATTTCGCCGTAAGACAACTTGTTCCAGTTTCTTTAAACGTTTGACAGTATCTTGATAAGTCTTTAGCCTACACTCAATGTCATATTCTTCTTCCATTTCCAAATTTGCATTTCATTCCGAAAGTAGCGCAGTATCTAGAGTCACACATGTTAGAAGAGGCCTGGTCACCTAAAGATTAAACGTGTAAGTAAAAAACAAAAGAATGAAGACATTTTAGCAGATATAGTAGTATATACAGGGTGTTTCAAAACAACACCGGCAATGTTTGGGAGATGATTCCTGACTCCAAGATAAGACAAAAATTATAGACCAACCTGGGTGCAGAAATCCGTCATTTCGGAGTATACTTTTTGTTTATCTTGTTGTAAGGAATCACGACCCAAACGTTGTCGGTGTTGTTTTGAAACACCCTGTCATGTATACACCTTATCTCTCACGGAATGCTTGAAAACGTTCTAAACACTGCACTTCCGAACTTGAAATTTTCCGTTGGAAATCTTGTTTTAATTTTCGTTGTCCGTGTAACACAGTTTCCTTTGATGAAGAGAATTTAACACGTTTTTCACCTTTGAATTCATGGATTCGTGAATATTTTCTTTCAAGATAAATTTCAGTTAAATGAGGATTTCGTTAAAGGCAATAAAAACTGTCTTTAATGGAATCTGCATTAAACTGAAATTTAGCTATGTTATTTAGCTATCTTACGAACTTGTTTGATATAGTTCGTTATCTTAGATATAGTTAGTTATCTTAGATACAATTAGTTATCTTAGATACAGTTAGTTATCTTAGAGATACAGTTAGTTATCTTAGATACGCACATTTTGTTCGAATTTTCTCATGTAATTTACATAATCTATTTACTGTGTTCTTACTTTGTTTATTCCTCAGAATTTGTAACGATCTTGACCTCTAAGAATTAGTGGAGCTACGAGATGGGGAAAGAGAGCAAACACAAAATAGGATGTGTGTGAGAAACCAAGCACTTTGTGAAATCCTGCGACCAGACAGGATACTCGGCTACCTGATCAGCTGGTTTCTCTTCATCCCGTTCTCACACCTCAACTTCATAATAAAAGAGAGAAGAGGTTACAAAAAAAAAACACACAATTGGTTTGTTCTGGTGTTGATCAATGACAAAAAAAAAAAAAAAAAAGACAAAAAATATTTACATTATTTCTATATATATATGATATATATTTATTATTGAAAAACATATGATTTTTTATAAAACAAAAACTGTGTATTACATATATTTATTGTTATTTTGTATTAACAAATTAGAATAATTATTTATTGAAACACCATCGAAGAGTAAACTATTAGTACACAATAAAACTTATGTTAATGGACAATAATAGAATTTTTCTCCATTATTCATGACGAACAGAATGTGATTAGTTTTTTTTTTATCCACTCTTTTGTGGAGCAGGATTTTATTCGCACAATTTTTTTTTTTGTTTTTTACATATTTCGAGATAAAAAGGTAAATGACAAAAAAATTATACTTTTAATTATTATTATTACGTATTTTTTTTGTTGGTAACAATGTACATTAGTAGTTTATATGTATGTGTATGAAAAAAAAAGAATATTAAGAAAAAACAAGCGTGAGTAGTATTTAAACTATATAAAGTACATTTATATAAAGTCTGCAATTCCTTATCACATAATTTCTATTGGCATCAAATTTAAGAAAGAAAAAAAATCATGTAGAGCTATTAAATGGCGCATATATAGATAATAACGGCTAGCTAGACCCTTTGTTCTTGGTGGTAAAAATAAAAAAAAAAGCATTATGGCGTCCTCTTCCTTTTCCTTCATCTACTTAAAGCAAGTCTACTTTTATGTTGTGAGATAATAACTGTTTCCCGTGATTTGTATTGATAGTAGCTTACGAATATGTCATTTGTGTTTCAAAGAAAAACATAATGGCAGAAAATAAACATATATATATTATATACATTATGCATATATATAACAAGTGGACGGCAAAATATCAATTAAAAATACTATAAGAAAGAAATATCGCGTGCCGATGTACCCGTTTCCTGTTGGAATACTTTCCATATAAATACATACACAGACACTCAACAACATATATATATATATATATATGCACTGGGTACAATTATACATATAACGCATCATATTTCGCTACATTATTACGGAAGCATCCACATTGCAGTGTTATAGCACTTCCGGTTGTTATGTCTTAGTTCGTCCTGTGGTATGGTGATCGTTTTTGTGTTAAAATGCCAAGAGAACAAACACTGTGTCTGCATGTACATGTATCTTTGTTTGTTTGTTTGTTGCCTGTGTTGTTTCATTAGCAGCAGCACTGGTTGTCTAACGAATGTACAACAAAATAATAAGATTGAGGAAAATGAGAGATCCTTTCTACAGTCTTTCCCTCTGGCTTGCAGGTGGAATTATTTTAAGAGGTTTTCGTGATTGCAATGTTACGACAGTTACTTCATATTATCACTTAAGCATTCTTAAGTAAATATTTACGTATCTGCTATTTCCTTCTCCTTTCAGTCATCTTAAAAAAAAAAACAAAATATTAAGACAACAAAAAACAGAAAAATAAAGTACCTACATACATTCACCAACTCATAGTAACATGGACACCTCAAATATGCATTTGTGTACTGATAACTTTTATCTTATTACTATATGATACAATTTCTGCATGGGGAGCTGAAACAGGGTATCAATACTCCTCTGCAAAAATGTAATTTAAAGGACGGATTTGTTGTAATGTCAGACTGTTGGATTGTTGCATGGTTGACTCAATTGTTGCAGCGTAAGACTGAGCAAAGTCTTTTTTGACACAGATTTACGTGGAAAACAGTTTTGTACATAATGATGCAGCCTGACTTTTCTCTCACACATACACACCCCGAAAATAAAAAAAATAATAAAACACAAAGAATATAATTACAATAGATTACATTTTTTTAAGATAATATTTTTTATTCCTCTGTATGTGTCAACAAATTATCACAAAAGCTTTTGACTTACACATACCCTCATAAAGATTCACATCGTTATATAAAGTATACACAGTCCACATTTATATATAAATATATAAACACAGTCCATATATACATATTGCTTTTTACACAATATATATATAAACAAATGTTAAATACACTTGCTTCCTACACATTGACGTAATACCATGATAAAAAGTATTTTGTTATAATAAGATATTTTTGTGATGCAATTTTTGTATAGTCTGTTCCTGAGTTTTAAAAGCAATTGAATCACACTTTTTAAAATATTTTGTATTGATATTCGCGTATGATTAAGCAAACTGGCTGGCCAGATCTTTCTTCTTTTTATTAAAAAAAAAAAAACTAAGAAGAAAATGGCTTCCATTAAAGTGTTTTTTTAAAAATATAATCCATTGGTTAATGTTGTTACTTAATATGAGGCTTTGTAAGTAAAACCTTACAGTAGGTTGTTGACACATATATTATTATTATAATTATTATTGCAAACAAAAATGTTTATTCAGAAATTTAATTTAATTTACCCAGTTTGGAGGTTTTTTTAAATCAACTTTTCGAAGCAAAAAGAAAAAAATTACAACAGGTAACGTACCTGGCCATGGTTATCAATAAAGACGAAATAAAACAAAGCCTTATGTTCAATATTTTTTTAAAAAAAATAACACGAAAAAGGTTGTGAGAATTGAAAGCCACGAGTGAGTACGTACGTTCAATGCATATAAAAATATGTATACAAGAGTGTGATATCAAATAATGCAACGGACCGTGAAAGGTAGACATATATTTGAGAAGTATATATACATACATATTATATATTATATAAATATATAATAATTTACACACACCAATTGAATAAAAATAAAGAATATATGTATATATATAGTTTAATTTATTATTTCTTACTGTACAGAAAAAGGAAAAAAAAGAATAATATTTTTAAGTCCAAGTCACACACATATATAGTGTTTTTCTAAGCAAACATCCTTTATATTTCTGAATATAATTTTTATTAATATTGTAAATACTACACAATTGATTTTTTACAGCATATCGACAATGGAAAGGGTGTATTTATGCGCCTTTTTTTTTTTTTTTTTTTGAAACAAAATGCCAGGTACGTATTGTATCGAATCTAAGCGCATCTGTGGACAAAACTAAGTGAGAAGAGAATTCATGGACTGTGGGATGAAATGTCAAAAGAAAATGAGCAGGTCTCATGTAGGAATTTGGTCAAAAGGGTTGTAAAATGTGTAGACAATTATATATATATGTATATTGGAAGAAAACAAATGTGTCATTGTTTAGTAAGAAGACATGGTGTTGCTTAGTATTATTGTTCCTGTCCACATTTGCGACAAATAAATTTAAAAAAAAAACTATGACCCTAATAATATTCTTAATAATATCATTATTATTTAAAAATTAACGCTAATGATCACATTAAGTAATAATATAATCTAATAATAATCATCATATTAATAATAATAAGTACGTAAATATAATAATAAATATGTAACTTAGTGTTGTTTGTATGCGATAAAGAAATGAAACAGATAAGTATGTTTTGTAATGTGAAGAATATTGGTTTTGTTATGTTACACTGTATATAAATATATATACATAAAGATATCTATATATATTGTACTGTAATAAAAGAAAGGATCTGCTGTAAGATTCTTTTGGAATACATAACGTATTGTAGTGACTGAAGATACAAGAATAACGGAAAATACACCATTTCGTATGGTAATGAAAAATCGTGTTTTATTTCTGCATCGATTCCAATACTTTCCTATCGGTGTCTTTATAGTATCATAAATGGGAGTCCGAAAATAAGTTTCCTCTCTCGTTTTCCCCAGGAAAGCTAACAACAATAGGGTAAACAGGACAGCGGTTGCATGCGCAACACACCCGGACACAAGTGGATATCGTTTGCCCACGATCCTGTAGATGGTGCCGTCGCAAAGCGCCTGGTAGTTATCGAGAGAAGGCGCGTTTTGACGTCGTGGTGAAATGAGGAAGTGCGATCGGTTGTCTGCTATGAATGAGCACGGCAGAAATCCATAACCGGATTTTTGGATAACAGAGATCATACTCAGCGACGGCAACGCAAAACCATATTGCAACTCTTGCGTAGGAGCACCTTGCCCATCCACCATACAGTCCTGATCTCGCACCCAGTGATTTTAATCTATTTTCGGCTTTGAAAAAGGCCCTCGGTGGCAGGCGCTTTGGAAACAATGCGTGACAAAAGCTGTTGGACGCTTCTTTCGTATGCAGAACCCTGAATTTTTTTTGGAAAAGTTTTAGAAGCTTATAGACTGGTATGACAAATGTTTCAATGTACGTGGTACCTATGTGGAAAAATAAAGGTACGTTTTATCCTTACTGTCACATGCTATTTTTGGTCTTGCATCCCCACTTCTGTCCACAGTTGCCTGTGGAAACTTATTTTCGGACTTCCCTTCGTATATTGAGGAAAACATATTTTAAATGCTTATTAACTGCATATAAAGAGTGTGTGTAGACACAAAGCAATATTTTAGCAAGAAACAGTGCACAGTTAACAATACTAAACTAAATGAGAATCACACGCGCCTGGGTATGTCTATAGTGCATTGTGTGTTAGGAGAACAGCACTTGCCGCGAAATGGTCAACAAAACTACATTTTCTGAGTCACTGAACTGTATGTAGTAGAATTGTGTTGCACATCGTAAGGAAATCAGGAAGATATCAAATAACACAGAATCGGAAATACTTATTCAAGTTGCATAATCAAAATCTCTGTATTATTGTAGTGGAGGTTACTCATCTCAGGGATAGAATGGACCAGAGGACATGGTACTTATAGCCCTCCTGAATTTCCTAGGCACTTCTCTTCTGTTTCCAATGAAGTAAATTTTCCAAAAGTGATTTGCGTACCATGAAGTAATTGGATACAACAACGAAATAAGTTAGTAAGAAGACAATTTGAATTAGTTCATGCAATAAGGGCTTCAGTCACCAAAATGGCGAATTGAGTTAACATCGGATTTTTGTTCTATTAGATACACCTACGTTTCTATGCATAAAGAGCTTCAGTTTCATTGCTCTAACATTTTATAAACAGATGTCAACTTTGATTATTCTATGCAACATGGGCTTGAGTCAATGACTTAAGTTCTTTCTCCATGGAGAATTATATTTGTTTTACATGTTAGTACCAATAGCTATTGATTTCGTCCCATTCGGTTGGTAGACCTGCAACGCCTGGGACCTGAGAAAAACATCTTAATACAGTTTTGTATTTAAAAAGAGCAAAAAATAATAACAATATAAAGGTGACCAAGAAAGTTCTGTAGCTTTTTGTGGAGGTCTGTGTTCAATTGGCCCTCACACCGTGAGTTGAATGCGAATGGAGATAAGGCGAAGATCACTTGTTGTTGTGGGTATATCCAACATACTACCTGCTTGTGGCAGTTCAGTTACACCATGAACTTGCGTAAGAGCAGAGTGAACATGGGACCTCCATAGAGCGTTATAAGGGCGTGTATGCTGTACGACTTAAAACTGAGAATCAAACGCCGCTGCAGAGAGACGGAAAATATACCAGGATTTTGGTGAGGGTGTTGTGACTACGTGGACAGTGCATCCGTGGTTTAACAAGTTTAAGGACGGTGATGAAACACTCCAAAACACACCACATGCCGGAAGACCAAAACCAAAATGAAGATCTGCAGGCAGCAATTGAGGCGAACAGTTGTCAGACATGTGAAGAACTGGGACTGCAATTCAGTGTGAGTGGAGAAACGGGCATCTCCTCCATCAACTTAGGAAGCATTACAAGTTGGGTCGGTTGATCCCATATGATTTGACTCCGGGCCAGAAGGCAACGCGAGCAGTCACCTGTGTTTCTTTGCTATCTCGTCTGAGGAAGGAACCATTTCTGGACAGGGTGTTGATACGTGATAAGTGGGTCCTGTACGAAGCTCCACAGCGTCGTCATCATTGGTTAGCATCCCATGAACTGGTTCCAAAACAGCCGAAATCAGCACTGTACAGGAAAAAAGTCCTTCTGTGTGTTTGATGGTCTGCTTGCGGCATCGTACATTGGGAACTGCTACCAGCTGGTCAGAGCATCAATGCAACTGTGTACTGTCAGCAGTTGAGCCGTGTTCAAGAAAAATTCAAAACTCTGGAGCCAACACTTCTGAATCGCAAAGGGGTCCTCCTGTTATAGGACAATGCTAAGCCCCACGTGGCTAGGATGACCCGAGACACTATTCTATGCCTTGGGTGTGAAACTATTGCATCTGCCATATTCCACGGACATTGCACAGTCCGATTATCACCTGTTCCATTCCTTGGACAATCACCTTAGAGGACACCAATTCAAACCCCTAATAGAGGTGTAAAATGTACTTGATACATTTTTCGCTTCACGGCCTGTCAAGTTCTACCGTAGTTCGGCCTTCCAAAACGTTGGCAGAAGGTCGTCGGTGCTGATGGGAACTATTTTTGATCTTCCAGATACATCTTAGGTGAAATATCAATGTTCGAAGGTGGTGGATAAAAAAAAAAAAAAAAAAAATCTTGGTTATCTTTATAAAATTATTTCTATATTATTTCAGGCTATTATTCCTGTATAGTATTTTTTATCGTTTATTTTGTAATAAATAACTTAGTCGCTGAAAACAATCGATTGTCATTAGATTTATGAGGGGTGACTGAATAGAAAATGAGAATCTAGAATAGAATAATTATATTTATTAGAATAGTACAACCTTTGATATTAATGTGGATTAAGCTCTAGGTTCTAAGCAATTTCTTTTGTCTTTTACAGGCTCTTGAAGTGAGTGAGATGGCAGAAATTGAGAAAATGGAAAAAATTGAGAACAAGTCAGTCATCAAGTATCTGCAATTACAAGGAATGTCGGCGACTAAGATCCACCAGGATATGGTCAATACCGTACTTGAATCTGCCCCTTCATATGCCACTATCACAAGATGGGTGCAGGAATTCAAGCGTGGTACGCAGATTATTGAAGATGAGCCGAGGTCTGAGAGGCCATCAAGTGCTACCACCACAGAAAACATTGGTCTGGTACTTGATATGATCATGGAAGATCACCGATTGTCAACTCGACAGATAGGCTGGGCATATCACAGGAGCGAGCAGATCATACTTTGAAGAATGAGCTTGCTTTATCAAAAGTTTCTGCTCGATGAGTCCCACGTCTTCTAACTCCCGAACAAAAACGCTCCATGTTAGAATTTGAAACTGTTAGAACGTGATGTGGACGCTTTTCTCTGTAGATTCATCACTATGGGCGAGTGTTGGGTACACCGTTACCAGCCAGAAACAAAACAACAATCCAAACAATGGAAGCACCCTTCCTGCCCTTCCCCAAACAAGGCAAAGGTGATCCCTCAGCTAGCAAAGTGATGGTCTATGTTTCTTGGGATTACCACGGTGTGATATTCATTAATTACCTGCAAAGGGGTAATACTATCACAGGACAAAACTATAGTGACGTTTTGAAAAAAACTTCGAGTGCAAATTCAAGAAAAAGGGCCACAAATGATGTCTAGAGGCGTGCTCTACCATCATGACAGTGCTCCCGGTCAAACATCAGCAGTTGTCATGACTACTATTCATGAATGCGGCTTTGAACTCGTTCCTTATCCACCATATTCTCCATACCTGGCCCCCTTAGACTTCCACTTATTCAACAATAAAAAAGGCTCTAGCAGGACGACGTTTTGCAAGCGATAATGACGTCATGACAGCTGTGGAGGAGTTTCTGTGGTCACAACCTAAGGATTTTTTTATATGGGATAAGAGCACTGTAGCACCGTTGGAGCAAGTGTGTTGCTGTCCAAGGGGATTATGTTGAAAAATAAAGGTATTACTAAATCTGTACTTCTTATAGTTTCCTCAAGGTTCAAAATTTTTCAGTCACTCCTTGTAATAATGTCTCGAGATACAACGACCATAAAACGATAATCATGCCTGTTGTTCTGTATGATTGCGAAACATGTTCGCTTACTCTGAGGGAAGAACGTAGGCTGAACGTATTTTTGAGAACAAGATCCCGAGACGAGCATTTGGACCCGAGAGGAACGTGAATGGGGAATGGTGGAAACTCCATAACGAGAACCATTTACCAAACATTGTTTGGGTCATCAAATCTAGGAGGCTCAGGTGGGCAGGTCATGTAGCCAGAGTGGAAGAAAATATGAACGCTTTCGAAGTTCTAACTGGAATTCCAATCGGAAAACGATCATTAGGAAGACCCAGATTAAGATGGATCTCGAAGAAATAGGAATACAAAGTAGATACTGAATCCAGTTGGCTAAGGATAGAAGTCAGTGGAGAGCTTTTGTGAACACGGCATTGACCTTCAGATTCCATAGGCCAGAGAGTTAGTTAGATAGAACAACCATTGTCCCTAGGTACCAAGGGACAAAATTATTTTCCCGGCAACAATTTTTCTGATATTATTTCACTTGGTGCAGTTCCCTTGTGACTTTTACAGTATGAAGCTGATATATCAAACTTATCAGGAACACATTTTCCCTCCAGCCTAGCACAAATATACTCAATTTTGTAAATAAAATTATAAAATGGTCCTTGGGATGAGTAACCTCCCCTATAAAATGCATTCCATTTTCAAACTTATTCTCAAAGGGAAAAAAGTGCATCTTATAGCCGGAAAATAGAGTACGTTCTTACACTATGATATATTCATTCAGTGCCGTGCCGTGGAAAATCAGCGCCCGGGGCGAGAGTATACAACGGCGCGCCCATACATATACTCCAAGTAATTTTTCCTCTTTTTTCCTTTTTTCTTCCAATTTTTCGCCCCTACTTTGGCGCCCAGGGCCGTCGCCCCGCTCGCCCCCCCACGGCACGGCCCTGTATTCATTTACTCAAATGAAAAAATAAATTCTACTATTCCCTTAAGAAAGAAAGGAGAAAAATAAAAAATGAAAGAAAAACACTACATATATTCAAATGTGTATGAAATTCAAAATACAGGGTGTTTCAAAAAGAATGACTTGGTTTTAAAAGTCCATATGTACTAATAAGAACATACTAAAAAAATTAAATAAATTGCATAATACTCACAAAATCTTTAAGTTTTATTTATGCTATTACAAATTCTCCATGTGTCCACCAGCAGCAACACGAAAAGCAAAACTCATCATAAACTTTATATAATGTATCTGCGTTTACAGCAATTATGGCGTACAAGCACCCTGTCTCTTCAAACTGGCGATATCAATAACGAATGTTTTTAGATGCAGGCAGATCAATGCCAAAACGCCGAGGAAAAGCACGCTAGACCCAAATCACTGACTCAGTTTAGCATACTGCAGCACACAAAACGCTTTGTGTTGAGCGGACGCTTTGTTACTTCTGATTGACTGCAAACTGAGAAGATGCATTGACTGACATCTAACGGTGATTTTCTGAAACTGTAAACCACGCCTATTTAAACAACACTTATTTCCTTGCCGGCACGTCCCATGTTCCGTAATTATTAACGTCCAAAATCAGGTCAGTCTTTTTGAAACACGGTGTATTAAGAATTTCAAATAAATGGACTAGAAATGAAAGAATGAAGAATTAGTTAATGGCTATTTAGACAAGCCAAAAGCAGTAGAATATCTATTGCATACATCGCATTATTCACAAGTACAAGATTAGCACTGTTTATAACTTCAAGGTAACAATTATATAAAACATCTGCAAAATTCAGGAAACCTTTGAGAAATATCAAGAAAAGTTTCAGAGCGTTCTGTGAAAGTTGTAATTCTTAACAGTCCAATTTTTGTGCTGGTACTATAGAGGGTATTTCCATATATTTTCTTTGTCAGAAGTAACGTTTTTGTTTTGATAACTCGATACCACAAGATGGATGCCTTGTACTGTGATAAGTTTGCTGTAGATTCTTTAAGAAAATGCTGCTAAAGAAGATGGAAGTTCTCATTGAAAATTTCAGCAATTACTAAATACAATAACAGACAAATACCGAAGTTAGTCTAAGTAAGTTGTTAAAGTTGAATAGAGCATAGAACTCGCATTTTCCGTATATCATCCAATTGCTCCAAACTACCTTCACAGCCTGCTGGTTACCATACACACTAACAGAAATGATGAGGCGTTCAGAAAACAAGGGAATCAAATCCAATAACCAAAATTGTCAGAAAAATAGACAAAGTTTCTTCGATATGTTTAAGTACATGGAAAAATGAACAGTAGTTTATCTACAATATATAAATCTCAATCTGTTAAGCTCTAAAAAGTGCTTCTGCTAGAGATCTTAAAGATAAAATGTGTCCAAAATGGCCAAAAGTGGACTTAATTCCTTTGTTCTTTACACTATAGGGTTATTTACAATATCTGGAAATTAATCTTTTGGTCTAAAAAGATCTTCAGATAGAGATATTACAGATGAAATATGTAAAAAATGATCAAAAGTGGACTTACTTCCGATTGTGCACTGATCACGTCAAATAAAGGTTTCTAAAACAGCAAGTGAAAGATAACATTTCAGACTCACTGTTATAATGCAGTAAAACTGTAACACTTTCAAGACACACGGCCCTCGTTCTCGGCTTACTTGAGTGTGAAAAAAGGTTAAAAAAGATAATATCAAATGAGAAAGTGAAAAGATAAAAATGACCATTCGAAGTCAAGAAGCCACATCACGTTCATGAACTTTGTGACAAATGAATCTACGTTAAAAACTATGAAGGTGATTACTGTTCACTGTTATTGTTCCTATTTCTTTCCAACCGGTGACAGTACGCAGTGAAAAGGTCGCTCTATGTTGGATTCATTTCCTCTTTGTCCAGATTGACTTCGCGGTTAAATTTATGAATGTAAAAAGACTCTTTAATTTTACGTTCACTAGTAGATTTTGTTTTTTCCATTACGCGTGCATTAACAATATCACGTTTATTTCCCTTAAAGAACAATAACAGTTTCGACAATTGCTACAGGTTGATCATTCGGTCACTTTCAATTCTTCTGATATAAATATTTCTTTTGGTTTGGCCTATTGGCTCGAACTATAAGTTCATGTGGTTTTCTTTTGGTTGGCAACAATACAGCGTAAAGCGATTGTTTATCGTTATTCCGTTGTTTTATCGTAGTTCGGAGTTTATGTGTTGTGAAACACAGATGTTATTGATTGTCAACGTATTCTTGTATATATTTGAGACAAACTAATATGGAATGTCAAGTTGAGAAAAGTGATCATTTCCGTCACATTTTACTCTTCGAGTTTAACCGAGGATCCAGTGCAGCAGAAGCTGCGAGAAAAATTTGTGGAGTGTACGGGAATGAAGCAATTGCTGAAAGAACAGCACAGAAAAGCTTCTCTTGACCAATGGCTAACAGATTTCTAAGTCAAAACCAAAACAGTTCTACAGGCGAGGCATTGAACTGCTACCTGAACGTTGGTAGAAGGTCATAGATAGTAGGGGTGAATACATCACTGAGTGATTGTGAGTTAATGTGAGTGACAGTAAAATGAATGCAATGTATTGTTACACTCGTTGAATATGTTAATGTTATGTCTACGTTGTATTTGTATTTGAATTAACAAAACAGAAGAATAAAAATAAAATATAAAATATAAGAACCACACGAACTTATGCATCGACCCAACCGTTTACTTCACTGGCAAATGAAATTTCAAACCCCAATAGATAATTGATAAAGTGATGAGTTAGGTTACCTTTTACTTCCTGTTGTGATTATTCTTACTGTTAGCAATCTATATTACTATACAAAATTTCTACACTTGATGAAGCAATTTCGAAACTGAAAGCACCTGGAAAAAAGGCAACAAAATGAAGAGGTCTTTTAAAAAAGTGAGCTTGGTTTATTTGCCTTCAATGTTACCTAGAGCAGCGAGCTCGAAGCGGGGCCACACAATGCAGTAAATCACAGCCAGTTACAGCGAAACCTGTCTATGTTGGCTACCATCGATTTAATTGAAAAGTGGTCAACTTAGACAGATTGCCAACCTACAGAAAATAAGTGTGATTGGTGTATTTTTAGAATAGGGTTTCTAATATTACTTGATTGTAAAAAAATAACGAATCAGTTATTAAAAACAAATTTATTATGGTGATTCATTCTAGACGTATTTCTTTTATTCTTTTAGGCACATTTTAATTTTGTAGTAACTACTACTTGTTAATGAGCTACAAGTGTTTCCCTAGGAGCAAATGATGTTTTGAGAAAATCTTAAGGGAATTCATATCTAAAAAAAAATCCGCTACCTTTCGACAAGCCGTCAGATGCCAATAGTTGACAATTGAGATGGTTAGTTCTAACCTACATAATTGTGAAAGTGGTTGGTTGTGGCTCATTTTTATTGACGTGAATAAGCTAATTTCAACTTAATATAGTAATTACTTTGCGTTGTTTTGTTTTCCTCACTGTTCATCTCTCTCTCTCTCTTTCTCTCTCTCTCTCTCTCTCTATCTATCTATCCGTCTCTTTTCCCAGCCAGCAACAACAACTCGTTCACACCGCCTGCATCTAGTCTCCACCCAAACTGGGATCGATGGATTTTCGACACAAGCGCCGTTATTTGGTGTAAAGTGAATGTTTAGCAAAAGCAGCACAAAATCACATATTGAAAACTTAATGCTCTAATCAAGAAAATTCATATACGTAATTAAATATTACACACGCAAAAACTACAATCTCAAAATTTACATGCAACTACAAACGGACTACAGAAGTATAATGCTAATCATACAAGATGAGAATATATTCATATAATTAATATATTTAACGCGCACGATTTTCCTGGTGGCACAAACTTTGTATAACACTTACTGCGCAGCCCTTTTCAAATTAGTCACAAATCCACTGCCAGAAGAATCAAAATTGAAGACAGCGCTAGTCTTTCCAACGGTGTCCAAAGTGAAACTTTTAAATAGTTTTTTTTTTTTTTTTTTTTTCACTTTTCAAATTAAACACAAACAATAGCACCAACTTATTCGTTTAAACCCAAGGATCTTACAAAATAGAGGATCTGCCCTTACAACAAAATCTTGAAGCCATACGTCACAGTTTCGCCACCCCTACTCTGCCCACTCTGCCCAATAGGATCGCAATGTTTTGAGCCAACAATCATGGCGGAAACGAAAGTAGCCAATCAGACAATGGTAGAAACGAGAGTAGCCAATCAGACGTGCCGATGCTCGGTTGCCTTTTGGCTTCACCGATTTAATAGGATGAAGATACATATGGGCAGATCCTCTATTTATAACATCCTTGTTTAAACCAGAGCATAAACCCAATGGTCACAAATTAAAGTTATTAATCACTGTATCCACATGTGATGGGTGAATCTAGGCACATGTGATGGGTGCACACTGCTACTTCTTTGAGACCAGCCGCGCGAATGAATTGTCTTTTCGGCCAATTTCTGCATGGATAAGCCTGAAAAGGGAATTTCCGATTTTTACTCATAACATCGGAACTGAAATCATGGTTAAAATTAACGATGAGATCCTCCTGTAGAATGCACGCCGAGCGATTTTTCTTTCTTTTTCATCGTATAAGGAGTTCTGGGCGGTTTGCACCGCAACCACTTCACACACACAGAGAAGCAAATGTACATGTATATGCTTGTAAGAGAGCAGTTCTTAGAATTTCCTCTTATACGAGGCTTGTTCGATAAGTTCGAAAATTTGCATTGCCCTTCTTATTTTGATTAAAGCCACTGATGACTCTCAAACAGCAGTGATAGAATTTTCCGGAATTACTAAAGCTCCTCACTAATGAAAGGAGCCGATATAGCTAATGGTTTTACCAAAACAGACAGAATAAGCAAATACGTGCAACCATTTCTTGAATTCCTGTACGTGCTTTTTCTTATTCATATCTTCCTTCACCACCCCTTTATCAGGATAATGTTCTGGCCATTGAAGTCCAAGAACAAATCATGGGAATCCATGCTTCTTCGTCTTCAGTCACAAATACAGAATATCTGCCTCTCGTATGAGAATACGAAAAAGTTAAGAAAAATAACAAAACGTACTGTATTTTGCGTGGCTAAGATACGCTGGTAAATTTATCACTATCATCATAAGATAAACATTGGTTCAATGCTGCCAACTTCCAAGATAGACAGGTGGCCAACTTATAGAGTGATAAGTAACGACTGTCTTATGGGAAAATGCAGGTTCAACACGAACCAGGTCAAGATCAGCAGGTGGCCAAAGAGAGGTGACCAAATTGACAGGTTTTACTGTATTTTACTCTGTTTTTACTACAATGATTGCAACAATCTCCCACAGCTGCATATTTGTGACTTTTGTAGTACTCTCGGTAACAAAATTTATAGTAAAAATCGTAAAAATTTGTAAAAAAAAAAAGAAGAAAGAAAAAAAGAAAGAAAAAGCTCAATATTACTCGCAACTTGAGTTATTTCGAGCTTGAAATTCCACCAAAATTGAGCTTCGACTACTACATTATACCCATAGAATCAATTTTATGTAGTGTCCAGTATCACTTTTCAATATTATTATGTTAACAAAGAAAATAACCTAGGTCCCCTACCTGTGAGTTTTCTTACTAAAAAGATTGAAATATAATGTTAACACCCTTCATACCACTAGGTGCTTTTTTTTTTTTTTTTAAAAAAAACAACTCTTTAATGTAATGCTCCACAGAAATGATCTTTAGACAAAAAGGGAGAGATTATTAATCAAAATAGATGATTTTCAAAGAATCAGTGGATTGGGAATTGCGGAAACAAACGGCATATCACCTCCTCGCCATAAAGAAAGAAAAAAAAAAGAAAAACAGTTATCCACCACAAACTTATATGAACTGAGATCAAACCAGGGAATCATCGCACCAGAGATCAGCTCTTTACCACTGAGCCACCGTACCTGTACCGACTCTGTTGTTCTACGTTCAGAATGACGAGTTCCGTTATCGGTACGCTATTTTCGATGATATCACAGGAGTGGAATTAAAATAACATATTTCACAGACTTCTAATAACAAATACCATAAAAACTAAAATGAAGCAGGAACGTTCGTAATAAGAGGACAGTACATAAAACTCTCACTGAAAGTTATCCTAGGAAATATTAGTTAAAACTCTTAAAGCTGTTAGGAACAGAAACTCTACATAAAAAAAATACATAACTTATACAAAACCAATACATTTTAATGTAGGCCGGAGAAGTTTGGGTGGGTTTAAACGTAGCATTTTTATTTTCTCGCAGAGAGACATGCCGAGAGAATTTGGGAAGTCATGTATTCAGTGGTACTATTCAGCCTGTTCGCTAGAACCGATTGTTAAAATATTTCGAGTTTGCAGAACCGTTTGTTATACCCAGACATAACAATAAAATTTTACCCAGTTATACCCAGGATAACAAATTTTAGTTTAACTATCTTTATTTTTAGAAATTCTTACAACTGCAGGGTTGATCTCTTAGAACAAGGTATAAATGTTTAATTCTTAACCTCAAATGCTCAGATATCAAGAATGAGAACTGTGCTCACATGAGCGTAGTGGTGAGGGTTATTTATATTTGAAACGCATACATACCATTATCAACAATTATTGATCCATTGCTGGATTAAGGTCTATCCAATACTTTTTGACAACCATCTATCTTGGATAATTAGTTTCCAAGATATTCGCAGTGCTACCTAATTTCGTCACACCACCTTGTATTAGGATGCTGTGTAGGTCCCTACTTGTTACTTGAGATATCCAGTAAAAAAAAATTGCTTTTGTCTACTTTGTACGATTTGTTTCATAAGAGAGTTATACCTATTTATCTAACTATACATCTACTATTCCTCTCTCTCTCTCTCTCTCTATATATATATATATATATATATATATATATATATACAGAACCGGTTGTTAAAAAAATAGATTAACATCAATATATGTACTATGAGGTGATTGTTACCAGTGAATATATATATTGAAACAGGAAAGAAACAATGTTATGGAGGATGAAAAATAAAATTTAACTTCCTACTGATATGGCAAACTATAAATGTACTGCCAGTGGCGCATTTGGTGCTTAGTTATTTGATAAATATATTAAGGAAATTGATGGCAGAAGTAGCGTGCAGGATTCAGGGAACTCTCAGGAGTATTTTGAGACAAGAAAATTCAGGTTTAGCTCAAGGGAAAAGCATATAAGACAGCAGTAAGATCAGACATAATGTATCCACTAGGTACTGAAGAAGAAGACTGTAAAGTGAAAATGAAATATTTGAATTTTACGTTCCATGCTTATACCGTGTAGGCTAAAGACGATGGTGATGTTGATAAATAAATTAAATAGTGGAATGAAGAAAGTAGGAGAACTCCGAGAAAACCCACGCACACAGTATTTGTCCACCCCAAGATGAATATAACTAAGATGGAGGATGCAGAAATGGGAATTCTGAGATTGATGGACAAATACCGTGTAATAAGGAACGATCTTAAAAGGAATGAACATCTTAGATTCATCAAAACTTCACATATATGGAATATAAACAGTTAACAGTAAAATCAGGAACTAAAAGAACCAATTAGGAATTAGTTTTATCCCTTGTTGATTACTTCAAAACCGTAACAAGGACTTAATGCTTCCGACATCTATTCCAATATGATGATTGACGTAATCAATCATGAAGTCAATACAAGAACAGCAATAAACATCGAAATTTGCATAATTTCAATTCATTTTTTACACATCGAAATATCTTAGTCCTTTCTTTCACTATAACAAACAGGTGTTGGTAATATCTGCTTGATAAAACTGTAAAATCTTGACACTTCACCAGCTTTGTTTCTGAACGACGAATATAGGTTATGTTAGCCCTCGCGCCCCCAACCCGAAAGCATTACAAAGAAATTCCCTATAATAGGATAAAAATACTCCTCTCTTGGCAGTAAAGGAGTATAACCTTTTCTTCCAAATTGAAGTATACACAGATTAGTTGCTATGCCAAGCAGATTTAGACCTAATAGCCTATAAGATATTACGGATTATTTCCGAAAACCAATAGAAAGAAAAATCAGAATTTAGATTCTTAAAATATTGATTGACACACCTCTTGAACCCAACAAAGAACTTGAATAAAGATAATCTAAGATATAATGCCTCTTTGTTATAAGAGAATTTTATTAAAGATGGAAATATAATAAACGAAATAAAAAACATGAGCCTTATGAACCAAATTAAGGAAAAATACAGACGATTTCTAAGAAAGAAAACGGAAAAGAGGATATTATCTGAAGAGATACTTGTCACTGTCCATTGTGATTCTTCGTGCCTTATGAGGAACAGACACTGTTTTAACGATTAAAAAAAACAAAAAAAAAAAAAAAAAAAAAAACCGAGCTGTCTTTATATGTTTCTGTTTTACTTTGATGTTGATGACACGTCCTATAAGTACCTTCCCTTTCTTGAGGGTTGGAGTCCCAGGAACGAGAAAATATCCACCGTAAAGAAATACTTGTATATACACTACAATATGTGGAGATAATTTATCTATTATGCAATATCATGCAGAACTGTTGTAGTGTAAATGAAAACAGTAAGTGTGGTTGAGGATTATTATATTAAACCTTTCAACTTAATTAAGATAAAGGTTAATAGAACATGTTACTATACAAAGAAAACTAACATCAAATTAAGATAATACAAGAATGAACAACCTTTCTTATTTGCGAATTGAGCTCAAATATTACTAATCGTTTTCTAGCATTCTATGTCTTTTCTCTTGAATCAAAATATTTCAATAACTTAGAAATACTTGAAAACTTTTGTAATTTGTGCAACTTATTATTGAGTATCGCAACAATTATGTGTTCACCTACGATTCATGAAGTTGCACTGTATGATTGTTGGGAGGAAAAGGAGAAACGGAGAGCTGCCGTTTTTGCCTCTTCTTACGGGAAACTTCAAAATCCACAGGCGCTAGGATGCAAGATGTTCCACTCGAGAGTACTTGTCTTGTCTTCCGCTTATTATTTAAGGTAAAGTCTCCACTGTTGAATCTGCTTCTGCCACTGTCTGGTATTACTATTCAACTTTAGAGATCACGCGCCTTTTACACGGACGATCTTCAGGCAATTATTAAAGCTCAAACTTTCCTACATCGCCACACTACAAAACCAAAACAAATTTACTTCTGGGGCCAACGGCAAATTCAATGTCAAGTGCTTTACTCGTATTGTAATACATACACAGTATACTACTGTTCGGGTTGTCAGCTATAAGGCGACACTCTACTGTAAGCGCGAATTTACGAGCTCAGAACTCGATCTGCTAAAGCGATCGTAAAGTCTGAAGAAGACTAGCTGGGCCAGTTTTGGCCGTGATGGATTGGCCACAGGTACTCACAGACTGGGAGAGTCGGACACGTGGCGTGAGGAATAGTCCAAATTTGTCCCTCAGTTGAGGTCTGTTTTCGTAAATCCTTCCAAACTGCAAGAGAACCAAGTTATTCTCAGAAACGGAAAGCAGAGCTTCTATTGTTCCAACAGGCGTAATCCAGAAAATTTCTCACTGCTTCGCGACACTGAATCAGGGTATGAAATTCTACAACGCAAAGGAGCTCAAGTCTAGTCGACCAAGAAATGCAATGTCCAAAGAATATGAAACGAATACAATTTTGAAGTAACTTTTTTTTTTTCACTTGAGCCCCCCCAAAATAACGGTGTCATGCTTAAATATAAAAGAACAATTCACAAATAAAATCTAGTAGCCATATTTAATCTCATGAAGGATTTCAGATAAAACAAAATTTATAATGAAGATAAATTTACGAAATAAATCGTAATAAGCTCTTAAATTTACTAGCGTTGGTTTTAACTACACAAAATGTGAAAAGAAGAATCAAATTATTACAAAGAAAACAGTAAAATTTACAAATATAGTATTAAGGGTATCTCAAACTGCATTTAAATGATTAATTTAGCCTTAGATGTTTATACTTAACTCATGCTTTCAAAAGACAGAAACTAATTCGCTTTGGTCAATGATGAATTTGCGGATCTATACTGCATGTAAATGCGGATTGACTTTAAAATAAGAATATTCGAAAAATCAATCCCAATTGAAACTATAAATGGGTTCTAACGAAGAGTTGTACCAACATGTTTGTAAAGTGAATGTGATAATTTAATATATTGAAATTGGCAACATTGTGAGTCAGTAATTATGGAATGAAAAGCAATCAGTTGATTCCGAGATAATACCAGCTCACGAGAAGGAGCAGCATGTTGTATAGTTTGCTAAATTTATTGTGGGTCATATGATCCAATGTGCAAAAGAATTCCGTAAAGTTCACAAATAAAGAAAGCTCTGGAAAGCAGTTACATTAAGAGATGGTATTAGAATTCCAAAAGAAGTGTGAACTTCCTAAAATAAACTACATGAGATCTAATAAATTAATAACACAGGCCGACGTTTTTAAACTTTTGAAAAGTTACAGAAACAAAACTCACTGATTCTGACTAATTGTAGATCCCTGAATATGAATATGAATATGAATATGAATATGAATATGAATATGATATCCATTTTACTACATTAGCTCGCATTTTTGTGTAACGCATAGTTGCCAGATTTACCATAATAGGGAAAATGAGCTCTCATGAAGTGTACCGGCCAATGAGCTGTTTGCGTGCCAAAAGGGAATCAACTTTATTTCGACAGTTGGTCAAGAACGACGTTCAGTTTTAAAAATTCTTAAAATTAATTTATTGAATCAAGCCAGTTAAAAAAATATATATTCTGATTGTGTGTTAGCACTAAAAACCTATATACATTCTGTTAGTGTAGGCCTATTAGCATTTACATACACAGGGTAATTTATAAAGTCTAATGTTTAGAGCTGCAAATAACACCATCTGCTTTACTTTTTTCTTTTATGAAATGTTGGGTCCTCTCTCTTCACCGACCAGCAATAGTCCCCCATCATTGCAGGGTCCCAACGTCCTTAATATCGGGTTTCCATCGTTCTTATATCCTGGTGAAACCGTTCTCCCGCTTACATCTGCAAGATTTTCTGGAAAGAAGTTGAGATGGGAGTGCAGAAAGTGGATTTTCAAACACATGCGACATCCCAGAGCTTCATATGAGACCAGAAGTTGCTGCACCAGAGCCTCGTAATTTTGAGCTTTAGTTTTGCCCCCCAAAAAACTTTTTACAACTTGAACAAAAGCACGCCAGGCATTTAACTCTTTGTCGTTTAAACTCTGTTCAAACAATTCATCATGGATAAGTTTGCGAATATGAGGTCCTGTGAAAACTCCTTCTTTTAATTTACCATCACTTAGTTTTGGAAAACACTGTCTAAGATACTTAAATCCTTCACCTTCTTTGTCCATAGCTTTTACGAAATTCTTCATGAGGCCCAACTTAATATGAAGAAGTGGAAGCAGTACCTTGGCTGGATCGATCAGAGGCTCATACTTGACACTGTTGGTACCGGGCTTAAATTTCTCTCTGGGGGGCCACTCTTTTTGTGAAAAATGTTTTCCTGTGGCTCTTGAGTCCCAAAGACACAAAAAACAACAGTACTTTTTAAATCCACCTTGCAGACCAAGTAATATTGCAATAACTTTCAAATTCCGCAAATTTGCCAACCATATTCTTTGTAGTTAATACGATTTAAAATGAATGCGAGATTCTCGTAAGTCTCTTTCATCGAAACAGAGTGTGCCACAGGAATAGATGGCAGCTTATTTCCATTATGAAGTAAAACTGCTTTCAGACTCACTTAGACGAATCTATGAAAATACACCAATCGGATGGATAATGTTGAATTTCTAATTCATTCATCAGACCATTGATGTCCGTGCATACGCAAAGGGAACCTTCCATTTTGTAGTATTCTGAAAAGGGCTCGTTCCTTTTCCTGCAGTGAGTGTAAGTAGTTCCAGGAGCCAGTAAATTCTACTTTTTGAGTCTAGCACCCAAAAGTTGAGCTTTCCCTTTCCCGAGCTATCCCGAAATTTTTTAGGGGCCAAAAACTTGAGCGATTTTGGATAGGGGGGATAGATATGAGTTTCGCCCATAAAACAAAATTGGCATAATCAGTTGTCCTGAGGTTCGAAATTTGGATTCGGCGTAAAAATATACATCGAATCCATGCCAGCCAACTTTTGTTTATTTGTATGGCCGTGTTACGTGTATCCTCCCTATCCGAAATCGATCAAGCTTTTCGCCAATAATAATAATAATAATAATAACAACAATAATAATAATAATAATAATAATAATAATAATAATAATAAAGACACGCTTAATCGTCCTGGGGTTTCAAAATTTAGATTCTGTATAACAAAATATATCGAATCCCTGTCCTGGGGTCCGGTGCACTTTTTTTTTTTTTTTTTTTTTTTTTTTGTATGTGGCTGTTTTATGTATTGAGGTTAGGTAGCCTGAATTAATATCTTGTTTTTACTTTATTAAATTCACTCAGCTTTAAAGGACACTACGTTCCGAAGACCAGAAACTGAAATCAGAGATAAAAAATGGGATGAACTACTTATATTGCCCAAATTGATAACTGAATGAAATAAGATTTTTATTCAATGCAACTTATGCATAGCATTACGGAAAAAAAAGGGACATAATTTTGGAAAAGAATATTACCCAATTTAAGAATAATACCCAGTTATACCAATTCTTAACAACCCCCCCCCCCAAAAAAATACGAGAGTCTACGAAACAAAATAATAGTTTACTTGGAGGATTTATATAAGCATAATGAAAATAAATTTGAAAGTACATGTCAGAGAATTTAATATACTCGGACGGAAGAAATGAAAGAGACTAACATGTAAGTTCAAAAATAGAGCAGGCTAAACAAGCAACAATACGAAAAGAGAAATATCAAGAAATGTGTCGTTGCATGATCAAAAATGATTTATTAGGGCTCTGGTATGGAGCGTGGAGCTTTTTAGATCAGAGATGTGGACATTGAGAAAAGCTGAAAAATCCAAGCTAGAAGCATTTGAAATGTGGAGTTAGCGCAGAATGCTGAATCGAAAGGAAAAGGAATTAAGACGTACTAAAGGAAGCCAATGAAGGACGACAGATCACGAAGATAATAAGAAAAAGAAGAATCAACATGTTTGGCTATCTTATTCGGCAATCTGAATGGATAGACCATGTTGATAGAGGGAAAAGCAGAAGGAAAACCAGGAAGAGGAAGACCAAGGATAGAATATCTAGATGCAGTTACGAAGAAAAAAAACTTTATCAAAGTATAAAACAGCTCTCGCAAGGGAAAGAAAAGTTTTAAAAATTCCATTTTGCCCACCAACCTATGGTTGAAGAAAGAAGAAGAAGAAGATGTTAGAGAACATTCTACGGATGCTGGAAAAAAAACCTAGGTTTCAGGTTTTTCGAAATATATAGAAGAAACATAAAATAATTAATCAGCAATTAAAAAACACACACAGTATTGGAACAGGAACAAAAACATTAACAGGATGAGTTGGCAACCTTCGTGTCAGAACAAAAGAGAGCACAACTTGATCCACCAGTCCACAGCGTGATGCACTACTATTATCTGATATGTAACCAGCAGACTAACAAAGTGTATTATCACCTCTCCTCGGTGAGCCCATACCTCTATACATATTTCGATGATGTTTCTATCACTTTTTCTGCTACTTTTTTCTCCGTGAACAAGGCTCCAGGGGAAAAAAACAAAACGTAAACTTGATTGAAAGTGTAATAAAGTTTCAGAAATCAGAATTGAAAGTAAGTGCAATAAATCAAATTAAATTGATTTTTAAAAATTTTAAATGAAATAATGAGCTAAAATTATTAATAACATAATTAAAATCTAGTATTCAACATTTAAAATTCATGTTTCATTTTCTTGAAAACTCATCTAAAAACAACATATATAAAATAAGAGTAGTAAATATCTTAAGTTCGGAAAACAGATTTTTAAGTACCGTAACCGGTACTATTCGCATTATATTTAGATAAATATACAGGCTTTGGCATATATATAATTACTTAATAGAAAATTTTAAAAAGTCACAGTGAGTGCTTTCGTTAAAAATCTTCCTCCAATAGGAGAGAATGAAAATTTATCTTCCATTCTTATCTAATGAATTATTTTAGCGAAAGTACACTTTCTAAATACTGTAATTGTTTTTTTTTTTTCTTATTTTCCGGTAAATAACTAATTTTCTACTCCCGTTTCGCAACTATGGTATAAAAATATTTGTTTTGACACATGAAAATCCCGAAACAGGAATAGAAAATGTGTTATTTAACATATTTGCTCACAAAAATAAATTGATGTAGAGACAAAGATTGTGAGAGTATATCTCTCCCCTTTTCTTTTTTTATTGAAAACATTCAAGAAATTTTTCATGCCAATATGGAATGAAGCTCCATGTTTTGTAGCTCAGAATTTTTATCTGAGGCAACATATCATTTTTGGTATTACTGTGATAGGCGTGGTTTTCTCACACTCTCTCCGAACAAAAGGAATGCAATGTTGTGCAAGATGGTGAAAAATAGTACGGACTAATCAATGATCAACGAAAGTTAGTTTGGTGTTTTGTGCACTGAAACTGTGTAATGTTAATAAGTAGTAATTACGTATAATATTGGAGGATAAGTATATTAAACTGTGTCAGCCATTTTATGCAGAATGAATTGACACGTTTTGGTATTGGCGGAAGGTTACAGACGCTCGCAGTATAACCACCATTCGTGGCAGGTGACAAGTATGTGCAAGATGGAACCATAAAGTAATAATATAGTATAAGAGGTTTCAGCTGCTCTTTCCGCTGAAACAGTGCAGACTGTGGCGTCGCCACTCAAGGAATTTGGGTACTACGAACTACTAAAAGCAAGAACGAATCAAATCATTCAGAGCGCGTGAGTCTGATAGAATTAGCGAATGGTACACTTAGCTACTGCCAGTAGTAGACGATGCAGTTAGTTACAACTCTAGCCGGTAGTGTCGCAGAGTCACTTTTGAGTTGCATTGTGGGAACGATTTGAATTTCCATTAGGAATACGTATAAGAAGTGGTTCGTCAGGGTACTCAGTGGATGGAACCACCACGATGGGAAGAAAAGTACATTAGTTAAGAAAAAATACAAGAAAATTAATTACCTATTTTTGCGATCTGTACGTTTTATGTGGACCAATATTAATCAGAAAGTACGATAATGTAATTAATCAAACTGTTGAAGTGATTAAAATGGGATGTATCTAATAAGTGCTAATTGAAGTTTTACCATGTGAAATAGTGCCAAGTCTTGGTGTGGAACTGGTGCAGCACAACGAAAATAAAATTATTTTTAGCATACTCTACGTTAAAAAGTGTTGAATGTGTAAACAGAAATTATAGTTCGAAATATACAAAAGTGACCAACAAAATTTTAATTTCTAAGCTTATTGGAAACGTGAAACTCTAAGGTATATTATCATCTATGCGATATAGTACGAATGTACGCCATCAATATTGAAAAAGGAGTATTTAACATGGAATATATTAGTTTCTGAGCTCTTCTGTGAAGACGCAGCAACCTATTCCAGAGAATCCAATCCCCTCCCCTTTATTTATTTTTTTTTTACTTTTCTATACCAGTGCAGTGGTTGAATCGAATGTGTCAGTGAAGTGAATGTGTTTGCATTTGAATAAATTATTACTAGTGTATTATACGCCGGCTAAAAAAAAGGGGCTATCGAAACGGTTAAACGAAATATGCTAACGAAAACAAAAGCTTTCGTTACAAAAAAAAAAAAAATAAATAAATAAATAAATAAAAATAAAATAAAAATAAAAAAGAGTGTATTAATAAAAAACTTCAGTTATGTATAAATGAAATCCTGCTTAATACGAGGAACACAGTAAGTATAAACGTCTTACCATGGAAGCAATCATATAGTTTGAATTAAAGGCATTAATAACTAAACTTTCTCCTTTTTGTTGTTTCTAATATGTGTATGTTATTATTCAAATGGCATTTTAGGAAGTGTACTAATATTGGGTTCATAGAAGAAATGCGTTTATCAGAATAAAGCGTTATTGACAACTCATACTGATATACGCATACTCCGTATCGCTAAGTCACGTAGTCGAAATTTTTGTCACTGGACGGGTTCCAAGGTTCGAGTCCCGAGTTCAACTGGTTACTGGTACAAATGTACTTTAGTGGATCAATCCTTGGTAAGTGAATGATCAACTTATGAACTATTACTTGTCTAATGATATGTTCCCATGAAGTGTGAATATGAGACTTTCTGGGAAACAGAACCTATGGGGAAAAGTGCATAGTTTTAGATCTAGGGCTCTCCAAAATCACGAAGAGGCAAACTTTGAACAGACCCTAGAAACTGTGGATGGTGGTAGTTATCACCGTAAAGGGAGTCACGCATACGCAATCCAAAAATTCATATTTCATCAATGTTCAATGGCTTTACAGAGTATTCCCTGGAAAATGTAATTCCCAGACATGCCGTCAACCGAATTTTCAAATGTGCTTTATATTTATGCTTGGTCCAAGGTAGGCAAACGATAAACTCCGATTGTAGTGAACACGGAATCCTTGGCGGGATGTTAAGGACCGTCAGCAGCACGGTCTCTTGTATTCGAAAGAAGGCGTGCTGCAATGTTTTCTTTCGCGCTTATACGTCCAAAAACCGTGAAATATACCGTGACGAATTTTTATCTCAGTACACGTTATTACAAACAAAAAAGGCCGTAGAACTGCCGGTTCCTAAAACTTTCGACTTCCCTCTGAAGCATTGAGTACCCACTGTTGTCAAGTCTTACATTTTGTCTGTGTGGATCTACTTTCTAATCAGGGCATATCTGAAAACACTGTTGAGAGCATATCTCAGAATAGCACCCTGTAGAGAATACCCTACACACCCATTGAACATTAATGAAATATGCATTTTTGGATTGCATATGCATGGCTTCCTTACGCTGATAAGGAACACCATCCACAGTTCCTCGAATTCGAAATAGAGCCTGTTGAAATTTATCTTTTTCACAATTTTGGACAGCCCTATCCCTGAAACTATGCACTTTTCCCCAAGGGTCCATATGAACTTTTTCTCTTATTTGATGTGAAGAATCACCTCTTACAGTTTGTCGGTATAGTTCATTAACACCCTGAATAACTTTCTTGGCAACTGCATTTTATTTCGTAAATATCCGATTTTCATTGAGATCTGTGTAATTACTCTTAAATTGGGTAATGTTCTTTTCCAAAGTTTTGGGGGTTTGAAGGCTGTACGAAAACAATATTGTGTATATATTCTATTTAATGCAGTTGTCAATCTGGGAAAAATAAGCAATCCAAACTATCTTTTATCTTTTATGTCGGTTTCAGGTTTATCGGACCTTAAATTCGTTTTAATCTGACTAGCCTATACCAGTTATTTAATAGTGAAGCTGGGTATCCATTCAAACTACCAAGTTTCATCAGATATTCAATCCTGTAACGGCATACAATGGATTGTGGTTCCATTGTAGGTTCGATGATATCTGTCCCTGTTCGGGAAGACAAATTTGTAACTGGTGCGTTACAAATTATTGGTTGTCCCAGGTCGGGATTACCCAAATTTGTAACGGTCCGGGTTCGATCTATCTGTTCGAGTGATAAATTTGTAATATAAACGTTAAATTTCCTTGTACGAACCTGTGTTTGGTCGCATGTTCAGGCTGAGGTTTAGGGATTAGCGAAGGTTCTGTTTCCCAGAAAGTTTCATATTCACACTTCATCGGAACATCTGATTAGACAAGTAACAGTTCATAAGCTGATCGTTCACTTACCAGGGATTGATCCACTAAAGTACATCAATAACAGTAACCAGTTGAACTCGGGACTCGAACTTTGGAAACCGACCATTGACAAAAACACACAACAAAAAGAATGTGTCCCACGTATAGCATGCAGAACAATTAGAAGAATAAAATATAATGAAATATGGCATAACAAAATTGGAACGAAACTGATACTAGTGTTGCCTGCATTGTAGTGCTTTTTATTTTATTTATTTATTTTTTACTATTATTATTTGAGTTTTTCCTCGTTTTACCTTTACAAATTTCATTATGTTACATGAAAACGAAAGAACTTTTACGAAGGGTATCGTAGTATTTCCAAAATCGTGAGGATTGAGTTAAATTCACTCCCCCGCTTTTGACTGATTTTAAACCCAAG
This sequence comes from Thermobia domestica, assembly GCF_964235325.1. Taxonomy (NCBI): domain Eukaryota; kingdom Metazoa; phylum Arthropoda; class Insecta; order Zygentoma; family Lepismatidae; genus Thermobia; species Thermobia domestica. Next base: position 191,954,576 of record NC_137468.1, on the reverse strand, counting down.
CAGTGGGGATAATTAGAAAGCCTAAAAAAAGTTATGCTATATTCCACGAAAGTCGCTTTCTTTCCAAAAGTTATTATTTTTTTTTTATTTATTTTTTTTAATGACACGGGGGAGTCCACTTGTTTATTATTCACTGATTTTAACTCCGTACAATGGGGATAATTGGGAAGCCTTAAATGAAAGGTGTGCTATATTACATCAAAATCACATATAAGTTTTAGGAAAATTGTCACGGAACATTTTCTAAATGGTGGAAGAGAGCTAAATTCTTCCTTTTGTTTTTTTGACAGACTTTAATCCCAACAGTGAGATGATTGAGAAGTCTTAAAGAGAAACATACACCATACAGCATTAAAATGGAATAATTTTGATTAAATTCTCAAGGGAATTTATTTTCTTATCGTACTGTTTAAACAAGGAAACTTCGAAATTCAGAACTTATAACTTTCACACGCTTATTTAGTTGGTCAATTTGAACCAAAACTAATGAAGAAATATAGGATTCCCTAAAGAAAGTATTCCCTATACAATGTTTTGTATTTTTTAAGCAATTTATATTGGGATTGTCTCTATGTACATGTGCAAACTTGCAACGTGGGGTGAATTTTAGCTCCTTCTTATAGAATTAGCTCCTGGTGGAAACAGAATCTTATTAAGGGGAGAAGTTCAACAACTCAACCTCATATTCCTTCAAGACAAGTATAATTTTTGCATATATATGACCGTGTGCTATTTTTTGAACAAAGATATTGGGCTGACGTTACAGGTACTGCGCACTGCACAATCGCTCACCAGATAGTAGCAAGGATCTCACTCGATCAGTCAGTATGGTACTTGTGCTCAAAATAGGGAAGGCCGATGATATATCAAAGTTTGAAAGGGGCCAGATTATGATTGCTAGACGGCTGAAAACGAGTATCGCAGAAACAGCGTAAATTGTCGTTAGTTCACGAGTTGCAGTGGTTAGTGTCTTCCAAAGGCGGGAAAAGGACGGTGAAATCATCACTAAAGCACAAGACATGGGTGTTCACACCTCATTAACGACATCGGACGTCGTTGACTGTTGAGGTTGGTAATAGGGCTCAAACTGTGAAGCAATTAACATCAAGCTTTAACAGCGAACAAAACATGAGTGTGTCTGAGAACACTGTTAGATATGGATCTTCGCAGCCGACATCTCACATATATACCACTGTTAACTGCACGACATCATCGACAACGACTGGAATCGGCACGTGCCCATTTTCATTGTACCCCAGAACATTGTCACATTGCATGGTCCAATGAATCACGATACTGTCTTCATCACATCGACGGCCGGGTCAGAATCCGTGTTCCAGGGGAACAGCTGTTAGAGATGTGCGCATTAGAATGGCGATAGACCGGTGGTGAATTCGTTATGATTTGGGATACCCTCACACGATCATTCATGGTCCAGGAGTGCTTGTGGAAAGCACCATGGCGGCTCCTAGTTATCGGTGGGTCGTTGATGATCACGTATACCCATTCATGTCGGCCATGGCATCTGGCACCTTTTAACAGAACGACGCTTTTTGTAACAAGGCCAATGTTGTGCAGCAGTGGTCCGATGAGTACAGTGGTAAATTTCTGTTACTGCTGTTGCCACAAAAATCACGAGATCTGAACTTATTTGAAGACCTTTGGAATGTCATTGAAGGTCAGATCCTAGCTCATCGACTAACTCCGAAGAATTGACACGAATCAAGTTACTTGTGAGCAGATGTGGTGTACAATTCCTTGAGCCACCGACCAAGATTTCATTGCTTCCATATCAGATGGCTTTGAAGCTATCCTGTGAGTCAAAGGTAGAGTAACAGCATATTAGGTAGGTGATCATTATATATATATATGTAATGTGTGTGTGTGTGTGTATACCAAATGTTTATTTTCCTGTAATATCTTACTCAAAAGGGGTTCAAACCACGAAACCCGCTGGTTTATTAGCACATGATCCAAAACATTCAGTCTGGCAAGCAAACCCACATAGCATGCCTCGTTCGCATGCTTATCAAGAGTTGATAGTAGTCCAGCGAGGTGAAATTGTGGATCGTGGGTCACAAAACCAGAATGCATTGCAAATTGCCAGAGCACTTGTTGTGCCGACGAACTGTTCTCAAATGACTGCATCGGCACCAGGATCTTCATCCAGACGAGGTAGATGAACGGCATCAAGTGCACCTCAGGATGAAGCGCTCATAGAAGACGCCAGGAAAAATCTAATACGTGATAGATCCGTTTTGCTGAACAAGACTGTGAAATACACCTGTTCCACGACACCACATGGCAAAGACTAAAGGCAGCTTAAGGAACTGTCGTCCTGCCACCAAGACTCTTCTACTGTCAGTTTTGTAGGCTATTATTATAATGGATATCGTCCCTCGCGACATACCCAACACACTTGGCATTTTCTCACGATCGCACTACCTAACGAGCGCCAACAACTTGACCTCTCTGATAATCAGAGTGATCGTCTATTGTCAGCATCCCTACCTGCTCAGTTCACTGCATGTTTCCGTTCTACCGATCCTCATGTAGTATGGAGTTTATCCTAACACACCACCAATAACAGCCTGACCTTTGCCAACTCAAATATCTAACGTGTTTCCAACTTTAGATTTTTCCATTAAAGTGATAAAGAAATATTGATATAAAACACATTAATTTTTCTGTAATTACTGATTTGCTTTAATGACCAAGTGAAGTTGGATAATTTATATATTACGAAAAATAGTCTTAAAACAGAAAGAAATCAGAGGTTCCCATCTTCTATGCTAAGTGATGTTTGCTGCTTCCTAAATTCTTAGTGCAGCATTTAGCCACCACAAAAGCAATATTTACTTGCAATAACCATCTCTAGTATTATTTTGATTAAAAATATACTATTGTCGTATGAATTACATACTTTTAAATTAATTTTCACTGATTTTAAGCATTGTAGATGTTTTTTTATCGACTCCTTAAAATTTTAATGATGTAATTACGACATGACACTTCCTTGTGATTACTCCTCAAGAAAAATCAACTAAAAATATGTGTGAATACGTACATCCAGCACATAGTTACTTGAATCCGGTAACATATAATTAATAAAATTGTACAGGGGTAAATTCCCAAAACATTCGTTTTATTTCTGTTATACACGTATTTACAAAACTGCAATTTGATTCCCGCACAGCTGCTTCCCTTTGGCATTACAATTTTTGTTGCTTGTCTCTTCCTTCTTATTTGATGAAGTATTTAACGAAAACGTCTATGGTTACCTTCTTTGAAGTTAAGTTCTAATATTTTCACCATTCTTTGCTAAGTAATTTTATTTACTTCTCTGTTTCTCGATTTATTTGATCTATATATACATACATTGAAAAATTATTAACAAACTTGACTTTTCAGAACAAGATACAATATTAGTTCCACCTAGAATATGATTGTAGTCTCCGAGATGTTCCTGATGTGTTTCATTTATACTTCATGATGTTTTTGGAGCATTTCTTAATGCTCATGAAGGAAATGATGCTTCAGTTTGAACATTTATCTTGTTATTATCACGTAATAAGTGCATTCCTTTTATTTACTTAGCTTACTGCACGGAAGAAGTTACGTTATTCGTACTTTGTCGTTTGTCTCCCGGCATACTGAAAACACTAAACAACACTGACCACAAGTAAAGAATTTCAGAAGTTGATGATCGCTTAAAGAAAAATTGGGGAAGAACCGAAATCGAAAGGAAGGAGGGTGACGAGAAAAAAATATGGAAGGGAATAGCAGCGACTTTCACAGTTGGACAAGAACAAGAGTATTCTTCTTAGAAACGGCCAAAAGATGATGTATTATTGACTCTTCCGATAAAATCCAGAGTAAAATATGTGCAAATTTAGAGGTAATGTACCATATGTTAATTGTGTTGCGGAGGAACAGACAGAAAAGAAAAGGAGCATCTAGGCAACAACGTAAGAGAAAATTTGACAGAAAAGCCATTTCTGTTTCACCACTTCGTACTTCAACAATTCCTTGGGATAACAGGCTTGACAAAAAGTGTCACGAAAATGAACACATGCTGGCTTTTAGGTAGAGCGTCTGTGTAAATAAGACAGTTTTAGAATGGATTCCAAGATTGGACAAGAAGTTACGAGAGTTAGTTAAAGAAAAAGATTACGTTTATTTGAAGAATAGTTTATCTTGAAAGTAATTAATTTTTGTAGAGAAAAAGAAGAAAAAGAAAAGAAATGAAGATTAGCCAAGGATGTTATATAGTATTTTCATTTTCATTCAAAGGACCAATTGATACAATTGCGTCAATTTATTTCGGTTTCAGTGGCGTCTTCAAAGTTCTATGAAAAGAAATTACATCGGCAATGGGAGTAAAATCTCCAACATCCCCGTTTTTTTTTTTTTTTTTTTCACTTTGAAGACATTCTTAAAATTATGTTATGAGATACAAATATTACAGGAAAAATAGTAACGAATTTGACATTGTTTAATCATGTATTCAGTAGGTCTTACATACAGAAGTATTGAACTAATTAACTAACTCTATGATCTACGGAACCCGGAGGTTCAATGCTACGTTCACAAAAGCTCTCCACTGACTTCTATCCTTAGCCAACTGGACCTAGTTTCTACTTTGTATTCCTATCTCTGCGAGATCCATCTTAATATTGTCCTCCTATCTGCGCCTAGGTCTTCCTAATGGTCGTTTTCTGATTGGATTTCCAGTTAAAAGTTTCAAAGCGTTTATATTTTCTTCCATCCTGGCTACATGACGTGCCTACCTGAGATTTGATGACCCTAATAATGTCTCGTAAACCGTATAAATTATGTAGTTCCTCTTTATGAAGTTTCCGCCATTCCTCATTTCCCGTTCCTCTTGGGTCTGAATATTCGTCTCAGGATCCTGTTCTCAAATACTTTCAGTGTACGTTCTTTCCTCAGAGTAAGCGACCATGTTTCACAACCATACAGAACAACAGGCATTGAATACATTGCTTAGCACATAGAATTCAAGAAATGGAAAATTATTGAAGTTGCCAACACTGGTCAGCCTATTTCTTCAGTTTGAATTTCTTAATGAAATGAAATTTTTTGTTTAACGCCCTACGATTATGCTCTTTAGGCTAAAGGAGACGAAAGATCGTGAAATTAAATTTTTGTGCTCTCTCACGGGGGATCGAACTCGGGACAACGTACACTGTAGGCACACGCGCTAGCCACTAGACAAGCGGGGAGAACATTTGATTTCTGAATCGCTTACACCATTCGTTTACATACTCATTAACATATATATTTACTAACAGTGTATTTGGAAGCGAATACATGAAACTAAGTAATGGTGAAAAGTTAACTAGCTTCATTACTCGTATACATTATATATAATATTTATTAACTTGTAAAAGAGGAGCATGATAATACTTACATAATGCATTAAATTCAAGTATACATTTGATTTCCCTTTCTAAAGCAAATGTATAATTCATTTGATCATACCTTTCCAGCATTAACACGAATACGTAATGTTTAAAGTAGACTCTGAGTCACACGTCTCCTACAGGAAATTGAACCCTGGTATCTCATGTCGAAGATGCATTTGCTAATCATATATACATAAGGAAGCTCCAAAATATGCATAAAGTTTCGCAAATCGGGCGGGAACCGAATTTACTGAACCTCTGATTATTCTCTGACTTAAATTTATCATACACGACTCAACAATTGATTCAAAAGCACGGTATGACCTTTAGGCTAGTAAAAACAAGAGAAATTAGTTTTTATGTAGCCTTTTTCTTTGTAAAATTTGAAATTTTATTTCTTGACATTTGGTATTCTGTATTTATTTCTTTTTTATAGCTATTTATTTGAAATACAAACGCAACACTTAAACATTTGTCTGTGGCTACGTATACATTCTTCACAGTAACATTTCAGAGATAAATAAATTTAAAATGTAATTTAAGGATATTCACTCATTTCTTAAATCTCGGAAAAAAAGAAAAGAAAATAATGTACCCATACATCACGTCCTATTAAATTCTAACGTCACACCGAAATCCTACTGTGGAGCTCTGTTGACCTTCAGACAATGAGTCAGTCTTTCTCCCGTGAGAAGCAGAAAAAGTTACACCTTTTGAGATCCCTCTTCCATCCATTCAGCGCACAATCAACACAAAATTTATAGGCTGGCTCCACCTAACTTTTTCCTCTCCCAGTCGCCACAAGGAGAAAAAAAAAAAAAAGAAGAAGGAACTCGCAGCTACGTATGTGTGTTATGCAACACAACGTGTTTAAAGAGTTGTTTTGTAGCAGTAGTGCTCTCTAGAAAGAACCAAGCTATAACACTGTAACATAAGATAACAAAACATTGTGACTTATGCTATCTTGTCATATCTTTCATGGATATAAATCAGGATTGCAGGATTCATATTAAACTAACTAGAATTTCTGATAGATCATTCCTCATTCATATATAGAAATAAATGTTCATAATTGTTAGTTCAAAAATATATTTTCCTCGAATTAAGTGGGAAAGTACATGATTTTGTGACTACATTACAGAGCCGCCTCTGAACTTGCTCTCCAGCAAGCAGAGTCTGCGGAGTCAAACACGACAAATAACTATGTATAAAATATTCTTATCAGCAAATAAGTCAGTCTTGAAAAGAAGAGTTAAATTTTAAAGTTATTTGCTTCTTACTTCCTTGTCATTATATATATTATTACTCAGTATATATACAAGGTGGTTGGGAACTCCACCGAAAACTTTGGGAGGTGATTCCTCACATCAAAATAAGAATAATAATAATAAAATAAAAAAAAAAAAAAAAAAAAACGTTCATACGAACCTCGGGTCAAAAGTGCTTAGTTTAGGAGTTATAGGCCGCCGAAAACGACGGAAAAGGAATTTTAGACCACAATAGCACCATGAGCGTGAGTGATAGAGCTAAGGCAGCATGGTCCTCTCAAAGAAACCAAACCTGCTCTATGCAAAAATGCTTATGTCACAATCGTGAAATCCGTGCGAAAAGGATTCCCCACAGGTGCGAAGCAATTCCCGGAGAATATGTCAAGGAAAGAAACATCAAAATAGGCGTGAATGGATAGGTTTCCCCCTGACAACCATAAATTGTGTGTACCATGTTGAGATCTTAAACAGATACGAAATGATGAGCACCGTTATATCCGTTATGTGTGGTGACCAACAATGAAGTGGTGGATATGACGTGGAGGGGAGACATGTCAGAGGTGATTCCACAACTGAAAACAAGGAAACAAGCCCATATGAACATCGTGGTCTGGCAGGAACAATGCGAAAGAGCACCGTACACCGTCGGCGAAGTAGAATATCTTCCGAACAAAGGGAGATATTGACGTCGGTCCAAAACAAAAGAATGAAAATCAGACCTAAGGGAAACAATGGTGCAAAACGAATGGCGCAGAGGGAACTGCGCAAGGATACTCTACACAGAAAGACGGGGAGTCACCAAAGCAGACGTGGTAGGAGCAGTGCAAGCGACACAGACGTATGTATGATGTGTGACATAGGGCTTACGTACGAACGGTGGGGTGACAGCTGGAAAGTGGAGATTCTCCACTGCAGCGCCGGGGAGCAAGGCAAAGGAACACCACCGGACATGGTATGCTGGTGCAACAGTACCGTAACAAGCAGCGAACGCAGACATTGCTGAGCCGAGAATCGCTATAGGCCCGACCGAGTAGGCAACTGAGGCGTAGAGGACATGGACAAAAGTACACATTCATACAGGCAAACATGGACTGTATTTGCAAGGATGGTACCTAGAGCTCGGACTTGTATCCGCGATGAATAACTATCACACAGAATGATGTTAAAGGTTACTGAAGTCATACAACAGGCGTACCTGTAGCAACACTAAAGCAGATGCTCAAAATGACGTAAACCACTCTGAACACAGGCGTTCATACGTTGTCGCACAGACTGGCGCACATGTCGAAACGTTGCTGGCTCTTCTCGCAAAGCGTCACAAGCAGCTCGGAGGCATTGTTTCAAGGTGTGGACATCAAGTACCGGAGTAGCATAAACAACAGTTTTGAGATGCCCCCATAAGTAAATATCGGGAGGGTTTAAATCCGATGACCGAGCAGACCATGACATAGGACCGCCACTGTCGATCCACTTGCCCGGGAATACCCTGAGTTCAAATAGTCTCGCACGGGACGACAGAAATGCGCCCGGGCACTATCGTGCATGTACCACATACGTTGTCGTAAAACCAACTTCACATCCTCCAGAAGTGTGGCAAGTATCTTGCGCAAGAAGTCCAGCTAGAGAGGCCAAGTGAGTCATTGGGGAAGAATAACTGGTCCAATGAGATAAAAATATAGACTCTAACATCTGTAACGATATAGACTCTTTTAATGGATTATTTAGTGATAAAACAGGCATTACTATTATTCAATTGAATAATAGAAGTGCTAGAAAAAATTTAGATGAATTTTTAGTATTGTTACAAAATATTGCTATAAATATAGATATAATTGTCTTAACAGAAATATGGAAGAATGAAGCAACTTGTAACATTAACATAAATGGATATCGCTGTTATTATACAGATAGGTCTTTAACATGTGCAGATGGAGTCATGATATTTATAAAGGAGCAAGTTGACATTGACAAGGTAACGGAACTGAATCTTGCTGACGCCACTGGAATGCGCTTACATTTAAACAATGCTAAGGTTGTAATATAATAGCTATATATCGCACTCCAAGTGGCGATGAGAAAGCATTTCTACAATTACTAAATGATGAGCTTAAAAATTCACAAGTTGCTCTTTGCTTTTAGGTGACATCAATCTATTTAATACATATATTAAGTGACAAATACTGTGAAAATATAGGTACGTATTTAAACTTACTATAGAGTCATGGTTATGTTATTTTGGTTATGCACTATGTAAACACATTACAGTTACAGAATATAGTAAGATTTGTATAGATCATATTATTTTTTTTAAACACCAAAGTCCACTGAATGTCACATTAGCTGTATTGCAAACAAGTATAATTGACCACTTTCTCACTAGTATAAATATTCCCATTACAATACAAAAGAGAGGGGAAAATGTCATATGAAACAACAATTATAGATTATATTTTATTAAATGAAGAATTGAAAAAATGTAATTGGAATCAGGTAATACAGAGTAAGTGTGTGAATACTGCAACTTGGAATTTCATCCAAATGATGAAAAATTGTATAGGTAATTCACGTATTGACATTAAAAATAAGGAAGTACGTAGTAAATATCGCAAAATAAAACCATGATTAGTGAACTCTATAACAGAAAGAGATTGATTAAGTCGTTTAGTAATAAAAAAAAAAAACAAAATGATTTAGAATTTAAGGAATATTTCAGAAGGCTTACACAATTAATAAAAGAAGTTAAAAATGACTGTTATAGAAAACAAATTATATTATGTAATAACGAAAATGAAATCTTTGAGTTTTACGTCCCACGTTTATGTCGGTTAGGCTAAAGGAGACGGTGATGATGAGTAATGAATGAAATGGTGGCATGAAGTGGGAGGAAATGGGACAACCCCGAGGAAACCCACGCATACGGTGTTTGTCCATCACAAAGTTCACTTGGCGGGGGCTGGGATCGAACTCGGGACCCAAGCACCAGAGGTGAATGCTCTACCACTGAGCCACCGCCCCCCTTATGTAATAACAATGTGATCCAATGTTAATAGTCGAAAGTTCTAATGAGCATTTTTCTAGTGTTGGTAAAAAAATAGTTAACAAAGAGATTGATGATAAAATAAATACTAATTTGAATTCCCAAACTAAATAGTAAATTCTATATTTTTTTTACTCTAATCACTGAACAGAAAATTGAACGCTTCATAAATGTATCATTACCAAAACATCTAGTATAGATGGATTAGCAGCAAATGTATCGAAACATACGAAATCAAATATATTAAAACCTTGCAATCAAATATATTGCAATATATTTTAAACCTAAGCTTAGAAACAGGTGTATTTTCTGATGATTTCAAGACTGCTGTAATAAAATCTATATATATATAAAAAAACTCAAAGACTGATCCTAATAACTATAGACCTCAGTAACTGCTAAACTGTTAGAAAATGTATAAAGAGGAGAGTAGTTAATTTTCTTGAACAAAATAAATTCTTTTCTTCAAATCAACATGGATTTCAAAAAGGATTTCAGATGCTGTGTACAATTTAACAGAGATTGTTTGTAAAAATGTTGATAAAACTGAAAAAGTAATTGCAGTTTTCCTAGACCTAGCTAAAGCATTCGACACAATATGACACAAAATTCTCTTAAATAAACAAGAAAGATGTGGAATAAGGGGTTTATTGCTATCTTGGTTTAGCAGTTATTTGAAAGACAGAAAACGGGCCGCTCAAAAAGGTAATTTTAAAGCAATTATTCACATGTAAAACAAGGAGTCCCACAAGAAACTGTATTAGGTCCAATATTATGTTTAATTTATATAAATGATTTGTGTAATTTAAAAATGGACGAGCATGTATAATCATTTGCTGATGACACTCACTTATATTTACTGGTAAAACATGGACAGATGTATTCAAGAGAACTGAAACAGAAACGAAAACAAAGCAATGGCTTGATAATCATCAGTTAGTATTAAATATTGAAAAAAAGGTATATAATGTTTTCGCCAACTTTAACAGGACAGCCGGAAAACATGTCATTAAAATTGCATTATTTTCAAAATACTGAAAAATGTAAATGTAGTCCTCTTATTAGTTAAAATAAAGTAAAATACTTAGGTATATTTATTGATAAGTATTTAAAATGATCTTCTTACATTACACATATCGCCACAATACTAAGAAAATTATTATATAAATCTATTCAATTACGATACATTGTAGGCATAAAAGTATTACGTACTGCAGATTATGCTCTTGTAAATAGTATAGGTACATATAGTATATTAATCTGGGGTGCTGCTTGCTCTACTCATTTAAAATCTTTGATGGTTCGGCAAAATAATATTGTAAGAATATGTTTAAAAGAACGACTTAACAGTAGACTAGATAGACTCTAATCAATTTTCAGTATTAGCACTATCAAAATTATATTTGCACAAGGTATTATATATTTAATATGTTAAAAAGAATAGAACAAATGGGGTGAAAAAAAGCATATGTACACACACACACAAAAAAAAAGCATACAAAATTTTAAAAAGCAACGAGTAAATCTATAACTCAATATCAAACACATTACAGAGCTCCGAAGATCTATAATGAACTCCCACTCCGAATCAAAGAGGAAAGTAACTTCAAAGTATTTACAGTGGTTAAAATAATAAAAAGTATTATAAAAACTATTGTTAACTAAAAGTAAGAATTATAAACCTTATATGTTACGGTAAGAAAATAAATAAATAAATAAATAAATAAAATACGAGAACCAGGCTCACACACGAGCTTTTGCTTATGTGAGTCATTTTCTATCTTTTCTTTATTCTTTGCATAAGAAACACAAAATTTTTGCAATATAGAAATAACTGCATTGAATTAATCTGCCCGAAACCGGAAGATAGACATAACTATTAATAAAGGGAATCTAGAAAGTCCGATTCTGTTTGGAGAAGTAATAGTACTTACAAATAGGAAATTTGACTTGTTAATTTCTGTAGCAGTTAATTTTACAGTAGTTCTTAATGTAGCAGTTTTTATTTTATTCCATTAATATTTTGCATATTGTTTAACAACACTATCAATGGCTTTGAATTGGATATTGTAACAAAAGAAACACTAACCAAAGCTTCAACACACAATGTATTTTAAACTATAATGTGTTACGGTTTCGGATATACTTCATCAGATGGGTTTCGAATATGTAACATATCCTTCATCTAACATATCCTTCGTCAGATAGCGTCTGATGAAAGATATGTTAGATATCTGAAACCCGTCTGATGAAGTATATCCGAAACTGTAACACATTATAGTTTAAAATACAGTGTGTGTTGAAGCTTTGGACAGTATTTCTTTTGCTACTGTATATTGTTATTTTATAATTTAGTATATTTATGTATATGATTTAAACATTGGATAAACCCAATATATTAAATTTTCTTATTTCTTTGAATAAATAAATAAATAAATAAATAATATTACAATTCCCAGAAGGAAGGTTATGTGGTTCAGGTCCCATGGTAACTGTAGTTCATGAAAGGCATGCTAAACCAAGTATATGGCTTAGAATTATGAATTACATTTCTAGACTTTCGGCCATGTTGGCCATCTATGGCCATGTTGGCCGATCACATATGAAGAATGAAGTCCCTCTCCAATCAAAATACTCGGGGAATTTGGAAGAAAGAAAGGAATAGTGAAGGAAGGAAACGTCCAGAGACAATTATATTAAGTGCTATCGCAGCATTTGCCTGGTATGAATGAGGGAAACTCCAGAAAAACCTAATTCAGGATGGCTGACCTGATAAAGCTTTTACACTTTTTCGATCGAGTGTCCCCACCGGGAATCGGATCCAGGACCGCTTGCATCAAAGGCGAGAGCGTTAGCGACTACGCTACGCGAAGCCACTCCAATCAACCACGTATATCACACAAATCTTCGTTGCCTTTTACAGGTAATTGTATTTTAATGGAGACTTCCATCTCTTAACACTTCTGGATCCTTTTTTATACATTTTAAAAAGCCATACAAAACATATCGAAATTCAAAATCTCTTGGAGTTCTGCTTTAATTACTTCACAGTAGCTTTCGTTCCTGACATCAGTATATTCTGCTTTTATTAGTTCACAGCAGCTTCTGTTCCTGACATCAGAATATTCTGCTTCTGATAGTTCACAGCACCTTCTGTTCCTGACATCAGTATATTCTGCTTTTATTAGTACACAGCAACTTCTGTTCCTGACATCAGTATATTCTGCTTTTATTAGTACACAACACCTTCTGTTCCTGACATCAGTATATTCTGCTTTTATTAGTTCACAGCACCTTCTGTTACTGACATCAGTACATTCTGCTTTTATTAGTACACAGCAGCTTCTGTTCCTGACATCAGTATATTCTGCTTTTATTAGTACACAACACCTTCTGTTCCTGACATCAGTATATTCTGCTTTTATTAGTTCACAGCACCTTCTGTTCCTGACATCAGTATATTCTGCTTTTATTAGTACACAGCAGCTTCTGTTCCTGACATCAGTATATTCTGCTTTTATTAGTACACAACACCTTCTGTTCCTGACATCAGTACATTCTGCTTTTATTAGTACACAACACCTTCTGTTATTGACATCAGTATATTCTGCTTTTATTAGTTCACAGCACCTTCTGTTCCTGACATCAGTACATTCTGTTTTTATTAGTACACAACACCTTCTGTTCCTGACATCAGTATATTCTGCTTTTATTAGTTCACAGCAGCTTCCGTTCCTGACATCAGTATATTCTACTTCTGATAGTTCACAGCAGCTTCCGTTCCTGACATCAGTATATTCTGCTTTTATTAGTTCACAGCAGCTTCCGTTCCTGACATCAGTATATTCTACTTCTGATAGTTCACAGCAGCTTCTGTTCCTGACATCAGTATATTCTGCTTTTATTAGTTCACAGCAGCTTCTGTTCCTGACATCAGTATATTCTGCTTTTATTAGTACACAGCAGCTTCTGTTCCTGACATCAGTATATTCTGCTTTTATTAGTACACAACACCTTCTGTTCCTGACATCAGTATATTCTGCTTTTATTAGTTCACAGCACCTTCTGTTACTGACATCAGTACATTCTGCTTTTATTAGTACACAGCAGCTTCTGTTCCTGACATCAGTATATTCTGCTTTTATTAGTACACAACACCTTCTGTTCCTGACATCAGTATATTCTGCTTTTATTAGTTCACAGCACCTTCTGTTCCTGACATCAGTATATTCTGCTTTTATTAGTACACAGCAGCTTCTGTTCCTGACATCAGTATATTCTGCTTTTATTAGTACACAGCAGCTTCTGTTCCTGACATCAGTATATTCTGCTTTTATTAGTTCACAGCACCTTCTGTTCCTGACATCAGTATATTCTGCTTTTATTAGTACACAGCAGCTTCTGTTCCTGACATCAGTATATTCTGCTTTTATTAGTACACAACACCTTCTGTTCCTGACATCAGTATATTCTGCTTTTATTAGTTCACAGCACCTTCTGTTACTGACATCAGTACATTCTGCTTTTATTAGTACACAGCAGCTTCTGTTCCTGACATCAGTATATTCTGCTTTTATTAGTACACAACACCTTCTGTTCCTGACATCAGTATATTCTGCTTTTATTAGTTCACAGCACCTTCTGTTCCTGACATCAGTATATTCTGCTTTTATTAGTACACAGCAGCTTCTGTTCCTGACATCAGTATATTCTGCTTTTATTAGTACACAACACCTTCTGTTCCTGACATCAGTACATTCTGCTTTTATTAGTACACAACACCTTCTGTTATTGACATCAGTATATTCTGCTTTTATTAGTTCACAGCACCTTCTGTTCCTGACATCAGTACATTCTGTTTTTATTAGTACACAACACCTTCTGTTCCTGACATCAGTATATTCTGCTTTTATTAGTTCACAGCAGCTTCCGTTCCTGACATCAGTATATTCTACTTCTGATAGTTCACAGCAGCTTCCGTTCCTGACATCAGTATATTCTGCTTTTATTAGTTCACAGCAGCTTCCGTTCCTGACATCAGTATATTCTACTTCTGATAGTTCACAGCAGCTTCTGTTCCTGACATCAGTATATTCTGCTTTTATTAGTTCACAGCAGCTTCTGTTCCTGACATCAGTATATTCTGCTTTTATTAGTTCACAGCAGCTTCTGTTCCTGACATCAGTATATTCTGCTTTTATTAGTTCACAGCAGCTTCCGTTCCTGACATCAGTATATTCTGCTTTTATTAGTTCACAGCAGCTTCCGTTCCTGACATCAGTATATTCTGCTTTTATTAGTTCACAGCAGCTTCTGTTCCTGACATCAGTATATTCTGCTTTTATTAGTACACAACACCTTCTGTTCCTGACATCAGTATATTCTGCTTTTATTAGTACACAGCACCTTCTGTTCCTGACATCAGTATATTCTGCTTTTATTAGTACACAACACCTTCTGTTCCTGACATCAGTATATTCTGCTTTTATTAGTTCACAGCAGCTTCTGTTCCTGACATCAGTACATTCTGCTTTTATTAGTACACAACACCTTCTGTTCCTGACATCAGTATATTCTGCTTTTATTAGTTCACAGCACCTTCTGTTCCTGACATCAGTACATTCTGCTTTTATTAGTACACAACACCTTCTGTTCCTGACATCAGTATATTCTGCTTTTATTAGTTCACAGCAGCTTCCGTTCCTGACATCAGTATATTCTACTTCTGATAGTTCACAGCAGCTTCTGTTCCTGACATCAGTATATTCTGCTTTTATTAGTTCACAGCAGCTTCTGTTCCTGACATCAGTATATTCTGCTTTTATTAGTTCACAGCAGCTTCTGTTCCTGACATCAGTATATTCTGCTTTTATTAGTTCACAGCAGCTTCCGTTCCTGACATCAGTATATTCTGCTTTTATTAGTTCACAGCAGCTTCCGTTTTTGACATCAGTATATTCTGCTTTTATTAGTTCACAGCAGCTTCTGTTCCTGACATCAGTATATTCTGCTTTTATTAGTACACAGCAGCTTCTGTTCCTGACATCACTATATCACGATCATTCGAAACTGAGATATGATCGAGTTGGTGTTGACAGACGAAGGGTCAAATGCTACAACTAAATTCTTATCGGGTTTGGAGTACCGATTAGATAGAATATAAAAGCGCAATCTGTTGCATTTTCTCTCTGAATATCAAGTTACATCTTAGGTTGCATAATTAACTGTTACGAGAAATCAGTTTCTCTAATTATTATCTTTCTTCACGCTAATTTACAGGAGCACCTTAAGAAAGTATCCAAGACAATCATTTATTTATTACAAATAGAAAAAACGGAAGAAGTGGTTTAACGCGAAAACAAACACGTATGACGTAAAACGTCCAGGAAAAACGTAAAAATTACAGGGAGAACGTAAGATCTGGAAACCTAGCCCACCTAAACGCTTCACATTTTTTTTTTTCTTTTTTGCTTACTTCGCCTTCTCCTTATCTCATGAAACAATTTTAGGGAAATCACTTTTTAGTGATTATGTTTTCATCATTTTCTTCTAAGAATTCAATATGGTACAATATGTAGACTACTCGGAAACGCTTGACATCCAAAATTACACTGGATAAAATAACACTAATTACACTATATTACATATAAATATACTTTACATTTACATGTTTTCCACCACATTAGACTAAATTTTAGATTTGTGTTTGTTAAATTACTTAACAGAAGATAATAAAGTTATAAATAGATACGTGAAAAAATTAAAAGTTCTTTCGCTATATAGTTTATCAGATAGAGAAGGAAAGTAGTAGGGAGAAATAAATTGAAGACAATTGAATTGAATTGAAAAAGGCTTCAATATGAAATGTACATATATAAGGTATATATCAAGTATATATATGAAGTGTACATGTAGGTGTCTTGCATACAAGGTTATTCAAAAAGGATGGAGCAAAATTAAAGCGTATTTATTTGTACTGAAACGACATACAGAAGCAAAATGAATGTGAAAGAAATACAAGGAAGGTTATAAGTTTTATAATCAGTATATGTAATTTACAAAGTTGTTAGGAGCGCTACTTGTGTAATTAGTTAACAATCTACATGGCGGCTACGAAAGGTAGAGCGTGCGTATTGTGTGATGGAATTAGCACGAACAGCATCTACCATAACAGTGCAGAGACATTTTCGTTAAAAAGAAATCAAGGAACAAGCACCGCATTGGAACGTCAATTCACACTGGGAACGCATCCCTAGTGCAGTGGAGCAAATAGTCAAAGATAGGCTGGGACGCATATGCCAACAATTGCATTATCGGTTGGACTTCTGCCATGTTACCCAGAAGTCATATTCACAAAAACTCACAGTCTTTTTATCTTCTTTCCATATATGAGCCGCTCGAGCGAACATGATAAGCATCACTTCTGGCAAAATTGAGTTATTAGGTACGAGAGTTGTTACATAAATTCCAAGCCTAACCAAGAAATATTAGAACGAGACATGTAATACCTTTAGATCGTATTTATTGAACCTTCTTATGATTTCATACTAAATTTGGTATTAATATCGGCTTTTATTCTGATGTTATAGGCCCAGAAAGACAGAAGAGTGAGCAAGTGTGACCAAATGGAGAAATTGAATGCGAGAGCTTTTATTGAATATCTACCTCCACAAGAAAGGTTAAAAGCCGCAAAAGATCCACGCCGACAAGGTTGCTACTTTAGGTGATACTGTCCCTTCATATGCCACAGTGAAGAAATGGGCAGCCGAATTTAAGAGGAGAACCTCTATTGAAGATGACATTCCATCAGGAAGACCCGTGGAAGCACAACTCAGGAGAATATTGACAAAATGCATGAAATCATCATGAATGATCAGCGAATGATCATCAGTCAGATTACTAAGACAGTGAACTTACCTACAACAAGCCTCGACCTAATTATCGCCCAGCATCTAGAAATGAGCAAGGTTTCCGCGAGATGGGTGCCAAAACTTTTCACACCTGATCAAAAGCTCACCAGACGTAACATTTCAAGAGACAATCTTCACCTCTTCTGGACAAATCCAGATGCCTTTTGTAATCGATTCATAACAGTAGATGAGACCTGAGTCCACCATTACCAACCAGAGTCCAAAGAAAGTTCCAAGCAGTGGAAATACCTCTCATCCCCCTCCCTCTAAAGAAGGCCAAGTCAGTGACGTCAGCTGGAAAAGTGATGGCTACAGTTTTCTGGGATCGGAAAGAATAGTGATAGTGGGTTATCTTACAAAGGGAGCAGTGACTGGGGGAGTACTATGCAGCTCTTCTACGACAGCTCCGTGATAATATTTGGCAGAAGCGTCGTGGGAAACTGACAGCAGATGTGCTTCTCCATCAAAACAATGCCCCTAATCACAAATCAGTCATCTCCAAGGCAACAATTTATGATTGCGGGTACGGATTGGTACCCCCACCCATCTTATTCGCCTGATTTGGCAACTTCTGACTTTCATTTCTTTCTAAAGCTCAAGACAAAGGTACTAATTTTGACCCTGATGATGACGTCATGCATGCCGTAGGTGAAATTTTACATGCCTTCGACAAATCATTTTTTTTTACCAGCAGCATTAACGCACTTAAAGAACAATGGGCAAAATATGTTGACTTGTCATTGGACTATGTTGAAAAGTAACACCATAAATAAACTCTGCTGCTCCGTTCATAAGTAGGCTTACGACTTTTGTAACAGCCCTCGTAGAATGAGTTGAGACTGAACCATAGAACAGTATGTAGGTAGTTTAATTTCGGGAATCTACTTGTAGATAGTAGGGGGAGCTTGTTTAGTGTGTGTCATTGCATTGAAGTGGATGGAAATGTTGAACCTTCTTTCCCAATTATTCGAAAGCTAGAAAATGTGATATACCATTATGTTTTCTTGAGCCAATCATATAACAAGGAAGTTCAAAGCAGGCATGGAGGACAAATTACACGTACTATAAATTAACAATGGCTTTACATACAGAGTGGCCCAAAAGTAGGTATACAGCCCTGCGTTGTACAAGTACGTCATTTCACTTTATTTAAATGATGAATTTATTTGCTAAGTTCTTTTTCGAGTTTAATATATAAGTGAAAATATATTAGAAAGAAATAATAAGGAAACTAAGTCAATACATGTATGGATAATAATACGTAAATAATATAAAATACCATGAACCGACCAATATGGGACTGTATACTTACTTTTGGGCCACTCTGTATTATTGTACTCGTAATTATGTCCAATTACATTGTTTTTTCAAAAATAAAAATAGTTTCTAAGCTGCTACTTTGTAAACAACTACTTTTCTAACATTTTAAAAACAAAAGTGTTGCTGTGGGTCTACTTCAAGTTTCATTGACTCAATTATAAGAACTATATAAAATTACACAAAAGAATGCGTTTATTACATCTTTACACCATGAACTTTAGTTTCAGCAGCGAAATTATTTTGATTCAGGTTATCTCTCTTTCGCATATCATCAAGACACAAACATGGTACCAAAGATAAATTTCAGAGTTGGATGATGGCCTTGGAATAAGACCTATTAAGAAATCTTAAGGATTTTTTTTTCTAGAAGCACGTATTTTTTAAAATTAAATTCTGTACTGATAATAGTAAAAGTATTTTTTTTTTTTTTTTTTTTAAGAAACACAGATAAGCTTATCACTTCACGAATCTTGGATCTAGTAGTACGAAGATACAAGAAATGCAAATGGTTATCAAAATAATGAAAACATGTGGTTTCCAACACGTACGAAGTATGTTCAAAAAGTATTGAACCTTATTTTTCCCGCTTAGACCAATGAAGCGTGGGAGACTCTCCAGTGTAGATGTAGAGGGAACACTCTTGCGGAGTCGTCAATTTTTTTTCCCGCCCGCAGAAAGCCTCAGTCGATGGTAGTCGGCCAACGAGTGAAGACGTGTAGTGAGCGGTCGTCGGATTTCATTTTTTTTGTAAAATGGCAGAAAAATTTGAGCAGCGATATTGCATCAAATTTTACCAAAAACTTGGCAATACCCAAGCGGAGAGCATTCAATCAAATCGGAACATTTAATTTTGAACGAGAATATGGACATGAGGAAGAGCGTCTGCGAAATTTGATTCAGGCTTTCATCGCCAAACACAACATTTCTGTGTGTCGTCATTCTCCCTACTCACCCTACATGGCTCCGTGTGATTTTTGGTTATTTCCCAAGATGAAAATGCCATTAAAGGGAAACCGATTTGAGTCAAGAGAGGACATCATACGGAGTGCGATGGTACGGTTGCTCCCCATTCCAGAAGTGTTTCCACCAATGGCGGGAGCGCTGGGAGAAATGTATGCATTACCAAGGAGACCACTTTGAAGAGGATTAGTGTTTCGGATTTCAAAATCAATAAATGTATTTTTGCCAATCAAAGGTTCAATACTTCCTGAACACACCTCGTAAGATATGTGAGGTGGCAACACTGGGAATACCTGTACTACTACTGGCCATTGTTAGTAGTGTGTTAGGCCCGTAGTTGGAAAAAAAAAATAAAAAAAAAATAACGAATTAAAATTAAAAATAAGCAAAAAATAATTGAATAAATTAAAAATTAATGTCAGAAAAAATTAATAGTTAAAATTAAAATTAACTAAACTTAATCAATTAAAATTAAAAGTAAATATGACAAGTTTCACTATTATGCAATGAGAATTATCTTCAGTTACTAAAAATAAATGTAAAACTTAATGGATACAGCTACGGACAGGGAAAAAAATAATAAATTATTATGAAAAGTTACAATTGTCAAACAAAACTGAAAATTAATAAAATGAAAAGTCATACAATTGAGAAAAATTATGAATATTATGTATTTTTAATATATTATTTGTATATTCATTAGTTCTGCGAGGAACACAGTTTTTAGAAAATATACCTACACAAAAAGTACTTGCTGATTATTAATTTAACATGATTTTTGATAAATTATGACAATTATTTTTACAATTTCAATTAAAAATTTGTCCGTGTCAAATTTAATACATTGAATTTATTTTTAAAAAAAAAACTTAAACTGATTAATTTAAGCTTTAATTTTTTAACGAATTATTTACAAGTTTGGTTAGGTCATCATCTGTAGTGCGTCAGCCGAGTAGAAAAAATAAAACCTTTGAGTTTAATATCCCACGATTATGCCCTTTAGGCTAAGGGAGATGGATGGTTAAGGCAAGTGAATGATGATGGAAGAATTGGTGGAATGAGAAAGCGGAAGGAAACGGGAGTACCCTGAGAAGACCCACAGACAGAAGGTTGTCCACCACAAATTTACTTGGCTGGCATCGAACCAAGGACCCCATTCACCAGAGGTAAGCACTCTACCACTAAGCCACCGTGCAAATAAAGCCGGAGTAGAATGGAGGCGTTATGTTGAAGCTGGCAGACGGTTGTGATGCAAGATGGCGAAACTTCCTGAGTTTCAAAGACACCAAATTGTGAGTGCGCGATAAGTTGTCACAAGTGTATATACGTGACCAGTGTGTTAGGTATGTCGCGAGGAACAGTGTTCAAGGTGAAAGTGACCAACAGAACTTATGAAAAACAAAATCCCAGAATAGTAACTGTGGATGAAAGAGAAGCTTCATTGTCAGGGACCGCTGAGCATAAAAGAGAACTGTTATCAATGGCCGTGGAGCAAACACGGTAAAAGTGATTGCAGAACTCAATCAGGACCTAGAACAGCCTATATTGCAATAACTATAGTCTGACGCAACTTATACAACCAACTTTCACATCGGTTTTCAACTTCCAAACCGCTGATCACCGTCAACAACGCTTTAGCGCAACGAAAATAATGCTAAGAACATGGAATTGGATTATCGCTTATTGGAAATGCATAATATAGCCAAATGAGTTTTATTTCACCTTATTTTCAACAATAGGCCGTGTTTATGTATGATGAACGCCTGAGGAAGCTTTTATATCTCGAATTGTCTCTCCTATACCATAAAACATGGTGGTTCTGTTACTCTGGGGACCACAATTTCCTGGTCCTATGAACAGAATGCATTACTACAAGTGATTATGTGGACATTTTTGCAGAAGAGTATGAATTGGCGCATTCTATGGTCCAGATGTTGATTACGAGGAAGAACGGAAATTTTCCTATATTGTAATGCATCAATTCATACCCCTGGAACTGTTTTCTTCAACATCGAGAAGAACTACAACAGCTCCACTGACCGGACAATCCTCAGACCTCAACGTTATTAAACACTTCTGATCAGTCCCGAAGCTCAAAATCTGAAGCAGATATCATCCCTTATTTTCACTGACTTAATGAAGAATGGTGTAATATTTCTCTGGAAACCATTCATGGCATATATGCCTCAATCCGCGACAAATCAGAATTGTTCTGCAGGTTACCATTAGTTCTACGTCGTATTAATCAGGTATGTTGCATTTCTTTCAATCTACTATTTTGATAACCATCTCTATATTTATTGTAGAACGAGCCTAACCACAGCCGCTTAGCCTGCTACGGGGCTCTGTAAAAATCCTATCTGCAATCTTACGTCAAAAACTACCTTTAACTAACCTTATATACTAAAAAAATATTTGTACAGTATTTTATAAAAATACTTTTATAGTAAAACTTTATAATAAAAATCAATTCCAAACACTTTTTTTATTAACGCTCTACCTATACCCATATAAAACAGTTTTACAATATTAAGTACATAAAAATAGTAACAATATACATCATATTTTCTTTTCATCATATTTTGTTCGTTAATTTTCTTCGCTTTTAATAAAATTTCAACGCTTCAGTTTCGCTTAAAACCATTTCTTATTTTTGTACTTTGAAGTATCTTATAAAACGTCCAAACATGCTGCATCTATGAGGGAAAAATTGAACTTACAAAAAAAGGCGAAATGTAAATAAGAGATTACGTTTGGTACACAGTGTTCGTTTGCTTTGACAAGGGAAATGTTTATGCATGGGCGTATCCGGCAACTATGCATTACCGCTGAGGAGCGAGTTCACTTCATTGTTGATGATAAGTTGACATAAAAAAGGTTGTCTTGCTACTATAATGTGTGATATTTTTGTACCTTTGTCTTGTGTTCATTGGTGTTGAATATTTTTGTAGTGTATACAAAATATGCTGAGAAAGTAGAACAATAATAAGTTCATATTCTTGCGTGTAAGAATGAAAACGTCCCTACAGACGATAGATGAACGCACAGGTTGGACAAAATCAAAAGTCCATAAGTTGCTAGCAGCCTCCGAAAGATTGCCTCCTACTGTTGTTTCAAACCACAAATTCAGCGCTGGAAAGCAAAGAAAAACAACTAAATCTACAGACACTGTCATAATGAGACAAATAAAGAAAGACCTTCGACTGACGGCGTCCGAATTGAAACAAATGCATTCCAGGCTCTTGGAAGATGTTTGTATTCGGATGATACAGTACCTTTTACATAGACTCGGGTTTGCCGTGTCGTACCGTTGAAAACAAACCACTACTAAGCTACCGCATATAGAAGCAACGACTTGTTTCCGCAAAGAAATATGAACAATAGACCCAAGGGCAATAGTGAAAGGTGATGTTTCCTAATGAAAATCTTCCTCGAATGAGAGCTGCTATGGTTCAACGTCCATCATTTTCAAGTTACTACGACCCAAAGTAATACACGGTAGCTGTCTGCACGGACCGGAACTTTTAGCTCGGGCCCGGTTCGTGAATTTATAATGTGAGGCTCGACCCAAGTCCGAAATATATTTTAGCATTTAGACTCGAGCTCGTGTTATAATCAAATTAGCCTGAAATAAGTCCAAATTACAGAAACTAAATAATTAACGCAAAATTTCATTTTTATTTATAACAATTAGAGGTATTAGAGGTTTAATTTTGCAGTTGTGATCTAAAGAAAGAACGGTGCAATAAATATCGTTGTACAGGTTGTACAGTATATTTACATAGGCCCGAAAAGGTCCGAGAAATATAGTTGTATATTTAAAAATTTACTGTTCGAGCCCGTGCAGACCTCTAGTACACGGCTCCGAGAGTTAAACACTCTCTGGTAATTCTTTCAGGTGGAAAGGAAAGATGAGGTTGTATTTTCTTCCGCGAAACGAGACAATGAATGCTGATCGCTATATCAAAGTTCTTAAGGGATTATTTAGTGGATATTCTCCACTCACGACTGTGCTCTTTTCATGCACGATAACACACCTTATCATAATACTAAGAACGTCACAAAATGGTTTGAAGAAAAAGAGAAAAAACGAATCAAGATGTTAGAATGTCCTAGAAATAGGCCCGACTTTAGTTCAATTGATAATTGTTGGCATCGTATGAAGCAATTTTGTGGAAAGAAGAAGATTTAGAACCTGGAAGTTCTTCAACCAGAGCTGAAATTGTAGTGCTTGTAGATAAATTTGGATTATTTCAGAAATTTTTGCTATTCAATGCCTAAGCGCATTCAAAACCACGGGGAATATGACTTCGTAATAATGCACTCAAATTTTACTGTATATAATAGCTTTAAAATCAGTTTTCATACATAAATGTGTGTGTGTATATATATATAGGGTGTTTGAAAAAGAACTCCCTAGTTTTAAGTATAAATTTAATTGGAAAATGAATGAAAACTTACATCAATGAGTACATATCATGAAAGAAAATTCCTTCAAGTTTTGTTTAGTGTTGGTAGACTTCAACGTGGGATCCATTTGTACACTACCGGTTTCCTTGAAAGACTTTAGCCAATGACGGATAGTTTTTGCTGTAGGTGGTTCACCACCATACTGAAGTCTAAATTTACGTTCCATCGTTATAACTGGCTCAGTTTTCACAAGCCAAATAACACAATGAGCTTTCTGTTGCAGAGTACACATTGTTGCTGAGTTGCTCTGCACTGCACGCCTGCCCAGACTGAACTGAGGAAACAGAGGAAAGAAAAACAGCACTGGTGCCGTCTCAAGGTCAAGCAGACCTGCCAAATGCAGGGGAGCCAAACACCACAAACTAGAATAGTGTATGTCACTTTGTACAGATTCTAGGACACATTAAAACTAGGGAGTTCTTTTTCAAACACACTATATATATATTTATCTTCACTTATTATATATTACTTTCCTATTACTATGATAATGCATTCATTGTTATCTTCTTCCACTGTACTACCTCCAATTTCAACATGACGTTATTACCCAAGTTTGGATTCCATTATGGCGCCTCTGAAAGGTTCACACCTACTTCTCTGTTTTTAATTTTTTCTACTTATCTTTTCTATAAAGGCAACCAAGAAATTTCTGTTGCTTTTTCACCCACCACCTTCGAACATCGATATGTCACCTAAGACGTACCTGGAAAATCAAAAATACTCATCAGCATAGACGACCGTCTGCCAACGTTCTGGAAGATCATGGATTCCATCACGGTAGAACTTGAAGCAAAAAAGGTATCAAGTGCATTTTGCACATCTACTAGGGATTTGAACTGGTGTCTTCTACGGTGATTGTTCAAAGAATGAAACAGGTGATAATCGAACGATGCAATGTGCGGGGATTATGACGGATGCAATAGTGCTTCCCATCCAAGGCGTAGAATAGTGTCCCGGATCATCCTAGCCACGTCGGGCTTACCGTTGTCCTGTAACAGGAGGACTCCTTTGCAATTCAGAAGTGTTGGCTCCAGAGTTTTGAGGGCTTTTTTTGAACACGGCTCAACTGCTAACAATACACAGTTGCATTGATAGTCTGACCAGCTGGTAGTTTCCGATGCACGATGCCGCGAACAGTCCACCAAACCGGACCTTTAATGCAGTGCTGGTTTTGCCTGTTTTGGAACCAGTTCATGGAATGCTAGGCAATGATGACGGTGCCGTCGGCGACGCAAAAAAACACAGGTGTCTGAACGTGTTACCTTCTGGCCCGGTGTCAAATCATGTGGGACCCATCGATCCAACTTGTAGTGCTTCTCAAGCTGATGAAGGTGCTGCCGAATGGTTTCTCCACTCACAGTGAATTGTAATCCCAGTTCCTCACATGTCTGGCCATTGTTCGCCTCAATTGCTGCCTGAAGATCTTCATTTTGTATATGTGTTGGTCTTACAGCATGTGGTGTGTCTTCAAATGTTTCGTCACCGTCCTTAGACTTGTTAATTCATCGCTGTACTGTCCGCGCATTCACGACACCCTTACCAAAGGCCTGGCATATCTTCCACCCCGCTGCCGTAGATTTGACCTGTTTGAACTCGTACACCATACACGCTCTTATGACGCTTAGTGGAGGTCCCAGGTTCAATCTGTTCTTACGGAAGTTCACAGCGTGACTGAAGTGTCACAACCAGGTAATATGTTGGATATACCCACACCAACAACTGACCTTCGCCTTATCTCCATTCGCATTCAACTCATGGTAAGAGAGTCCATGAAACACAAACATCCACAAAATGCGACAGAACTTCCTTAGTTACCTTTATAGTTTCCATCTGACGAACACTTCAGCGAAAGAGCTAAAACTTTCAAGAATTAAATAGAGAGAGGTGAAAAGCCAGGAGGGGACTGTCCTATTCTGTATTACCCTCTCCTTCCTCTACTTGGTTCCTTTTCCCGTGTGGCTGTTCTTATGGAAATCCATGGATACTCTGTTTGTAATAAATGTTACAGCGTAGTCAAGAATGGAAGCAAGAAAAATTTCCAAATGGTACTTATATCTGAAGTAAGTAGTAGTTTCTTATTTCTAAATTTGATTTTGAGAGCCATCTAGTAAGTGAGGTATGAACTTATTACGTAATTAACTATTGATGAAGTATTATTAATTCGTTCTTTTACCATAGGCGTTGTAAGAAAATAAGGCTCTACCATATTTATAAAGCACTAGTATCAATTACACTAGTTAACAAATTTAAACTTTTTGTTTGTTACATGAGAAAAATCACCTGATTTTAAAGTGTTATGTTTAATTAATTATTGAAATGTTAAAAACGAAACTTTTGTATATGAGTGTACAAAAACGAAACTTTTGTATATGAGTGTACAATTAAGAACATTTCATCAGTGTTATACGAAAAAAAAAACAACGTTAGACGTCATAAGACAAACAACTTTTAAAAGAAAAACCCACAACGAAAATAAGTCACAAGGACTGCTTACGTACAAGTTGTTTGTCACATACTCACTCTCTCAGACTAGTATAAAAGCTTAAAATTTTAGAACCATTTATCTTTTAAGCTCAATCTCAATTGATCTCAATCTTCATCATACTTTGTCTTCGCTACTCCGTAATCTTGCGACTTACAATTGGACTTTGAAGCTTCAACGATGATGGTCAACATCGAGCTGAGAGAGAGACCTCCTAACGTTAAGAGTAAGTTCTTTATCTTTTGAATAATTCAAGTCTCTTTGAAGAAGTAATTTCTTCAGGCAGTCTCCTGCTATGGCCTCAAGTATAACAGCTCTTAAAGCTAAGAATTCATCATTTATTAATGAATACTATTGTAATGTTTTGCAGACCTTTTGAGCTCATTTTAATACTTAATGTTTGATAATATTACGTCTGCACATTTGTAATAATGATTTAGATATCCTGTAATAAACATATACATTGAATTCCTTTCTTTAATATACTACCAAATTATTATTTAGCTGTTTAACTTGAGTAATAAGATACTAACCACTATACGCATCTAAATTTCATAATCAATAATATATAGACAAAATATTTTTAAATTAAACATGGCTTTCCCTAGCGAACAATAGAGACTAAACATTCAAAAGGCGTATTAGCATTTGCTATGCCGATAATAAGAGGCCTATATTATGAAAATACTTCTTCATGAGCATTGAAATACTACATGTATACATATCTCTGCATGTCTTAATGGTTTCTGGCTTACATTTCTATTTTGGGCTTTAAAACAAAAAAAACTTAGTGCAAGAAATATTTACAAAATGGCTCGTAGACAGCACAACAATAATACATCGTCCAGTGCTCCTTCTGTTCCCTACGTTTATTGATACCTTTTCAAATTCTGACGGTCAAGACGCGGAAACATTCATACAGAATTTTGAAAGATTTTCCTTATTACATAAATTGAATGAAGACACCCAGAAACAGGTCTTCAAACTTTCGTTGACACAGTTTCCAGCGCTTTGGCTTAATAGAAATGAACAGTATTTAAGTTTGTCGTGGTCCGCATTGAAGGACAAATTCTTGGAACAGTTTTCTCCCACCTCCTCTTCCCTCGAGGCTACACTCTTATTTCAGAAACGACAACAAAACAAAGATGAGAAGCTCCTTCCGTTTCTATATGAGAAGTATGATCTGTCTCAGCGCATTTCTCCCCCCATGCCTTTCAAATCGTTTTTGCTGCAAACGATCATATCCCTTCAACCACGTTTTGTACCGCTATTTGCTCAACATCAATTTGATAACTTTTCGCAATTAATAGCAAAAGCACAAATAATAGAAAATTCTGATGCATTGTTAAGATATAGAACTGAGCAGGAAAACAAACATGTAAAATTCCAAGATTCTGCTACCTCCACTCCCTCCCCTTCTCTTTCGTCCGAAGAACAGTTAAACAAGATTTCAAAACAGCTCGAGGCGTTACAAGTAAGTTTAGCTATGCGAGATGAAGCAACACAGGTTATTGCCACTGTTTCAAAACAACAACTTGAAGAAAATAAGCAAAGTCAGTATCAAAAGAAATCTAGACGTGCTTCCCCTCACAGGTATAATAATAAACAAAACGGTGAAACTAGACAAGCTTCTTCTCAAGGTAATAATAAGAAGAAAAATAGGTTTTCAAATGGCAAGCAAAATTCTAAACGATTTTATCAACAGTATTATGCTGTTCCCCCCTTTCCGTATCACATGCCACCATTTGGGCAGCCTTATGGCTCTCTCTATCCCCACAACGCCTTTCCAGCTTTAGAATATGCACCAATGCCAAAAAACGGGGATCAATAGGGGCTGGGCACCCTGCATCTTTTTGGTTTCCAACCCCGCAATTGAATCAAACTATACCAATATATTCACCTCAGAATTTTAGGCCGAATAATTTCTTGCATGGAAATTCAAAATTAAATCCGGAAGCTCCATCCTTTATACCATCTGCAAAGAGTGCAAACACTCTTCAAGTTAAGCATTCATTTGACTTGCCGTTCAAGTCAAATTCCAGTCAAGGGTTTCATGATAACATTTCTCCGTTACAGATTCATTCTATTACCAATAGTACTAACTATAAAAATGTTAAGCGTACAATTGGTACTCAATATCAATCACATGCCGTTCCTCACCATACCGTTCCGCCTACTCAAACAAATACTAAAGTAACAGTGCCTTTGATATTCAAGAATCAACTTCCTTATGTAACTGGTTCCATTTTAGACCAGCCATATAACTTCTTACTAGATACAGGTGCTATGACGTCACTAATCCATTACTCTTTGGTACCGCGATATTGCAAGATATTTCAATTAGCTACTAAAGTTTATGGAATAAGTTCGACACCTTTACACTTGACAAAAGCAGCCTATATTCCCATAGTTATATCTGGTAAAACTTTTCAGGTTTTATTCCGTATTTCACCTATCGCCAACATTCCCATTCTACTTTCCAATAAATTCCTAACTAATCATGAGGCAAACATTTCATACCAAGCTAACACGATCACTCTTACCCATCATGGGGACACACACAGATTTACGCGGGAAAGTGATAAAGAAACATCATTGTCCGCTAAAGTCAGTAGAAATTGTAGATTTAACTTCTATGTTAGACAAGGCACGGCGATACCCCCTAATTCAATAAGATATGTACCCCTCACTCTTGACACTCCAGTTTCCAACACGGAATTTGTCATTCAAAATCCTATAATAAAGAATATGCAAGGATGTGTTTTTATGCAAACTGCAGTAAACTCAAATAATATGTATTTACCAATAGTGAATCCCGGAAACTCTAAACGTTATTTGCAGAAAGGTACTCACATTGCTCAGGGCGCTTTGTTACCGAAAGATACACAATCTGCTCACATGTATCTTATCCGCAAAATTTATGAGCCAACAAAAAAGCAAACACGAGATAGGGTTGCCAAACGCCTAGAGAAAATTAAACCTTATATTGATTACAGTAAATTTAATATAAACCCAGATTTAACACAGGAACAGAAAGACAAATTACTTGCAGTATTGAAACGACACCCTACATGTTTTTCTTGGCATAACAAAGATTTTCAGGTAATAGATTGTTATTCAGCTACACTCAATGTTGTTGATAGAGAACCATGGACGGTTCCCACCTACACAATACCGTTTAGACTGCGAGCTAGAGTCAAAGAAAAAATACAAGAGATGATTGATAATGGTATCATCTCAAAATCGGATAGCTTTTATAGAAACAATCTGATTGCTATTCCCAAACGGGACTCGAACCAAGTCCGATTAGTTCTAGATCTTAGAGAACTTTCTTCTCGTTCCAAACCTGTAAGTGAATTATCTCCAGGTGTACAAGATATATTAGACCAATTAGCACAGGCTAAGTATAGTATTAAAACTGACATGGAGCAAAGTTTTCATCAGATAAAATTAGATGAAGCAGATCAAGAATTAACTAGCTTCAGTGTTCATCAATTAGGAATTCCACATAGTCTTTTTAAAATGAATACGCTACCCCAAGGTTTTCGTACATCCACATTAATTCTACATAGAATTGTCAAAGATATGTTTCGAGACTTTTCCCCCAAAGAATTTCTTTCGTATGTAGATGATTTAATATTTTTCAATAGTACATTTGAAGGTATGCTTAGAGTTCTAGAAAAAGCATTACAAACAGCAGAGAAATTTGGTCTTTTATTTAGTCTCAATAAAACACAATTTGGTGTTCAGAAATTTAAATTCTTAGGCTATATAGTGGATCAGGGCCATATCTCACAGGACCCTGACAAAGTTAAAGCCTTAACTTCCCTCGAACGACCACGCACCCCAAAACAATTAAAAGCATTCTTAGCAGCTTTACAATACAATAGAATGTTTTATAATAAACTATCAATAGTTGCTGCTCCTTTACATAAATTTGCTGCATCGAAAGACAAAAATTTACAGTGGACTCCTGAACTAACTGAAACTTTTGAGAAATTAAAAACAAATGGTAACATCTGCTCCAATATTACAAATTTATAATCCCTCAGCTGAACACATGTTAGTCACAGATGCTAGTTCTGTTGGCTGTGCGCCTGCGCTCCTACAAAAATTACCGAATGAAAAACACTGGTCTATAGTTCAATTTGCTAGTGCTACTCTCCCACCTAGAGTCAAAGCATATCCTATATATTATGCAGAATTATTTGCTGTTTTCTTTGCGCTTCGTAAATTTTACAGATACTTAATAGGAGGACATTTCACCTTCTTAACAGACAATTTAGCATTAGTAGCTGTTAAGAAAACCACTAATCTTACTGCACAAATGGTCCGATGGTTAAGCTATATTCAAATCTTTGATTTTACTATTAGGCACATCAAATCAAAACAAAATTCTCTTTGTGATTATCTCTCCAGACATCCTTTGGAATTATCTCCGGAAGAATATGAAGAGATAGAACCGGAAGAACACCCGTATGCTTTTTTGGTTTTAGATAGCAACACCGACATAGCGGAATTACAACGTTTAGATCCCAAATTTTCTAAGATATACAGGGTGTTACAAAATCGACACTAATCATCCCAAGTATGCATTTTGGTCCAAACAATATGTCATACAAAATCATAAGTTATATAGGATAATTTATACACCAGCAGGAAACAAATTACGCTTATGCATTCCCGAATCATTGAAGGACACAGTCTTTCAAGAGTTTCACTCAGACACCCATCCTGGCTTTCATAAAATCAAATTTCTCATTAAAGATAGATATTATATTCCTAACCTTCAAAATTGGCTAAGGACAAAGATAAATGGATGCATAGAATGCAATAAGTTTAAACGTAATTATCGCTCCAATGAAATTCATATACAAACCCATCCCCCGTCGACACTTTTTGATACTTGGTTTGTAGACGCCATAGGCAAGCTACCAACTTCTAATGGTTATAATTATATTTACGTTGCAACAGAAGCAGTAACCTCCTTTGCGATAGCACAACCTGTCAAAGATATGACCACAGATACATTCCTACAATTTATTTATGAGAATATCATTTTGCGTTATGGCACACCAAAAGTTATACATATGGATAAGGCTCCAAACCACACTGCTATCAAAGTACAAGAATTTTTCAAATCCCTTAATATTCAAGCCAAATATGCATTACCAGCATCACATCGCTCAATAGGCTCTGTTGAAGCAACAATTTCAAAAATTCAATCGGCTATTCGCTTTCTTTCAAAATTAAATCATTCATCCTGGTCCCAATACGTAACACAAGCAGTAAGCGTCTGTAATAATACGCCACTGACACAATCAGGTACAGCTCCATTTACGTTACTTTATGGGCAACAATTTAGGTTTCCAATAGACAATATCTTACAAATTCCTTTACAGAAAATGGATCAAGATAATAGATTGTTGCAAATAGATGAACTTAGATCCTTGGTCCAATTTCATAGGAACAGAGTATTTCAACAGTTGAAATCGAAAGCGCAAACTAAGCCCAGAGATTATCCGTTAGGTAGTCAGGTGATGGTAAAGAAACTATACACGAAAAAGGGTGAATCGCCATCAATGTCTGAGTTATATACTGGCCCACATACAGTTAAAGCCAAATCATATCACAATAATGAATATATCATTGACATCAATGGCACATTACAGCCGTAGCAATAGATCGTTTAAAGATCTACATCCCAGACACATCACCAGATTCTGCCTTTCAGGCCAAATATCGTAAATATATGGCTAACAATGCTCCAAAATAATATCATATCTATATATTAGAGATATTTCTCATTTACTGCAATAGTTCTTATATATATATACAAAGTAACTGCTTTCTTTATCATAGAAATGTTTTACATTTCCTTCAGGTAGAGATGAGAGAATTAAAATAAATAAATAAATAAATATATAGTATTTGCTTTCATATTTAGCATAATTTCTTTTATATTTAGTGTATACTTATTAGAATATATATTATATTTGTATATAGATAATATATATATCTGTAAATAGATAGCTATAAATGCCTAAATTTTAATATTATTTATTTTGGATTAAGTTAATATATGTCACCCACCCACCTATTCTTTCCCTTCCCCTCTACATTCTGTCAATAATACCACCCGAATATAGAGATAGTACTCATTCCCTCTGCGTCTGATTCTCACTAGCTAAGACTCAGGCAACAGAGTTTGACTGACAAGTTTATGGGTGTTAAGTTGAAAACGAATTTCGCTCAAGGATTTATACAATATTCTTGACACAAAGAATTTTGAAAGGTATTACTTTCTTTTCTTACAATATTTCAGTGTTTATTTCGGAACACAATAATAGTGTTCAAATCTCTTATGAATTTCCACAATTTACTTAAATATTAAAAATTTTCAACAGCCCATAATTCAGATTGTCAGAATTTCTTTCTAACCGACAAAATAAGTTTTCAAATCAGTCATAAGTCACTTAAATTCTGTTACTTCTATATTTCGACTATAAAAAAAAAAAAAAAAAAAAAAGCATTTCCCGTTCTCTACATACTTATATCAAAATCTCTTTAAGAAGTGTACGTAGTTTATTATTTTCAAGCCAGCCACTATGGGATATGTTAAATATATGTATATGTGTAATAAAACACAAACCCATTTCCCATTATCCCATTAAATTCGCGTTTCTTCCCACCCTATATACCATTTCCTTCCCGTTTATGTATATAACTTGATATCAGATATTAATCTCTCTCTCATCTCTCCTTATCCTACACGGCACCACGCCATCATGTCGTCACCAGCGGCATTCAGCTGACTTCAGCCTCCTGGATGATCTCGTCTCCAGAGATCACAGATGTCTTCATCACATGGACATTCAGTCAAGTTTAACCGCAGACAGCAGTCAACACAGCATTCCTGATTCTTCAATTATCATCAGCAGCATCCCATGCAGTCAACGTTCCAGTTCCAGCAGGTGTTTCCAGTGGTTCTCCAGCAGATGCCTCATCGAAGTGGACTCAGCATGGACACGAACCAGTCACCTCCAGTGATCCAGTCCCACCTGATGGACCCCAGTTCAATTCCCACCCCACCCCATGTGTTTTCGCTACAAGAAGCCACAAACTATCGTCTTTGACTATCGTTTGTGTTACATCTTGTATTCATCTTCGCTCTCCAGCATCACTAGATGACCAGCGGCAGTATTGACATCTTCACACATCAGTTCGCAGCCAGGGTTTCCGTCATCCGACATGATGTTCAGTGCAGTCATCCCACGAAGAGCTGGCCTCTCAACAAAGATGCTCCCTGTTACGTCGCCCCTGCCTGATACGCAGTCAGCGTGATTCTATGGAGTCGCGACCATGAGAATCAGCACGCTCCTGTCCAATGGTTTCGTCTCATAAGATGCTCCATCTTCTCAAGTCATCGCTCATCGCTGTTCATCATCCTAGGAAGACGTTCCTTCTCCTTTGACCCACTTGCTGTATCTACACTGTCAAGGTTAACTTTCTCTATGACAATGAACTTGGTTTCATGACACAGTAAACCACCACGCTACTATGTTTACAAACACTTGTGTAGTGATTCACAAAAGTGAAAGTGATACTAACTCCACCCAATATCAGTGTCTCTGTTTCAAGTTACAATAACTATATACAGTGAACACTCGCTACTTCATACTATTTATTAAAAAAAAAATTTTCATTGCTCTCTTTTAAAATTTGATGACTCTGCATTCAAATAAGAGAACAATTTTAGCAGAAGAGGCTATGTTATGTTTAATTAATTATTGAAATGTTAAAAACGAAACTTTTGTATATGAGTGTACAATTAAGAACATTTCATCAGTGTTATACGAAAAAAAAACAACGTTAGACGTCATAAGACAAACAACTTTTAAAAGAAAAACCCACAACGAAAATAAGTCACAAGGACTGCTTACGTACAAGTTGTTTGTCACATACTCACTCTCTCAGACTAGTATAAAAGCTTAAAATTTTAGAACCATTTATCTTTTAAGCTCAATCTCAATTGATCTCAATCTTCATCATACTTTGTCTTCGCTACTCCGTAATCTTGCGACTTACAATTGGACTTTGAAGCTTCAACGATGATGGTCAACATCGAGCTGAGAGAGAGACCTCCTAACGTTAAGAGTAAGTTCTTTACCTTTTGAATAATTCAAGTCTCTTTGAAGAAGTAATTTCTTCAGGCAGTCTCCTGCTATGGCCTCAAGTATAACAGCTCTTAAAGCTAAGAATTCATCATTTATTAATGAATACTATTGTAATGTTTTGCAGACCTTTTGAGCTCATTTTAATACTTAATGTTTGATAATATTACGTCTGCACATTTGTAATAATGATTTAGATATCCTGTAATAAACATATACATTGAATTCCTTTCTTTAATATACTACCAAATTATTATTTAGCTGTTTAACTTGAGTAATAAGATACTAACCACTATACGCATCTAAATTTCATAATCAATAATATATAGACAAAATATTTTTAAATTAAACAAAAGGAACTTTTTGCGCTGAATTCGAATATGCACTTGGTTTCTCTCCATCACGTACAGTTTTCCCGTAACATAGGGATTTTCGGGAAATTCCCTCAAAAATTTCCCTTTTTCAGATATTTTATTCCACTAGCTCCTGTCCCTTTACATATAGTAACATAGAAATTATACCTAAGTATACCTTGATTTATATTTAATAAACCCTAAAAGTTTCGTAAAAATCGCTTTGTTCTTTCTAGAGAAATAAATATATTTTTATGTATACTGTGTGCACTGTTTATTGCACCTGATAGTAATGCTTTCAGATCTCCTGAGTTGGGGTAAAAACGATTTGCTTTATTACTACAAACACAGACATAAAAATGAATATTTACAATAGTCAACAACACACTTGTATTCTCTGTAAATTAGAAACGTGTATAAAAATAGAATGTACTTCCAACGTATATTTTTTTTTAAAGTACAGTATATGTATATCTTAATACATATATATACAATTTCAAAGTTTTTTCGTTTTGTTCATGAAATGGTTATCAATATTTGTTATCAAATGTAACAGAATGCAAAAGAAAGAAAGAAGCTGATGACAACCATTATGAAGTGAAGGAATGGGAACCTAGAGTGAATTACGTACCTGGAGAATGCAACGTCAAATACGCTCCTTTGGTAGATCCTAATAACATATTACTACCGCCACTTCATATCAAGTTAGGACTTATGAAAAACTTTGTCAAAGCCATGGACACATCTGGTGAAGGTTTCAAGTATTTGCGAGATAAGTTCCCTAACCTGAGTGATGCTAAGATTTCAGCGGGAGTGTTTATTGGTCCCCAAATTAGGAAATTAATGCTTGATGATAGCTTTGACAGCAAGTTAAACAGGGCTGAGCTAGCTGCCTGGACAGCATTTAAGTGTGTTGTGCGCAACTTTCTGGGCAATAACAAAGCTGAGAGTTACACAGAAATCGTACAGGACATGATACAGAAATACAAAGAGTTGGGTTGTAGGATGTCTTTAAAAATCCACTTTTTGCACTCCCACCTCAGCTTTTTTCCTGCTAACCTAGGTGCTCTCAGCGACGAACAGGGGAAAAGATTCCACCAAGATGTAATGGCAATGGAGAAAAGGTACCAGGGACGATGGGATCCTTCAATGATGGGGGACTATTGTTGGGGTCTTGTTAGAGAATGCAACATTTCTTACAAAAGAAGGAAGTAGTGTACGTTTTTGTAACCCAATGGAAGTTTCATATATTGTGATAGTTTTGATTGTCTTTTCATGACCTTTTGGTACATTTGTATTATTGTTTATTGTAAATTGTCACACTTGTAAATTATATTGTATTATATTTTATATATGTGTTTGTGGTAATAAAGCAAAACGTTTTACCTCAACTTAAGAGATCTGAAAGCATTACTATAAGGTGCAATAAACAGTACACACAGTATACATACAAACATATTTATTTCTCTAGAAACAATAAAGCGATTATTACGAAGCTTGGAGGGTTTGTTAAATATGAATCAAAGTATACTTAGGTATAATTTCTATGTTAGTATATGCAAGGGGACAAGATCTTGGGGTGTAAAATAAACGAAAAGGGAAATTTTTGAGGGATTTTCCCGAAAATCCCTCTGTTACGGGAAAATCGTACGTGATGGAGAAAAACCGAGTGCATATTCGAATTCAGCGCAAAAAGTTCCTTTAAGAACAGGTATTTCCTTTTATGTAACAAAACCTTTGTTAACTAGTGTTACCCGCTTCACTGGATTAAATTAAGAGGAAAATAATAGTGTTTCGTGAGTCAGTCACTTTTTACTACTACTGAAGCGCTCTCTGATATCGGTCATTTTTATATATCTCCTCCCTCACCCTGCTCTAAGTTGTGGGGCTGAATTTGGATTTAAAAAGCATCGGAAGTGTCACTGTTCATCTCAGCGACCCCAAAAACTTATATTCGACATTAATATCGGCCATTTTATTATTTTTATGTATCTACCCCTCCTCCCCTAAGTTGTACCGTGAAAGTGAAATGATAGAAACCATCCCAGGCCCGAATGGTTTATTTTGAAACTTTGATCAAGATCGTTTGGTGGTTCAAGAATTATTAAGTTTTATTCATTTTCATATATATCTCCCTTCCTCCCTTTCTCCGACCTTAAGTTCTACCGTCAAACTGAAATGATTAAAAAAAAAAAAAAAAAAAAAAAAACTTCCCAAGCTCGAACTTCATCAACTGCTGAAAATCTGATTGAGATCGTCGGGTGGTTCAAGCATGGGCGGCGATTAGGGGGGGCAAGAGGGGGCAGTTACCCCCCCACTTTTTTCAAGAGACGCCCTAATTTATATAATTTCATTTGGAAACGTAAACAGGGTGTCCACATAATTTGGAAAAAAGATCTCTGACTTTTCCCTGACTTTCCATGACGAAAGTTCCAGATTTCCCTTACCCCTGAATAACTTTAAAATATAGAAAAAAGAAAGAAACCCCAGCCTCCACACTCCCCAGAGTTGGCCTTGTTCTCTTACGCTTCTGTTTCTTTCATTTTTCAATTTTCTTTCCAAAGGAATGTAAATTTACAAACATGAGCAGGCGGATGTTGATTAGGCCTACATATTACACAAGATGTAAAGTTACAAACGAAAATGTGCAGTATACAGAGTACTTAAGATACGAAAAAAATACACATTATATGCTTATACATTATAATACAAATTACACAGCATTATAATATTGTCTATAGTAATAAACAGTTCATACATGATTTTACTGATTATTAAAAAAAATACACACAGACACACATACTTTTGCTGATGCAGTTGTTAAATGCAACACATTTAGAAATTTGTTTTCATCCTTTCTCGCATATTTTTCTTCTCATTGATCTGAATATCCTTCTTGTCTCCGCAGTTTAATTTTCTTTTCTTCTTCCTCCAGCTCCTTTAGTTGTTGCTGAATCTTCCGTTTCTCTCTCCTCTTCTCGTCTCCAGCATTTATTTCTCTTTTCTTTTCCAGATACACATGGTATTGTCTCATTGAACTTCTCACTGAATTTATCATACCTCTTGTAATTATTAATCCTGATTATCCACATATTCTCATCACAGAATCATATATGATCCATTGAGCCACCCGAGATTTTTCTTGTAAGTTGACAACAATGAGAATTTTATTTATTGTGAAACCACTTTCAAAAAATGCGTTTCCGTGAAAGAAGATAAAACACAATTTCATAACTGACCATAAGTCAACGAAGTTCTTCCCATTTCCTAAGACTAAGTAAAAAACTCATCAAGTCCAATACAATATCTATCATTG
The DNA here is from genome assembly GCF_964235325.1 of Thermobia domestica. Taxonomy (NCBI): domain Eukaryota; kingdom Metazoa; phylum Arthropoda; class Insecta; order Zygentoma; family Lepismatidae; genus Thermobia; species Thermobia domestica. The sequence continues at coordinate 191,915,860 of NC_137468.1, read as the reverse complement.
GCAATGAATTCATTCGAGTGTTCTTTAAATTCTTCAGTCTGAGCTTTTACTGTGAGCTGGAGATAATATTTCTTCGCGTTCTCAGCCACTTGTTCCGATATCCTCTTGGCATCATGCAATTCTTCTAGAACAGCGTCTACTGCACATTTTGAGCAAATATGCCAGGATGCAGTTAGATATGTGTTTTTCGCAGAAAATTAGTTTCAACAACTATATCAGAGAACACTACATTTTGCATCCAGTAACAGTAAAGAAATCAACCCTATTTCATAAATTCAGTAATTGAACAATTGACCTAAATCGATTTTTCCCTGACTTTCCCTGACCAATCTGCCATTTCCCTGACTTTCATTTATTTACAAGATTGTGGACACCCTGGTAAAGGTTTTGTATGTATTACTGTTTCATAGGAAAAAATGGTGCCATATAATATTTGCCGTTGCGTGAGTACGTATTGGATATTTGTCTTCCCGTGGAGTTAGGAAAGCTACAGGAATTGCGTTTTAAATGCAGTTCAAAGCAATTAATATTGCAATTGCATATTTCCTTAAATGTCATAGCATATGCTTGCAGTACTTACTGTATTTCATTTTGTAAGAGTAAAAACATTCATTTAATGGCATGTGTGGAATTAAAAGTATAAGTTGTTCATTAATTCCCAGTTGTAATATAACTTCTGCAAAACAACCATCATTATTCATTACTATGATTTATATTATCCTTATTTATTTGTTTTGCAAATTTGTTATTAAATAATCTGATCACACAATTTTCCAGACAGAATTGTAAGATATTTATGAGAAAGGAATCAAATCTCTTCTTACACTTTCGTTGTTTAAGAGTATAAAGGGCTAGATACCTACCTGTATTGCTCTTACGAATTTACTTAATAAAACAGAAATACGATATACGGCATTTTAAGTAAAAAGAAGATAGTATCCTATTAGTTATGCAACCTTTCATCAACCATTGTTAGAAACAACCAGGAAATCTAACATTGATATACAATTGTTAAGATCATGTCTTGCCCCCCCAGTTTTAACGTCCAACCGCCGCCACTGGGTTCAAGAGTTATTAATTCACGAACGTAGTCACTTTAATTGTTATATATATATATTGAATTTTGTATATCTTCCCCTCCCCTACGCTGCTCCGTCAAAGTGAAATGATAAAAATCATCCTAGGCACGAACCTCGTCTATGTTGAAAATTTGATCGAGATTGGTCGTTTCGTTCAAGAGTTACTAGGTTTTATTTATTTTTTTTTTATTCCCTGTCCCCTAAGTATTACCGTCAAAGTGAATAGATAAAAACACTCTCAAGACAGAACCTAAACAATGTTAAAAAATTGATTGAGATCGGTCGAGTGATTCAAGAGATTGAGACAGAAACATAGTCAGTTTCAATTTTATAATAAAGCATATTACGTAATTGAATCTTTGTATTGAGATCAGAGACATAGCCAAAGAGGTTCATCGGGTTTAGACTCACAAAATCAAGAGAAACATAAAAAATTGTGAACTTTACAGTAAATAGGATATTAACTTTTAAAAGTGTTTTCCCTTGCTCAACCATTGTTTTTGCACTTTCGGATTTTGGAAAAACACCTACTTTTCTTTGCATGTTACAATCCGTTTCAGAAACACATATCACGCGGATTTTGCAGCAGTTGTCGGAGTACAACCACTCTCCCTTGGGCATGAACTAGGCTTAATTCATGTGACACAATACAGCAGCTCCTGATGGTATTCCTGAGTTCATGAAGGTGATGCACTACACTGAACTGAAACATCCTGAGTTGGTTTAACAATCATCGTGTGCTGATGGGTGGATTTTCCTCAATGGCGAGTTGTATGACCACAGAATGTTACCCTGGAGAGGCCTGAGCTTCGACATTTTTACAACCTGTACGAATTTCTGAAACCAATGAGTTGTTGTGATGTGATTCATTGCACCTAACTCTTTCACATAACAAATGTTTTGGGTTATGCCCAAGTTCGAACAGTAATAGTTGAAGTATCAGATGTTGTTGAACCTCAATCATCAGTGGCACTAAAAGCGACTGAAGATGCTAACGGAGTGGTGGCCTTCGTGTTAAATAGTCCGCTTGTCACACTACCTCTTAGACCAATTTGACGGTGATAAAACCGTGAACATTACCTCTTGAACTACTTACGGTCGATTACGGTGTATACACGCGCCTGCTTTTTGGGTTGTGGAAATATTGAAAGACTTATCTTTGTATTAGGAAATCGATACGGATTTTTAACCCTACGAAGAGAAAGACAATAACAAAGAAAACCAGATCTGGAACATCAGAAACAGTATCTATCATTTATCAACAGCAACAACCAGTCAATTTTTTTACTTTTGGGTTGAGTATGGATCCCATGGTGATAGAACTTAATGGAGTATGGTCAACTTCTCACTCAAAGGTTCGGAAGCATCGTCCCCACGCCAGTGGCACATGCAGGGGGAATTTTTAAGGTTTAAACTTCTGCCTTGAGTAAAATATAATTATTATGAACAAAAAAAAATAAACATTTACTACACATGTACAATTTACGTGAATATGGGGAATACAATAGTATTTATAAAGTCGGATAATGATGTCAAAGTAGCCTTGTTAACAATTTGTGGCTTCGGTTCTGGATTCGATTCCCGGTGGAGGCAGTCGGTCCAAAAAGCGTAAAAAGCTATTTAAGACCAGGCAAATGCCGGGGTAGTACCTAACATACAGGTCCCAATCTGCTTCCTTCCCTTTCCTCGAATAGTGTGATCCCCGAGACATCATTCCTCATACGTGGCAGGCTAACATGGCCATAGATGCCGAAAGCCCAGAAATCTAATTCCTATTCCAAATCCTAGTGACAGGCTAACATGGTCATAGATGACGAAAGCCCAGAAATCTAATTCCTATTCCTAATCCTAGTGACGGGCTAACATGGCCATAGATGTCGAAAGCCCAGAAATCTAATTCCTAATCCTAATCCTAGTGACGGGCTAAAACGACCATAGATGACGAAAGCCCAGAAATCTAATTCCTAATCCTAATCCCAGTGACAGGCTAACATGCCATAGATGCCGAAAGCCCAGAAATCTAATTCCTATTCCAAATCCTAGTGACAGGCTAACATGGTCATAGATGACGAAAGCCCAGAAATCTAATTCCTATTCCTAATCCTAGTGACGGGCTAACATGGCCATAGATGTCGAAAGCCCAGAAATCTAATTCCTCATCCTAATCCTAGTGACGGGCTAAAACGACCATAGATGACGAAAGCCCAGAAATCTAATTCCTAATCCTAATCCCAGTGACAGGCTAACATGCCATAGATGCCGAAAGCCCAGAAATCTAATTCCCAATCCTAATCCCAGTGACAGGCTAACATGCCATAGATGCCGAAAGTCCAGAAATCTAATTCCTAATCCTAATCCTAGTGACGGGCTAAAATGACCATAGATGACGAAAGCCCAGAAATCTAATTCCTAACCCTAATCCTAGTGACAGGCTAACATGCCATAGATGCCGAAAGCTCCCAAATCTAAATCCTAGATTTGTGGTTTTGCGCTCTCTTGAAGCAGAATAATACATGCACAGAGATTCAAGTGACTTACAATGGTTAAAGAAAGTAGGGTCACTAGTGTCTCCATATAATTGGGCTCTTTTTTAATGAATGAGAGATGGTTTCGAAGTGTTTAATAATTATTTTACTATATTAAATAAAGTTGTTCTCGTGCTAACAACCACGTGAAGTGCACGCTATTTGATGTTTCGAGAACTGATTGTTATCATCATCAGGGTAAAGCGAGAACGATCTCTGTAACCTTGATGATGACAACAATATTGTAGGATCTTGAAATATCGGATAGCGAGGAATTCACCCAATTGTTAGCCCACGAACAACTACATTCATCGCGACACCAGAGAAGATTCTAGTCTTAACAAATTCTTTGACACTTCCATATTAAATTCACTTCTATTATCACTAATTGTCACTTCTACACATTATAACTAATTCGAAAAGAAAAAACTTCTTGACTTATCAACATGCAATTGTATACACGCTACAATACACACTAAGCCTGGCTTATGGCTTTTTGAATGTTTTCTTTTGTGATGATTTGGAGAGAAAATCCAGCAGTGTTTTCGTTTCTTTATTTATTTATTTAACGTCCTTCTGCTCGATACATGTCCCTTCCAAACTTAAATTGAACTCTTCGATCTTCAACGCAGCTTCTAGCATAGCTTGGTCAGTTTTAGCCCCTTTAAAATCATTTCCGTGTGGAGTACCACCAACTGGAAATTCGACAGAATTTTTATGGTATATAACTGCATCAGACACATGAAGTTGTGGATGTATATATGAAGAAGTTCGATGCTACTGCTGTGAAAACTTGCACGTTGCTTATTGGGTTGTGGCTGCTTCTACAAGGATCCGGGGTGTTGAGTGTAGTAATACAGGATGTCTACTGACTTTCATTTTCAAAATTCCAGTATATTCAGTATAACCATCAGCAAAATTCCAGTACTTAATACAATGATTTTTTAAAAATTCTTTAGCAATAATCACACTCTTGATAATTCCGGGTTTGTATCGTAATTGTTTTACCATTAAAAAATATTTTATTTTTAATAAATTTAGTTATCCTTGATATTTTGAAATACAAATGATTTTTGAACATTTTTAAAGGGCCTCACAACTCCCCTCACAGCCCTCCACTCCACCCATTGCTTTAAATGTTTAATTCCAAAATGCATACAACTCTTGCTTTGGAAAAATTTACAATGTCAATAGATACAAAATTGTTTCTAAGACTATTAAAACAATTACAAAAAAATTTTGTTAACAAATTACCAGTTTCGTGATTTTTCCAGTATGTGGATCAAAATGCCAGTATAGTTCCAGTATCAAAATTAAATTCCAGAATTCAAGTATTTCCATTATCAGCAGACACCCTGTAATACAGTTTTGGCGAAACTGAACCGCTATTAGGAAGACTATGCCAAGCAATTTTCCTGACGAAACAGTATGTGATAATGCGGCAGTAACCCGCTACACCTAAAAACGGCCCATAAAAAAATATTAACCCGCCTTTGTTAAGAGGTTTCCTATGAGAATGACATATAAAATGCATATGTCGAATGGCTTGTTAAGACAATCCACTCCTACAGAGATTCTTCGAAAGGTTGATGTGTTTTCAGCAGACTGGGTCCAAGAACATTTTGCGCCCTTATTTTGTCGTATTCATTGTAGGACTAAATACGACTGCGTCCGCATACCAGCAACGGGGAAGAATGTACAAAAGCAAATGCATGGATTACGCTGGTAACCAATAAGTAGTAATCTCAGCTCCTTCTAGCGCCAATAGCTTGTAACGGGAAAACTCTGTCGCACCGTGGTACTAACATTGTTCCCAGTATAAATCTTCCTTAAATTTATCTCTCGTGGAAACATTCATTTTTTCTGCATATCATACTTCAAACTCGACTTTTTAAATATGCTACTCCTGGAAATCTGCCGCTCTGGGCCCGTGAGTAAATATGGACCTAATTTCCAGGTACTGTTTACAGGATAATTCATTGTCAATTTGCATATTGTAAAAATCCTGCATGTGGTTTTAGTTTGTAAACATCAACATGTGCATGGTCATGTGATGGAGATGGAACACAAGCGCCATCCATCGTTGCTCGGATGAAAGTATAAAATTCCATGCATCGCCTCAATCGACATCAGTTGCGGCTGGTAAACTCTCCTTTCTTAGCTTGCTTGCTGTATGAGGCGTCCTGCCCACTCTGCTTGCCTGGAGCCTTGTGAGAACTTTAATCGTTCTTCTAGCTTGCGTGAAGCTCTGAGCGATTCCTAACCTCAACAACTCAGCTTGTGTGGAGCTCCGTGGTTTTCTTCCCCACTCAGCTTGTCTGAAAGACTCCAACCTGTCTTTGCTCATCTTACGCTTTGTGGGAATTCTTCCCCTGGCTGCCTGTGCCTTGGGATACCTGTTACCAGAACTATTTAGTGGATTTTGTATTGGTCAGTGATTCTGTGGTACATTGTTCTATAACAGAAAACTTTTACAATAAAAACTTGTAACAGAAATTCGAATCTCGTATGTATATTGTTCTACCTTCTATCTTAACAAGATATTTACAATATTACGAACACACACAAACGAAGTTGTTTGTATCTAATGTTTACAACTTATTCTCTCAGAGACCTTTTTTTCTCAGCCACCTTCAGAACAATCAGAAAGAATGGTTGAGGAAATTTGCAGCAATATAGAAGAAAAACACGAATGCATAGCTCTTACACGTTGAAAACGAAAATTGTTCCTACTCTTGTAACTTCACGGTCTCTTATCACGCAATATTGTTTTTTATTTTTTTTTTTGTATTCAATTTTTATCAGTTATAAATTGCTCATTTATTAGATTGTAATTATTTTTATGATAAAATAATTGTAATGTTAAATATCTTGTTTGTTAATAAAGTTTATCACTACATTTAAGAATTTTAAGAAGTTACTTTTGCAAACCTGCAATCCTTCAAAAATTGTATATCTAAATTCAATGTTCATCCTTGCTTTTTCACATCTGGAATAAGGTCAATTTGATTTTTGGCATTCTGTTGTTATAAAAGTTGCAGTATGTAAATAATATTTTAAACATATGCATTCAGCTACTGTTTCATTTCAGTGATATACACCCCTAACGTTAAGAACTGGTCGTTGATTAGTTATGTCTCATTGTACAGTCAGTGACAAAAGTTCTTTCTGTTTGATGAAATTAGTTTCGTAAATAACTTCAGAATGGAAGGACAATTTGAGTACAGTTTCCAGTAAATTAAAAAGAACGTAATTTTCTGTACGTTTCAGCCATACCACCGTCACTCCCATAAGAACTTTTGTCGTTGACTGTACTTGTTTAAGTCTCTAGCTATTAATCGAATTTATTTCAAAGTTATCCGTCATATTAGTTGCGAGTTTTTTTGAAATTGAATCTGGAGAAGTGTGTTCTTTTGCTGTGCGTTTTGAAAACATGCGATGTATAATGCTGATACAAACAGCAAATTAGTTCTTTTTCAATTTCTGTGGCTTATAATTTCGGCAACTTTTCCTTCTCAAGCATTCATTACAGCACTTACGTATATTAGGAAACACAATTTAAACTGAGTGCATATGTTTAATATGTGTTGTTTTCATACTGTTAACTTATATAATGATGTTGCATCATAGTTTCGTGTGTTATGATAATAATACAATTCTAGGAAATAACATGGATGAACACTTTTCCATGGGCAAGAGCAGTACAGAAACACTTTTCCTACCAAGTGACAGAAGTTTCGATCTGAAGTGTGATCCGCTTTCCCGACCCGAATCAGAATAGTTTGCTGAAAGCCTCAAACTCTTCCACTCATTACAAGAACTAGTCCCATGAAACACTCCGCAACTTCAACGCAGAAATGAAGGGAACACAAGAGATTTGAAACTCGTCTGGGAGAGATGGTAGCTCAGTGGCAAAGCGTTCATCTGTGGTGCTCGAGATCTCAGGCAAAGTGAGCTTGTGGTGGACAACCCCGTGTCCGTGGGTTTTCTCGAGGTTCTCCCATTTGTCCCCACACTCCCATTGCACTAGTTCTGTCCCTTGCGTCAATCATCTGTCTCCTTTAGCCTAAAAACCATAAACGTCGGACGTTAAAAATTTAATTTTTAGGAAATCAGACTGACTCAATACCTTATTGCGCAAAATAGCCATACATTGCACCAATCCGGCAGTCACAAGTCTTCCGACCTTATTCTTAAACGTAATCACTTTGATACCCTTAACATTAGAATGCACGGCTTATTTTGTGAATTCATTTTGTGTATTAAATCAATGTTGTGTTCTGACCGAAAACTGAATAATAAAAATGGGACATTTAGAACATCTGAGACAGAGGAAAAGGCCTTGCCAAAATCCGTAGTGTCAATTTGACTCATGACATGGACTGTAGGGTTAAATGCATATTGTCCAGTTTTCTATGTTGGCGGAACTCGAACTCCTCTTTCGATCTGCCTCAAGGATCACCGACAAGCTTGCCATTGTCAAACTCTTCACCGACCAGTCCCTTTCACAATAATATATTAGATCACTCCTGCTGTACAAATAGATTTTAAAACTTCTTCCTCCAGATTCCTTGACGTCCCTCAAAGGGATATTTGTTGGATCACGTACAAACCACCCTCTCGTTCTCATCAGTTGCAACGGCCCTAATCTTTCCTCACTCCGTTTCTCTACCGCTCTTTATTTCTGCTATTAGAAGTAGCACATTCGCCATTGTAAGAACTATGTCATCACTGCTGGTTGTATGTATGTCGCTGTTAGGAGTAATCGAACAGTCATACATGCAAAATCTGCTGCTTAACGGTATATATGTTTCATATACAAAACATAAATAAATAACAATCCATTCCAGGGTTAGTCCCAGAAGTAATGCATCAAACTTCTTTTTCTGTGTTTATTGATCAGATTGCTGTAATCACCGCATGACCCTCTTGCATCGTTTTTTATGCGTTGTATGCCCAACGCAAGTCCTCAAGGGGATGTCCTTTAAAAGCCCCATCGAAGTAGTTTTGATATCAATGGTGTCGAAATGACGTCTTTTAGGACTTTTTTTTTCCACTTTCGGAAACAAAAGCCAGTCTGGTGGAGTCAAGTCGGAACTGTAGGGCGTTTGCGGAACCGCTGTTAATCCCGATCCACGTCAGGTAGTCGCGGTGTGGCTGGGAGCGTTGTCATAGTGAAACTTCCAGGAATCCTTGATCTCGCTCCTGACACAGATGATCTTTTGTTTCAATCTTTCTAGGACTTAAACGTAAAACTTGATGTTGACAGTCTGCTGAGGTGAAACAAACTCAGAATGAACCACCCCTTTACCATCAAAGATCCATGTCTCATCACTGATTATTAGTTCTTTACAAGAAGTCACTCGATTGTTTTTCTGATCGTCGGTAAGAACTCTTGGAGCGCGTTCCGCGCACACTTTCCGCATCTGCAACTCTCAGGTTACAATCTAATCGGTGAAATTTTTCGAAATGTGTAATGTGTCGCCTTGAAATTTTTCAAAATGTATAATGTGTCACCTAACAGCTGAACACTCATTCTTCACAAAATGTATACTGTGTCACCTAACAGCTGAACACTCATTCTTCAATCAGAATACAGTAACTCGCGCGACACTGACGTCACCACGCAATGTTGCAGGACGTTCAGAATGGGCTACACAGGTGATATTCTCTTAGCCTCCTTTGAATATTTTGTGTCATCTATCCGTTCGAAATTTGGTCAAAAGATCATCATCGAAGACCTCTTAAATCACCCGATAAGTGTCGCATGAAATCTTGTCCAGTTTGACGCGAAATTTAATAAGCACATCGCTGCTCCAGGAATTTCTCCATCGCGACTTCGACGGCACTTCCGAACAGAGGCTCACATTATTGTGCGCCCTGACCACTTCGAGAGCTCGAAGTCAATTGCCGCGCTGTTTCCAAAGTCCTGCCACATCTGGCGGGAGCACTCTGCGCGGATAATCACGTCAGAAAATGTGACGCGTTATTTCTTAGAAGCTCTGTATCAGCCTGACAACGAATAACAGATTTTCCAACGCCATAAAAAGTAGTTTTTCTTAACTTTTTTCGAAAATGCACGGGCATTGACCATCGAGCATGTCATTTTATGCAGCTCGGTATGATCTATCGATGGATTTGTCTTGCCCTTGGACAATATTGTAATGTAAAACATGCTCCTGTTTGTAAACAACCACGACATGTATTCTACGATGGAGTATCACATCTCTCGTTGGACTACTACAAGAAGCAGGCGACGGACCACCAACACCACCTAGTCATAAGACGATACGGGAGCAGAAACGCCAACACCGCCCGGAGGGCCTGTATAACGAAGAGGATTCAAGCGACAGTCACCAGTCTGGGATTAATCACTCCTCCTCTAGCTTGCCTGGAGCTCTAGGAGAAACCCAACCTCAAAGCCTCTAGTTTGTTATGGAACTCTAGGCTCTTAGCTGGCATGGAGCTCTGTCGGGATCCCAATCTCTGTTTCGGGGCTCTATGACTCTTAACCCCCTCACTGATTACTTCGGAGTATTGATGATTCCTACAGCACTCTGCTTAGCTTGCACGAAACTCTGTAGAGAACCTGCCCTAAAACTGCACGGTATTGGGCTATCTTTTCTCTACCTCACATTAGAAAAAGTTATATTGTAGTATTTCTATGGATACTGTTTTATTAGAAGATTTTATAATAGACCGGTAGTGGGTATCGATTCCGGACCCTTAATTTTACTCTACCTAGCTCTAACTATCCCACTAAGGGAAGAACTTTTACAATATTCAACAAATATCAAAATTCAATAATAATTTTTAGCTATACCGTATTTTGAACCATATTATACATTGCCGTCTTGCCACTATCCTAATGAAAAGCTTAATGTGTGCATACTGTAGTATAAGTTTTACATTAATAAGTGGCGTGGTTAATTGCATAACATTCATTTTTAGGTCTACGAAAATAATAATCTCTCTCCATTTTATGAAAAACTGCGCCTTTTTTTTCTTTTTTTAACATTCACTCATATAATTTAATTCAGCCCATGAGATCTATCCATTGCTATACAGGGTGTAACGAAAAGGTACGGCAAAATTTCAGGGGTGGATTCCTTATGGGTAGGCAGGTAAAAAAGTTCATATGACCATATGTCGGGAAATGCATCGTTACAGACTTATGCCATTGAACCGCCTGACGGTGTGAAATAGTCACATTCTGGTTCGCTCCTTAATGTGATTCAATTTAAACCTCAATAACTCAGCCCCTAATTAAGCTAGAAAAATAATTTTGGTATCTATATGTTCCTGAAGGACGACGCTTTCCGCGGATATGTATTTTATTATATGGGGGTACCACGGCGGACGAGGAGGGTAATTAAGTTTTCTTTTCATCAGGATTTTAGGGATGGCATTATTTCCCCCTTAGAGGTACACTAATAAGATGCATATCGACGGAAAGCTTCATCTTTCAGGAACACATTGCTACCAAAATTTATCTTCCTAGCTTAATCAGGGGCTTAGTTATTTAGGTTTAAATTGAGTTACTTTGAAGGCCGACCAGAATGTGTCTATTTCACACCATCAGGCGGCTCAATGGTCGTAACTCTGTAACAATGCATTTCCCGATATATGGTCATATGAACTTTTTTGCTTGTCTACCCATAAGAAATCCACCCCTCCTTTTTTTACACCCTGTATATCGTGTCTTTAGGCTTTTTACATCGATTTACATTCTTCTCATCATCACTATTATTAATTCTTATAATTTACTTATTTATTCTCTTATTTAATTAAGTACATTCAATAAATAACTGGAAAAGTTTTATAAAAAATACAAAACTTTGACAAAGTTTATGCTTCTTTGTTATTTACTGGTAGTGTTTTAGAACTATTGTAAGATGGGCCTGGCACGTCTGCATCGCGAACAAGATGCTGGCAATCAGTGAAACTAGTTGGTGGCAAGTTTGCACCAACGTGTAGCAGCGGGGAGTGACATTAGTTTTTTGTTACCTGAAGAATTGAAAACAATCGTAATTCACCGTCGGATGGCAGTGCAATATGGTAAAAGTTGTTTGAGTTGAGTTGATTTTGAGTTTAACGTCCCGTTCAGCAGCGAGGCTATATGAGACGTGGACCTACTGATTAAGGTGGAATCCGAACCACATGAGCTCCCGCCGGGAATCGAACCTGGGTCTCCCACGCCATAGTAAAAGTTGTTTGAGTCGAACATAGGTGTTTTACACTCCAAGTCCATTCTTGGCCTAAGTTGACATTTGGCACACTTATGCCCGGACATATGGGGCTATCTTGATACCCAATTTCAAGGAAATCAACTTGGCATTTTCTAATATATCACTGATCGAAAATTTTCCTGGGAAAATGATATTTGATTTTCAAATAAATGTTCCTGACATATCTTGTAGCCTATTATTTCCTTTTCAAAATGGTATATTATTTTTCTTTCTAGCTCAATAATTACAGGAGATATGACCAATTGAAGCTAACAAGATTCTACAAATCAAATCTGTCCATCTTTTAGCACTCTGTACTCTGAAACAACAGGGGTACAGGGCTAAAATTTGGTGCATGATGATCTCTCATAGGGCCTACATGTACACCACGTTTCATCAAATTCTGAGACGACGTTTTTTTTTTTTCTTTCTTTAGGAAAATTTAGTTGATTTCACATGGAATGGCTCAGATGAGATTTCAACGCGTATTTATTTAATTTCTACAAGTAAACGACAAAACTTCCAAATGGTAAGATTAATGTTTCATTTCAAAAAATATTACTTCTAGAAATAACGTTAAAATTGGTATGATCTTATAACTGAACTTAATTATTTCGAGCAAAAACAACATTCCCATGCTTTCTAAGAAGTAAGTCACCTAAAAAACAGTAACTAATTCATTAAAAGTGATCACGTACAGCATGCTTGTACTCCGCCTTCTGCCACTATACATTAAAAATCACTCACTTTTGCTTCTCCAAATTGTTATAGATTGTTTATAAAATTATATTAAACATCGATTTTCGCTTGTATACGTCTTGAGAATTCAGCTGTCAGCGAAAATTCGATGTTTAGTATATATTCTTAAAACAATCTGTAAGAATTTAGAGGGGGGGGGGAGTACGTACCTATTCAGTTCATTGATAAGCTTGCTGTGGTTTTTATTACAATTACACACACACACACACACACACACACACACACACACATACATACATACATACATACATACATACAAAAAAAAAAAATGTAAAGCTGATCTTTCTGTTCGTGGAGTTTTGAAAAAACAATGTGAAAACGTGATTGATGAACTACTAGTTTAACATTAAAAATAATACACAAAGAAATAAAATAAAATAAAAACAATACACTTGGCAAGGACGATTTATTTCCTGTGACACACTGCAAGTTGTTTCATGAAAATAAACTAGTCTTTAAGAACACGTTTCAATGTTTTCTCAAATAATATACAGAAAGGTTGCTTTAAATTTTCGCTTTTGTCAAGTCCAACAAAGAGAAGAACAGGAATTTCACTGGCACCAATTCTTGGATCCTTCGTGCTCAACTCTTAACACCTACACTATGATTGGCTCTCCAAAGGAATTCATGAGTTTCATGCCATTCACTCGTTAATACAACCTGCAAAAAGAACAATAATAAACAATTACTACGGATATGAAAATACTTGTGATGAGATTGTAGATTTATACTTTCACATGTAACTCTAGAGGTTTTCTAAGTAATATGCTAGTGCAAGAAAGACGTTAGTACCTCATCACATCATATCATCTTTACTTACCAAACAAGAGATCAGCATTTATTCGGATAATAGTTGAATATACCCATTCTTCGCATGAGAGCTGTATTTGGAGGTGAACGCCTGTGGGAGTATCACCATTCATTTCAGCGACCGCGAAAAGTATGAATTTGACACTAATATAGGTCAAATTATTTGGGCTATTTTTAGATGGCTTCGTACTCCCCCTCCCCTGCTGACCCCTGGCCCGCATACAATGAAAGCTGAATTTGCAAGTCATCGCTAATGCAAGTGTCACCATTGATCTCAGCGACCGCGAAAACTATGGATTTGACACTAATATCGGTCATTTTGGATTGCTTTTACATGTCTCGGTATCCCCTCCTTTCGGTCCGCAGCCAAATAGGGTGAATTTGGAAGTTAATGCGATCGGAGTTTAATCATTGATCTCACCGACCGCGAAAACTATGTATTCGACACTCATATCGGTCATTTTCTACTACATGTCCCGGTAAACGCCCCCTGGTTCGAATTTTGAAAAAACCGTTTCGTCTGGGACCTGGACAAAAGTATTTGTAACCAAAATCTGTTAACTCTCAGTCAATCTGTCTGGTTCCCAGGCCGGTCCCGGTAAACACTGACAACTCCTTGTCATACAGTTCATGGAAACATTCGAAATTCGAGTACGATCAATTGTCATACTAGTGACAGACCGTGAAACTACACGAGTAATTAAATGGAACGAGTCGTGTGGTCTTAGTGACATTATCTTTAGTGTCCGCAATCGATACCGAGTTGTTTTGTGTACTCGATATGTATACTTCGTAGAACAAGTTAGAATTTAGCATTCTGGTTGGAAAATCGCTGAAATCTTGGGTTCAAATTTTAGGGTCGTCCATCTGTAGTAAAAACTATCGTTTCGCGGACCCACGGATTATAAATCAATGTTATTGGCGAAAAATACAATTGCCCATCAATTACCAGTCATCCTACTAAATTTCTCAAATTCCCTCTAAACACAGTATTAAATATTGCACAACATTATTAAATTAATAATGTATTGAATAATACTTCAAAATTCTCGTACATTTCACACGACATTCGATCAAACAAAAATACGTGGATGGTATTTTTCTCGGGAACTAGATTACTGAAATATATTCTGTAGTTGGTAACCATGCTAGCAAGGGATGTTTTGATGCCTTGTTTTATTTGTGGCCACGACCCGCTTACTGCTCTGTCGATCTATAAAATAAACAAATTAGAAACAAAGAACCTTAATTTGGCTGAAAACACGAAAATTTACCAACTCAATTGAAAAGGGTATTTTTCTAGACCGGGAGGGAATTCTGTAGTTCAACGTAGAACTGAGATCTCTGTATCACTGAAAGTGACAACACTGAATTTAAGGGGCCTGTAATTCCCAAACCGGTTCACAAATCACCTTGAGCTTTCCACTTGCTTCACACACTAATAGTACAGGTCAGAATATAAAGTATCACTGCAATCTCTAAGAGTCGATCTGAAACGAAATGGCTCTGTAGTAGTACGTGAAGTTTAAGCTGTCCGCTCGAAATGTGAGAATTTCATAACTCCTCCAATATATTCTTAAGATTTTCAAAAAGCTACACAAAATTCGACAATGAGGGGGGAGAGGGGTTGGCATTATATGTAAAATCCACACAACAAATATGTAATACTAGCAAAATGCTCCATTTTTGCTCGGGAAGAATAAAGTTTATGTATCTGAAAAATACATTCTTCTGGTTTCATAAGTTCGATTTTACTGAGTTACATGAATGCTTACGCTTTAACTTCTTCTTCCTTTAGTAAGATACATCAAAAATGAACTGTCCCTCCTCTACCCTCCTCCCAGATAGGATTTCTCAAAATAGCGTCTTATGAGGGCTATTCAGAAAGTACCAGAAGTTTTGGTTTATCGCGGCAGTGGGCGGGGCTAGAGTCACCATCTTGATATCGGAACGTTGCCACACTCAGTACGCATCCAGCTGTGGTACCGTGAGGACTCTGATGCTCTTACTGTGCTTTCTGTGACATGCTACAATGCGATCTGCAGCAGAGAATTCCACCTCTTGCGAGGTGAGTTCTGTCATTAGAGTTTTGTTGACACACACACACACACACACACACACACACACACACACACACACACACACACACACACACACACACACACACACACACACACACAAAACTATTGAAATCCATCGCCAACTGTGTGAAGTGTACGGACTTGGAATAATGAGTGAGATATTGGTGTATTGATTTTAAAAATGGTCGTTCTAATGTTCACGATGAGGACCTCCAGTTCACGGGAAGTGTTTGATCACCCCCTTTCCCCCATACAGTCCGGATTCGGCGCCGGGCGCCTATCACCTCTTCCCAACGATGAAGACATGGCTCGCTACACAACGTTTTGATACTGACGCATAACTGCATACCGGTGTAAGCCAGTGATTAAAATCACACACGGCAATTTCTACCGCGACGATATTGAAAAGTGCCTTAATTTGCATGGCGATTATGTTGAAAAATAGCTTAAGAGTGTATCTTTCAAATGTATATAATACAATTTGGTTTATTCATTCTATTACTTTTTTATTTCAAAATGTCTGTTCTTTCTGGACAACCTTTATATATATATACAGTTGAAGGTAGAAGATTATTTTTACAGTAAAATTTCAAAGTTTAACCGTGGTACATACTGATTCAAGCTATAGGACATATATTACAAAAATATTAATACACTTAATCTGGAAAATCTGACAAATTACACAAGCAGATATGATAGTGACGAAGACCATGGAGTGGATCGAAATAATTCACGAATAATAGGACATTTATCGCGGTACAAAGATAGGCTTACTGACATTTATTCTATCGTAGTTTCAGAGATCTGGAAAACATTTTTTTAAAAGAAATTTAGAAATCTCCATTTAGAGGTCGCATCTCGTAAAATTCTGCCTTATCTGAATCTTAGGGTGCAAGACCATTTATACAAAATTTCTGTCTTTGTTATTATTATTTTTATAAATCTGATGAGTGAGTGAGTCAGTGGATTTAATCCTCATATATATATAGAGAGAGCAGTGTGTAAGTAATGGAAGTATGTGAGAATCCAGTTATGGAACACAGAGGAAGGAAAATTGAAGATATCAACCAAGGAATTCTCAGTAAGAAAACCTGAGTGCACAGTATGCGAAAAGTGAAGCCAGTGTGTTAATTCAGGATACGCAATCACAGAAATGCGTGAGAGACAGGGTAGGCAAAAACCATGCTTTTTATTGAAAGAATCAAAAAGCCCGTTTTTGAGGGGGTTTAAACCAGTTTTTCTTTTTTGTTTAAATAATTTGCTCTATGTATTTATATCACATATGGAGAGAACCAAACCGCTTCTCAGCTTACATATATGTCAAATTGTCCTCCATCATCTAAACTCGAACCGGTACTAATTGGCCACGTCTGCCGACTCACTCAGGAAGGACTCCTGATTAAAAAACTTTGTATCAGGATTGGCAAAAACCATGGTTTTTATTTAAAAAAACAAAAAAAAAAAAACGGTTTTTTTGGTTTAAATAATTTCCTCTATGTATTTATATTAGATATGGACAGAAATAAGTTTATTTTGCCTTGCTGTTATTATGCAACAATAGGGTTATGCTGGAAGGGGTCTTACAAGCTTAAAGCGGGATCCAAACAGCTTCCCGGCTTACATCCGAGAGAAATTGCCCTCCATTTGGACTCGAAACCGGGACTAATTGGCCACAAATACATTGAGTCTGCCGACTCACTCACGAAGGACTCCTAATAAACATACGTTCTACTGATCTTTACATACTAGTTAATATAATTGTCAAGAGTCATTTCAGGACAAAAAGATAAATAGTTGCACAAGCGAAACCATTATACAGAACTACATATAAATCGGGAAACTCGCTCGTTAGCCATTGGGAAAATCCTGTTATTACTTTAAATGCAAAGCAAATCTTGTTATTCCTTTGCATGTAAAATCTAAGGTCAACGTATCATAATCAGTACACTAAAACTGAGGTATTAAATTACAAATTTAGTATGTAGATATCATTCAATAAAATTAAAACGAAGTCCAATCCAAGCTAATGTTGGGAGCTACGTAGGCAGTCGATAAATTTTGCCAATGTCTACCAATACATTTAGGCAACCTTTGCTTCTTTATAAAACAACAAGCATTCAGGCAAGCAAAAATATACAATTTGGCTTCGTTTCGTATGTTTAGGCTTAACATCTTTATGTAATACCGAGGTTATAAAGAAGACTGTCGCTTTAAAGTGACGTCCAAACCGCTACTTGGTTTACACATGAAAGAAGGGTTGTGGTTCGACCGAGAATTGAACATGGGACACGTTGATTAAAAGGTGAAAGGAGATAAAACTAATGCAGATGGTTTGATATGTGGTAACGTCACCATGAAGTTCATACGATTTAAAGCATTTTTCGTTCTTGTTTTTCTTTTTGGTTTAAACCATTTTTTTTTTTAAACAGCTGGTTTAAACCACCTTGATTTAAATCAGCCAACCCTGCTTTGTATTAATCTTCATAATATAATTGCCAAGTCATTTCAGAAGGACAAAAAGTTAAACAGTTGCAAAAGTGAAACCATTATACAGAATTATACGTATGGACAATTTCAAAGTACTGCAAAGTACAGAACTAAATTAGTCCAAGTTAGTTCACTACGACATATATTAGTTCAACTGAAAGAAATACGACGACTTAATTTGCATATCAGTGAGAAAAGTGAATAAAGATACGAATTATTTAAATCTACTTTGGCTCTGACCCATTTATACATAGATACCATAAATAGATTCTGACTGCAATAAATGCCTCTCGTGGGGTATGTATACCCCCCCCCCAAAAAAGTACGTCATTTCGATGTATTTTATGAGTAGTAAACATTATTAAAATGAAACAATATTTAGAATTCTTCTTTGACTGCAATTGTATAACAATAATAACAATCTATAAAAAAAATCACAAAGGAAATATTTATAAACTTATATATATATATAGATATATATAAAAGGTGCATTTGTAGTATAATTTCTTTGAGTAATGAATGGGGAATTTAGGTCTGAATATAATAGGAATAATATACGGGAGTGAAACGTGATACCCCACAAATGTTACACTTTTACGAACATTTTTCGTTTTTTGGTTTAAATTTTTTTTTTTTTTGAAAAAAAAAAAAAAAAAAGCTGGTTTAAACCAGCCAAACCTGGTGAGAGATAAGTACGTAGAATGCTAATAGTCTATATTATGTAGATGGTGGAAACGTGCGTAATGGCTAAATTACCAGACCTCGTGCTCAAATATCAAAACAAATTAAAGGAAACAGAGCTGCCAAAAATTGGAAGTGTCATAAATTTACAAAATAGTAAGGGACTTAAACACTCATGTACAAAGTAAGCTAGAGAACTGTGTGCATGTATACTGTAATGTGTAAACCGTAAAATTAACTAACACTCACTTATAATGTGTCCCTAAATGGGTTGTTATATTTTTAGAGTGACTTCGGCAACAAACCCTGTTGCCTTCCAACAGACAGAAATTAATGAAGAGCTTAGGTTTCACAAATATTTTTACATTTTATACAACTTAATCCTTCTATCAAAGGGAACACTAAAATTAATATAATCACTACATATACTAACTCACAACTTTGCAGATCATGTGTAAAGAGACTGCCTTATATTGTTAAAAGGACAAAGTTGCATAAACTGTAAAAAACATTTGTGAAGCCGAAGTTTTCAAATACTATTTTACTGTCAAAGGCAGTACGATTGCTACAGAAATCATACCAAGAACATTACAATCCGATTATGATTCCCAGGACACAGTGAGTGTTAGATAATCCTAACAAAATGGGCCAGATTGTGTCTGTGTTGAAGTCTGAATAACTCGTACTTAATGTAGAATACCTTTCTCCTATGGTGAAAGAAATATAAAGCGATATTATAATAACCACCTAGCACAGATTAATATGTTTTTCGTAATTCGTCTATGTTCACGCGCTTATTCAACAGATTCTGTCTGCCTTGAACCAAAATAGAAAGAAATATTACTTGCAGTGATCCCCTACCAAACGCTGGTAAGTGGTTTTCGGTCCTATAATTTTGCATGTACACAGTTTAGGACACATGTCTGCAAGGGTATTAAAAATCTGCATACAACAGTCAGGTGGCGTCCTTGTAAAGATACACAAAAGTTTCTTTTAGGGATTTTGCATTGAACTTTACCAAAAAAAACTGTATTTATAGCTCCTCTAAAGTCAATATGCACCATGGAAAGCAATCCAATCTAAAAAATACAATTCTTAAGGTGTTATGAGTATTTAATTAAAAAAAAGGAAAGGTATCTGAATGATACAGGTGGACCACTATTGTAAACCTGTAATCAAAATTCTACGAAACCTCGACTTAATCCTTTCCACGAAATTGAGATACTTTTGGCGAATTTTCGTTTCATAGAATATGTAAGTAGGATTGGATGATTTGAACATTCAGTAATATTCTAGTACTAGGTTAATGCAACGTAAATCAACAACAGAAACAAAAATCAAAAGCTAAGTTCCGAAGAAAGCTTCTTGTAAAGAAGTTATACTCCGTCTCGGTAAACCTTTTGAAAATGTAAAATTACTTGAATACAGTGAATATAGCTTCTGTACTTAAACAATCCCTGTCTTTACACTTACGAATGTAATGTTAGGTTAATAAAAGTCCAAAATTAATCTTCTGCACGATGTTTCTTATGAGACATTGAAAAACCGTCTTGGAAATTTCGCTCAAATGAAAGTAATAATGTAGTTGAGTTGATTTTGAGTTTAACGTCCCGTTCAGCAGCGAGGCTATATGAGACGTGGACCTACTGATTAACGTGGAATCCGAACCACATGAGCTCCCGCCGGGAAGAAAGTAATAATGTAGTATTAATACAAAGAAATGAAGAACCAATTAAACAGTGGATAGCTGCAAGAATGTGAAAGTTTGTGCTATGGTAGAGCAATTAACATCTGTAGTATTTTGTTACAATGCAACTCTAAAAGGAAACAAATCTATGGATCATAGACCTACTATAAAGACATGAATTCTTGATAAACTTTAAAATATTTTACGCTTTCCTGATAGTCACAAACAGCAACAATCGACGACGCGTACTGAACATGTCGCAAATGAATAACAACATATTAAATTAAAAAAAAAAAAAAAACTAAGCCAATGTTTTTTTTCTTTTTTTTTGGGGGGTGGGATGCTTTTCGAGTTGTTGTTTTTTTTATAAGTTCTTAAGTTCCTTTGGGGCAAAAAATTTTAAAAATTTTGTTTATAATTGAAGATTACACCACTGTTCTAATTTACAACAATTATCTGTTCACCAGTTGATAATGATTTCTTCTACATTTTCAATTTTTAAGCAGTTACGGTTTCCCCTATCTTCTTTCTATGTATCTGTATCTGTCCGTCCGAGACAAACACACACACACAAACAAAAAAAAAGAGAGAGAGACAGCATTAAGAACCTGTACCAACTTCTCTTTTAATCCTCTATTCAAACGGGAAGTAGCAGAAACGATAATAGATACCGAGAAGATGTGTTTCGCAAATCAATTAAGCGTCCAAAGAAAATATTTCATCTCCACTTCTGAAACCGGAAGTGGTAAAAATCTACAAATTCAATATTAACCGGTGCACGTAATACAAACCAAACTCCTTTAACCAGTGTACACATGACACTACTACTACTACTTCTACTCTAGTATATGAGACCTGTGCCTCTGTGTGTTCAAAGTTTGTTTGCTTTCGGAAGTTCAGCACCCAGGCTACATGAGACCTGCACCTATAGTTTTAGGTGAAATCCGAACCAACACTGAGCTCCTTCGTGGCTAAGTACACGCCTGTGGCGTGAGAGACACGGGTTCGATTCCTGGTGGTAGCTCATGTCCTTCGGATTTCACGTTAATCAGTAGGTTCACGTCTCATATATCCTCGCTGCTGAACGAGACGTGAAACTTAAATCAAGTAAATTCAACCAAACCAATATATTGTGTTTAACTTTCATACCAACACAGACTTACACCTGGGACCACGTGCAACAAAGGCGCATTAGCTACTAGATCAGCGATCAAGTTTTCATTTGATAATACAGTAAAAAAGTCTGTCTATGTTGAGTATTACCATCGGTTTCATTGAAAAGTGGCCAACTTACACAAAGTAGATGCATTTTGAACTCATAAGTTTTATAGATCACATCATGCTTATCTCAGATGGCATTTAGTATATCCCCCAAATCCAGTGACGGCTCCAGAGCCGGTACTGTGACATGCAGGTCACTCGTAGTAAACGACCTTGCTTATGCATATACCCACCGTCTCTGGCGCGCCTGCTCCCTACGGATGCACCCTCTCGCTACTGCTTCGGTCCTACCTTCACTCGGCTAGGCAGCAGTCGTGCTTTCTAGTGGCCACCTAGCACAAGTTGGTACATGCTTCATATACTGTACTTTTTATGCCATACACCAGATCTGTACTTATAGCCATGACTATATCGCAGTTACAAATAACGAAACGTAATCACTACAGGAGAAACAAATAATACCCTGCAACTGCATCTCTAATTCAGCAACTATTTGTTACTTTATCAAGTTTGTATCGCATAAGTAATAGATACCAGAACTCCTTCATAGCTATGAAGTTAGTGAATGCAACTTGGGCGCGGAAGACCCAGATTTGATATCCAGTAAGAGCTCGAAGGCCTCTCGCACCTATTGGCTCTTAGTATGAATTGGCAAGGTTCTAGAACACATGTCCCCCATGTCATTTAGCTGCCATAAAGACAAAAACAACGTGCCCTGCGGGACTCTAACCCGCCTTCACTAGCTAACGCTCGCTCCGCAGTACTATGTGAATTAAACATTAAACTTTGGCACACAAAGGAACCAAACTAGATATCAACTTCTATGGAAAGACCTGTGTTCTAGAACCTTCCCGTAAGAATTCACAGGCAGATTCCGTTAGAGCAGTCGGTCTATGAGTCGACATTTTATTATTATCCGAGGTGCAGTTCTTGGTTTTCTTTCCTACACTTTGACACATGAATCTGATCGTAATTTATTGTTATTCCCCAGGTCTACTCATGTACCAAGAATGTTCAAATTGCGCAGACGTTTTGCAGGATAGTGTCGAATTTGAACTTTACACCGCCTCACTACTTTCTCAGGGTATCTTGTAGTTTCTCTCCCAATACACATATAAGATCTCCACTGTCACTTCCTTTACAAAATGTAGCTGAACGATCGAAGGGGCTTAGAAGGCCCGCATGGCTGGTTGTTTTCTACCTTTAGACAAAAACAAGATACACGGTCCTGAAGGCATGAAACGAGTTGGAGGAGATCCATTTCCACACCATATTTGAAATGAACACTTATTCATAGCACATTATTTGAATGTTGCCCCTTATAACACCCCCTCCTTTGTATCCATCACCCGCGCCTCCCAAATAAATAAACGTAAATTTCGAATTTCGATCCTGTATATCGCATATTCCTCGTTCCACACCGCGTTACAATAAATAATTACAAAGAAACATCCCTAGGCCCAGATTTGTGCCAAGGAGGGTCTAAATCAATAATTCGTATGCTCGAGACCCTTATGTTCTCGAAATTTTCCCATTTCAAATATAAACGTACACCATTCTGAAATTTGTTCATTCATAATCTCAAACTAAGATAACAAGTCATTCACTCTGTACATTCTGAATTTGGCATTACTCGAGCAGACGATTCTACCAAATTTTGACACACTTAGGTTAGATTGGAGTTTTGTATTTCTCTTAGCACAGCATACGCTAAATAAGGAGCTCCATTACTACTTAAGGTCAATGTTCCGTTAAGGGGGTCCAGTGTCTTTGACACCACTTCTTTCTATTGATTTCCGTTTCATTACATAATATAATGGGTTATAGTTAAGGAGCCGTACTTCCCATTTAGGAAAGGACGAGAAACGCCATACTTTCAGGAATTATTCATTGACTATCTAGGATGTTAAAAAGTAGGTAATAGACTGAGTTCTTGCCCTTGTACTTAGGGTGTTTAGGTAGTGCAACAGTAAGATGTATCCTCGTGCACGGGAGATGAGAAGTAGCTGTTCTTAACTATTACCATATAATGTTATAATAGGTTATATTATGGTAGGTTAGGTTACGTTAGGTTAGCTTAAGGGGGTCCAGTGTAGTTTTGGACCCCCTTAACGGAACATGGACCCTACTTAAAAACTAACTTTGGGAGGGTTCATTATAAATATAGTGTGGATATATGGCATAAAACACGAACCAACTTGTGCTAGGCGGCCACCGAAAGCACGAATGCTCTGCCTAACCGAGTCAGAGCAGGTGCGTCAGCGATGGAGAGTATAAGTATAATGAAGATAGTGGAAGAACACACGAACAATGTTTAGTAGAACGGGTCCAGCAACTTTTTGTAAAAAATTTGTCCCAATCTCGGTAGTTTCTGTTCACATTAGGTTAGTCCAGTTTAGTGTATGTTAGCCTAGATTATGGTAGTGAAGTGGTCCAGCATATTTCGAAAAAAAAGTAGAATTTCTATTAATATTACGATAATTTAATTTGGTTAGGATATGTTACGTCTAAGTATTTGCATTTTTCATTTCTCCTGTAAATTTTGTATTTTTTACGTACTTCTGGGCCCCTTCTGCTGAACGTTTACCACAAGATAATAAATAAATAACCGAAACTGTATGAAACAACTTGGTTGTACCAACAACATATTAAATTCAAAAACCCAGGTACCTTTTTTCAGGTGCGTCCAACCCGACTTGGGCAAACTTAACCATCCCTTACTAGTATCATATACTTTACTACTATATAATGATTGTACCTTAGTAACATCCGAAGTCACAGCTCAATTGCTAGCTAGCTCTGACACGGACAAAATCAATCCTTCCTATCTTCTGGCGGCTTTTTCCTGTCTTCAGTATTTCTGGAATCGAAAAATGTTGTAGAATCAGCTGGCGTAATGGTATTCTGAACCGCAAACGATACCAAATCCCTCTTCATAGCGTAGGCATCCTCTCCGTCAGCGTAGTACTTCGGCTCAATTTCGGATATCGTGAATTTCAAGGCATTTGTATACAAATTTAAAGCAGCTCTATTGCTCTTCCTCACATGCAGTGAAACATACTTCGCATTAAAACACTCAACCATTGCTCTAGACGCTTGGTCCATCAACTTTTGAGCTAATCCCAGCCGCCTATGCGATCGCTTTACTGCCAAAGACGTAATATGGCCATGAGGATCATCGTCACTGTCTTCTTCCATCTTCGCTAAAACATATCCGACAATTTTACCTTTCTCATCTTCTGCTACGTAACTTAATTGAGGCCAAGACAAACCGTGGTAGAAATAATATTTCATTTGATAATTTTCTGGAAGACACAGAAGATTGCAATGTTGCATATTCATCAAATCTTCCGGCTTCGCACATCTTATATTCATTTTGCAAACTACAACTTTTAATTTTCAACTTGCGAACAATGAAATGAAGTAAGACTACGTAAAAAGTATAAATCTGGGTTTTTCGTGAACGATCTTGTTCACTTAAAACATTGATCACGCAAACAAAAACGAAATATACATAACACTAAAGTTGTTTTCCACCGCCTTGCCTTTTTCTACCTCTTCGCCGTCTCCGCAAATTCTTCTTTTTCTTTTCACCATTGAAACAGAATATAAAAGGGTCAATATTGCCAGCTATGCAAACAATCTATCGCTATATGCATTAAAATACATGTTAGGAACTTCCACCTTCACTCCATAGCATTTGAAACAACCTTAAAATTTGTTTTAATTTAGGGTACAGGAGTAGGACTTGAATTGCGTTTTACATTCTTTGGATTGCGTTGTGGTAACTTCGCGAAAAGTGATACGGAATGAGAGCCTCTATTACATTACTTCTTATTTCTTACACAAAAGTATAAAAAGAATATTAATTACTGATGCACCTATGAACAGCCCAGCATTAAAAAAGAAAGAACTTATAGATACAATTGAATAGTACACAAAACAAGTAACGTCAAAGCAACTCATTTATAAAAAACGTAGATCTATATTGTAGT
Organism: Thermobia domestica; assembly: GCF_964235325.1. NCBI lineage: Eukaryota > Metazoa > Arthropoda > Insecta > Zygentoma > Lepismatidae > Thermobia > Thermobia domestica. Next base: position 191,890,307 of record NC_137468.1, on the reverse strand, counting down.
AATAAGGTGGACCAGCAGACATGGGACCAGATTCCGTACCTCTCTTCGAAAATTGTGGAAACAGCAACACAACCCAAAAAAGCAAAAAACATTATATGCCGAATATAGCAACATTTTGCGTTGCGTTGATACCAACCGTTACGGAAGGTGCCTGATAGTGTGAGTGTGCCTACGATATAACTAAAGCGTTTTTTACAGTCCTTTGCACCTTTCAAAAACAAACCGCGTAACTTGATGTTGTATCACTGCGCGCAGACTATTTGCTGATTGGTGAAGAGGAAATTGTTTCGTCTGTTTCCCGCAATATTTCTGCTGCAGCACGTGCATGAATTTCTGCTACTGCGGTGTGCATTACTCGTCTCACTCTCACACCATTGCCGTAATATAAGGCAAAATACCCAATACTATATAATACCCCCTCCTTTAAGAGCAACTGAACATTGTTATTTTTCTCCAAACTGTAATTATAGATGAAATTACAATGAGTTATGTCAAATTATGAACTGAACGATAAAGAGATGGTGCTGGTATGTAACAGCAAGCATATTTATCATTATGGGAGATAATTTCTTTTTCATCAATTACCTAAATCATTACGCATATCCGTGAAAACAGATGGTACTTTCCCCCCTTAAGTTCAATTTCTTGATGTGCTTTCTTACATTGTATAGCATGCAAATATACAAATACTAACTTCAGTACTACAAAGTAAGTAAATAAATATTCTATGAGAACATGAAAATTAGCTATTATAGGTCTTAATTTTCTTCAAGTGAATTGAACAACGTTGATATCGTTTGATAAAGTATTTGCTTTTCTTCTGCACTTACGGGTTTGCCTTGTTTATGTTTAACAGAGCAACTCGGAGCAGCAGGTAACCTGCTGGTTTCCTTGGGCGACATCTTTAAATTGTGGCGCGCACTTCGTGTGTTTTGTCATTTGTTGTAACAGTTTTCTCTTACAAATTCGATTTTGGTTCAAGATTTCGATCGTATATAGATACATACTTTGAGTCGAAACCTAAATGTTCTTACTGTGCCTTAACAAATACATTAATTACCATAATATATTGCATTTGTTGTGTACTATTTGCTCATGGAAGAATAAACTGTTATGAGTCTCATTTTCAATGTTGCTAACTCATAGTTATTTTTCAGTTTTTCACAAAGAATGGTTCAAAGAGTTGTGTCATTTCATGAAAATGGGCTAAGAAAATGAAAAAGAGAAATCAAGTGAACTGGCTGTTCTTATTGAAAATAATAAGTTCCTTATAGTATTTCAGATCTTTGTTTGACCTTTCATTAGAGATGAGGAAATAGTCATTAAAAGAGAGAGAGAGAGAGAGAGAGTGATGGGGATAGAGAGAAGTTAAAGAGGATAAAACCTGTTTTAGTGATTCATTACGAAGTAATATGAGGCTAATTTTTTCAGTTATAATTTGTATATCGCGCTTTTAAAATGCGATGAGAATAAATGACCATTTAAAAGATGCAAAAACCGAATATTCGGTGCCAGAAATGAAATAATGTACACAGGAATCTTCAACATTTAAGAATTTTTATAATATTGGATAGGAATGTTCATAACTTTTGAGTCTTATTTTTTTCTGGCTGCAATGAAATTAAGAGGAGATACTATGTGCATGTTAAGTAATGTGTCTTTATTCCTATGTAGAATCTAAAAAAAAATCTTGGAATTTGTTGAATAAGATGTCGATAGAGTCTTCATACTCTGATGACTGATATTAGTTTATGGCGTAACTTTTCTGTTAGATATCAAATGAAAGGATAAGTCACGAGGATTCAAAATATATTTTATAGATATTTTATTACATATAACAAAGGAAATAAAATAATAAATTCTCTATTCAATAAATAAGTAAATTCAGTAGTTTTCAAGTTCTTGCAGAATGAACAATTGCTTGTTCCAAACACTCGCACGCCTATAATTGAAACGTACAAGGAGCTCAATTTTGAAATGAATTTTTTTTTAGTTTTACGCCCCACGATTATGCAGGTTACGCTAAAGGAGGCGGTGATGATGAAAATATGAATGAAATGTTGGAATGAAGGAAGTGGGAGGAAACTGAAGGACCCAGAGGAAACCCACGCACAGGGTGTTTGTCTATCACAAGGTTCATTTGGAGCGAACTCGGATCGAACCAGGAACCCCATGTGCCAGAGGTGAACGCTCTGGCACTTTCTACTCTTCTTCCTCCTGATGCGTGTCTGCTTTTACATAGTAGTTCAAAGATTCAGGAGAGCACTGCGTACGCCACTGCAAACGAGAAAACATGGTTCCTGATTCTCTTATCACAAGCCCATGCCATTTTATTTTTAACCTCATTGTTTTTCCCCTTCAGTTTGTTCATTCATTTCTTAGCACAAATTTGCATTTATTTATTTATTTTTGTTCAATTAGTTGGCAACATTTCTGCACTTCAGTCTGCATTGTTTACAAGGAGTGCAAAGCTTCGTGAAAATCAGACTATATAACAAACAGGGAGTAATCTACACCCCCTGACACTCCGCCAAATTTCTTTACACACACCCCTGGATGGCAAAGGAATACTCCCCCAAATCCAATTGTAGCAATCAGTATCATATATGTTATTTATTACAAGTTAAAAACGGTTTAGCGTTTAGGAAAGAAGGCAATATTCTTATTTATTTATTTCACTTCAAAATACGAAGCGACCTCGTTCTCATGTACCGCTTCGAGAACCACATGACCTCATTGTTTCAGGCGGTGTTCCGATCAAAACAATTGACAAAAACAAACCCGCTCATACCTACCCTCCTGGGCTCCGCGGTCGTTTCCGAGAAAAGAGGTTGATGGATAGATGCAGATAACTGAAATCGCCAACGTCTTGAGCGTTCATTCACCTACCTCCTCCTCAATAAGGAAAAATGTGACAATATAGTAATAAGCTTATACCAGATTCAGTTAGTAAGTGCTACTCTGCAAGTGGTGTATCAACAGACGGAAGTTAGAAGGGTGTAGTCAAAACGTTTTTAGAAATGAAGAGATCGTACGAAGTAAGAATTATATATATCTTTGACTGAGTCTAATGTTATGCAGGAACGCATTTGTCGCTAGCTTAATTTTTTGTAAAGTATATTTTTATTCATGTAAATTCATTGAGTGGATTATTAAAATTACATTAAAAAAGATAAAACAGAAAGATACAAAATATTTGTAAATTGAAAAACTGGATTTCTGGAAAGCAATTAAATCAATGAATAATTTTCTTATGTAAGATATTCAGAGCCAATAACGTAGCCAGGAAAGGACAGGAGCGCATATTAAGAGATCAAATAATATTACAACAATTAACGTTAACAACAGGGTTAAAATATTAAAATAATGAAATTTCAACTATGTACAGTATTAATTACTAAACGAATGTGATTTCAGCATGGGACGAGTGAATTTTTTCCCATATTAATATTTTGAAAAAAAAAACACCCACTAAAACTTGCTGAAATCACATTCGTTTAGTAATTAATACTGTACATAGTTGCAATAATGACAGAATTTTGCAAAATAATTACAATAATTCGTTTGTAATCAATTCATATGTAATTACTGGGTAAAATAGTGGTGGTTAATTCCTAATACAGTGATACCAATTCTAACGGGCGTCTCTCAATAGTGGACACCTTCATAAGAGGACAAACTTTCTTGTTCTTTCATGTCATAAATATGTGTGGTGTGGTGTTATGAGGGAGAACCCTTCCTTTTAGGGACACCTATCATTTACGGACAAATAACCGTGTTCCACCGATGTTCGTTTTGAGAGGTTTCACTGTATTACTTAGTTTAATAATAATAATAAATGCTCAAATGTATGAACTTCCTTTATTGAACCTACCACTGCGAAAAGCTGGCATTATTATTATTATTATTATTATTATTATTATTAGTAGTAGTAGTAGTAGTAGTAGTATTGCAATAGTTGCGTAACAAAAATGCTGTTTTCTTTGAGTTTGTTTAAAAATGTATATCACCATTCTTAGAGCTCCCTCTTTTATTTTGAACACCCCCCAAGTAAAAATTTCTGGCGTACTTACTGATAAGAAAACAGCTGGCTTTTCTACTATATAAACTTTGCATTTTATATGTTTGAAGTTAAGGTAATTTTAGGATCTGTGTCTTCTAACAGTAACTTTCTGTTTTACTTTTCCGCCTCCACTCACTCAGTCCTTTCCAGTGGCGAATCGTGCCGTAAAAAACTGCGTGACAGATAGACACATATGCATACATACATACGCATATATATATACAGGTTGTCCATAAAGTCCGTTGCCATCCCTTGTACTTCGAAACAACTGCGAATATGAGAAAACGCAAAAACACGTCCATTATTATTTTAAGAGGCTTAAATTTTGAACTATAAAAGGTCCAACCCATACACCCCCATATAGGGGTACGTGGGGCCAACTTAAAAATTTTAAATGGCAAAGAAGGTCGAGTAACGTATCGTTAGAAAGGTATCGACAAGAGAAATATTATCTAGATGGTTTCGAGTTCCTATCTTGACCTCATACAAAATGGCAGGGATTCACATTTCGTGTGCATGAAGTCCGTTGCTACTCCGTGTATCTTCGAAACGACTGTAGAGAAAACGCAAAAACACGTCCATAATTATTTTAAGGGACTTGCATTTTGAGATATAGGTTTACCCCCAGACACTCCATATAGGGGTACGTGTGGTCAACTTAAAAATTTTAAATGGATACGGAATATGAATTCTGTAATTTTAGATGGGGTCAACATGGGTACTTGAAACTTCGGCAAAATATTTTTATCTTGTCGAGAACTTTCCAACGATATATTAATCCCCTTTGCCATTTAAATATAACAAATATTTCAGTACATTCAGATTTTCAATTCAGCATGAACACTCGAATTTTTATTGATAAAATACAGAAAATTATTCAACAAAACCCAAACAACGAATATATATTAACCATGGACGCTAACGCTAAATCTGTTTTTTGGGGATCACCTGGAACTGAGAATAAAGGTTAATTAACAGAAAATTTTATAAATCAAAGTGGATTAATTATATTGAATAGAGGTAATAAGCCAACTTTTGTGGGTCCCATGGGTTCATAGTAGTAGTGGTCCCGTTATATTGCGCCGAGTCAGCAAAAATTTTTGTGACGTCATAGGTCAAAGGTCAATGACCTTAGCCCGGGGTCAATGACCGAGGGGTACCTAGGACCACCCCCTCTAAATTTTGGCAGGGGTACCATGGCCCACCCCCTAAATTTTGGCAGGGGTACATAGGACCACCCCCCCTTAAATTTTGGAAATTGCAAAATCTAAAAATTTGGTGTGGTAGCCTAGGACCATAGTATGTACCTCTATCCGTATTGGGGTCTATGTCGTTCCCTTTCATGGGTAAAAAATTGCCAAAAATTCAAATTTCGGGGGTTTTTGACCTAATTTATCCCCTTTGATGAGGTATTATTACCCTATATAGTTATATGGGCGTATACAGGGGTCCATTACCTTTCATAAGACATGGGTATATTAATGCACCCCTTCAAAAATTTGGGAGGGGTACCATGGCCCACCCCTTAAATTTTGGAAATTGACCAATTTCAACATTGGGTATTATAGTACAGGACCCTAATATGTATTAGGTTAAATTTGGGTGGTCCACCTCGTTCCCTTTTAGGGGTACAAAATTGCCAAAAATATAAACGTAAGCAATACGTAGTACCACGTGCTTGGTTTTTGGTCGATTTTATCCCCTTTGATGACGTGTTATTATCCTATATAGTTATATGGTCATGTATAGGGGTCCATTACCTTTCACAAGATATGGGTATATTTGTGCACTCCTTTAAAAATTTGGGAGGGGTACTTTGGCCCACCCCTTAAATTTTGGAAATTGCCCAATTTAAACATTTGGTATTATAGTACCGGACCCTAACATGTATTATGATAAATTTGGGTGGTCCACCTCGTTCCCTTTTAGGGGTACAAAATTGTCAAAATATAAACGTAAGCAATACGTTGTACCACGTGTTTGGTCTTTTGGCCCAATTTATCCTCTTGGATGAGGTGTTATTACCTTATATGGTTATATGGTTATGTATAGGAGTCTATTCCCTATCATAAGACATAGGTACATTTGTGCACTCCTTTAAAAATTAGGGAGGGGTACTTTGGCCCACCCCTTAAATTTTAGAAATTGCTCATTTTATATATTTGGTATTATAGTACTGGACCCTAACATGTATTATGATAAATTTGGGTGGTCCACCTCGTTCCCTTTTAGGGGTACAAAATTGCCAAAAATATAAATGTAAGCAATACGTTATACCACGTGTTTGGTTTTTGGTCGATTTTATTCCATTTGATGAGGTGTTATTACCTTATATGTTTACATGAGCGTATACAGGAGTCTATTACCTTTCATAGGACATGGGTATATTGATGCACCCCAGGAGGGGTACCTTGGCCCAACCCTTTAATTTTGGAAATTGCTTAATTTCAACATGTGGTGTCATAGTACTGGATCCTAATATGTATCATGATAAATTTGGGTGGTCCACCTCGTTCCCTTTTAGGGGTACAAAATTGCCAAAATATAAACGTAAGCAATACGTTATACCACGTGTTTGATTTTGACCTAATTTATCTCCTTGATCAGGTCCTATTACATCATATAGTTATATGGTCACGTATGGGGATTCATTTCCTATCATAAGACATAGGTACATTTGTGCACCCCTTTAATTTTGGAAATTGTCCCTTTTATATGTTTGGTATTATAGTATAGGACCCTAATATAAATTACTATAAATTTTGGTGGTTCACCTCGTTTCCTTTCATGGGTACGAAATTGCCAAATTTTAGTACAACCACGTGTTTGGTTTTGGCTCAATTTATCCCCTTGGATGAGGTCCTATTACCTTATATGGTTATATGGTCATGTATATATTGGTCCATTTCCTATTATAAGACATGGGTACATTGATGCACCCTTTAAATTTTTGGAAGGGGTACCATGGCCAACCCCCTTAAATTTTGGAAATTTTCCAATTTGAGCATTTGGTATCATAGTACATGCCTCAACATGTATCATGATAAATTTGGGTGGTCCATCTTGTTCCCTTTCATGGGTAAAAATTGCCAAAATATAAACATAAGCAATATGTTGTACCATGTGTTTGGTTTTTGGCCCAATTTCTTCCCTTTGATGAGGTTCTATTACCTTATATGGTTATATGGTAATGTATATGGGTTCATTTCCTATCATAAGACATGGGTACATTGACGCACCCTTTAAAAATTTGGGAGGGGTATCTTGGCTCATCCACTCGGTTTTAGAAATTGTTTAATATAAACATTTGGTATTATAGTACAGGACTCCAATATGTACCACTATAAAATTGGATGGTCCACATCGTTACCTTTTCATAGGTAAAGAACTACCAAAAAATCAAATTTTGGAGGTTATTGACCCCTATTTAGCATGTTATATGGGTATGTACAGAGGTTTATTACCTTTATATGTTTATGTTCCCTTTTAAATTTGGGAATTATCAAATAACAAAATTCGGTAAACGTTTTCTAGGACCCATTGGTGTTCCTCTTATGGCCAAATATTCAAAATTTAAAGGTTATTGACCGGCTTTATTATTGAATAAGTACAGGATTTATGACTTTTTAATAAGACACATGCGTATTTGTGTACCAATCTTAAATTTTGGGAGGGGTACATTTCTTATTGTCATATCAATAATTGGTAATTGGATAGTATCTCATTCATTGGGTAAATCATTATGATCACGTGATCAGTTATTAACCTATGATGGTATTAGGAGTCCAGGACATTGGTACATTGAAACTTTGTAGGATAATTTGAGAATGTGTCATTGGTTTTGATTATTTCCGCCAAATATAAACGTAAGCAAGACGTTGTACCACGTGATTGTCCTTGATGAGGTAGTGTACAGGGATTCATTTCCTTTGTTGTGGTACTTCTTAAGTTTGAGTACACACTTAAACAGTTGGTTCTACTCAGGTAAACAATTGACGGACATTATTGACCTTATTGAACATATAATGATATGATTAACTCTAAGACTTAGGTATATCAAGAGAAGTATTCTTTCAATTTGGGAATGGTGATAAACAGAATTTTAACATAAGGTGCGAAATTTGAAACAATACATTGAACTTTAGTCACAGCTCATAGTCTAAGATCATTGGTGGTGATTGATTTGAAATCTGATAGCTAACCTTATTGAATCTTATGACTCATAGACGAAAGGCAATACATGCTACAACAGTTTGAAATTTAATCATAAGGTGATGTAATCTGACACTAGCAAAGTTATTGTTAATGCAATTTGATTGGATGATCACTATCTTTCCTGCAATCTGATTGGTTGATCACTATCTTTCGTGCAATCTAATTGGTTGATGATTTTCAAATCTTTGCTGTATTCAGTTTTAAGTTTTGTTTAACATTTAAAAATCTTGGTTTCGTTCAACATTTTGCACTCACTGAAACCGTTTATTTGTTAATCGAATAGTTAAAAACCGGATAAAGTTTGACGGTTAACCGTGAAACGTAAAATTTTTTGTTTGAAATTTTTTTGTTTGAAACTTTTTGTTTCGAAATTTTGTTTGAAATTTTTTTTGACAACTTTTGTTTCAAAATTTTTTTGTTTAAAAATTTTTCGTTTCAAAATTTTGTTTAAAATTTTTGTTTGAAATTTTTCGTTTCCAAATTTTTTTGTTTGAAATTTTGTTTGAAATTTTTTTTCGTTTCAAAATTTTGTTTGAATTTTTTCGTTTGAAATTTTTTGTTTGAATTTTTTTCGTTTCAAAATTTTGTTTCAAAGATTTTTGTTTGAAATGTTTGTTTCAAAATTTTGGTTTGACATTTTTAAAAGTTTGTGCACTCATTGGTAAAGAACCGAAACTGTTTAGAACTAAAACCTCTGGCAACATTGTGGTGCAATAGTACACGTCAGAACATGATAACGCAACGTCATCAGTTTTGCATCATCGTTCGAGTTAGTATTCATGATAACATCATCATGGCTACTTGTCTGCAGTTTCTAAACACACGTGATGTGATGAAATCATTTACCAAGATTACTGATTTACAACAGAATGTACCTTATAGAATCTTAGCTAGCCAAATGATCCCTACAAAGTTTGGATTAAGAATCGTAGTGAAGCTTGAAAATGATAAGAATATAATTTTACCAGCAAGATATTTACCCATGGAAGCATCAAAACAAGAAGAACTGCTGCGTTTCTTAAATACTGGATCTGTATCTTTATGTTACAAAGGATTCTTGGGTCGAAGTCATCAATTTGAATTTAGTACACAGCCGGATTCGTCAGCAAAATCATGAATTCAAACGTCAGCACATCAGGCATAGTTGTATGAATGTGGTTGGTCGGCAACTGTGTTGAAACCATGAATTCAAACGTCAGCACATTCCTTACCAATGACGTCAGCAATAACTATAAATCAACCAATACAGTGTCATCCCACGAAATCATTTGAGCAAGTGCGTTTCAGGAGGAAAGATGTGTACTTCTAACGATAAATAGTTCATCTTCGCAAGCTATTATCCAATAAATATATTTCAAACAAAGCATGTGATGATTGGTGTCAGTGCTAGAACATTTGAACCTGTGATTCGATTCGGCAAAGCAGAACAATTTGGTGTACAACTGACCTGTGAAGAATGGCAAATATTATGTTCACGAATCGACCAAATGAACGATTATTTTCATGATGAGCTAAATGTGACCATAGTCAAATCATTAGGCTCAAATCATGAAGTGGTGCTACGTACAGTCCTCGAAGAGAAGATGGTGTTGTTACGTAAAAAGGGTACATTTCATGCCCCTCGCAACATGGTGTATCTAACGGAAACAGAATGGAACAAATTTATCAGCGTACTCCAGTGTGTGAAACATGCAGTGGAAGTGTGCAACAAAACAAGTATATTCCTGAAAAAGTACTATTTTGAAAAATGTGTTATGCATATTGTACAACATGTATCTAGATATTGTGATGGTTGTCAACATCGTTCTTGGGTGCATAACTGTATTGATAAACAGTTTATTTGTGATCAAATGGACATTGAGTTTCCACCAATTGATATCGCAATAGATCTTAAAAGACTTCAACTGGAATTAAAATTATATGCTAAAGACAAACTAGTACAAGAAGTTCAAAATACATTGTATCGACAATATCCAGAACCACTATCTGGTATGGATGTATGTGGAGTGTAATAAAATGATCCATTTCAATGATTTGTGTTTTTTCATTTCAAGTACAACCCCATGTTCTGACGTGTACTATTGCACCACAATGTTGCCAGAGGTTTTTGCTCTAAACAGTTCCGGTTCTTTACTAATGAGTGCACAAACTTTTAAAAATGTCAAACCAAACTTTGAAACAAAATTTTTGAAACAAAACTTTCGAAACAAAAATTTTCAAACAAAAAAATTTCAAACCAAATTTTCTTCTAAGCAGTTCCGGTTCTTCACTAATAAGTGCACAAACTTAAAAATTTGAAACCAAAAACATTTTAAACAAAAAAAAATTGGAAACGAAAAATTTCAAACAAAAATTTTAAACAAAATTTTGAAACGAAAAATTTTTAAACAAAAAAATTTTGAAACAAAAGTTGTCAAAAAAAATTTCAAACAAAATTTCGAAACAAAAAGTTTCAAACAAAAAAATTTCAAACTAAAAAAATTTTACGTTTCACGGTTAACCGTCAAACTTTATCCGGTTTTTAACTATTCGATTAACAAATAAACGGTTTCAGTGAGTGCAAAATGTTGAACGAAACCAAGATTTTTAAATGTTAAACAAAACTTAAAACTGAATACAGCAAAGATTTGAAAATCATCAACCAATTAGATTGCACGAAAGATAGTGATCAACCAATCAGATTGCAGGAAAGATAGTGATCATCCAATCAAATTGCATTAACAATAACTTTGCTAGTGTCAGATTACATCACCTTATGATTAAATTTCAAACTGTTGTAGCATGTATTGCCTTTCGTCTATGAGTCATAAGATTCAATAAGGTTAGCTATCAGATTTCAAATCAATCACCACCAATGATCTTAGACTATGAGCTGTGACTAAAGTTCAATGTATTGTTTCAAATTTCGCACCTTATGTTAAAATTCTGTTTATCACCATTCCCAAATTGAAAGAATACTTCTCTTGATATACCTAAGTCTTAGAGTTAATCATATCATTATATGTTCAATAAGGTCAATAATGTCCGTCAATTGTTTACCTGAGTAGAACCAACTGTTTAAGTGTGTACTCAAACTTAAGAAGTACCACAACAAAGGAAATGAATCCCTGTACACTACCTCATCAAGGACAATCACGTGGTACAAAGTCTTGCTTACGTTTATATTTGGCGGGAATAATCAAAACCAATGACACATTCTCAAATTATCCTACAAAGTTTCAATGTACCAATGTCCTGGACTCCTAATACCATCATAGGTTAATAACTGATCACGTGATCATAATGATTTACCCAATGAATGAGATACTATCCAATTACCAATTATTGATATGACAATAAGAAATGTACCCCTCCCAAAATTTAAGATTGGTACACAAATACGCATGTGTCTTATTAAAAAGTCATAAATCCTGTACTTATTCAATAATAAAGCCGGTCAATAACCTTTAAATTTTGAATATTTGGCCATAAGAGGAACACCAATGGGTCCTAGAAAACGTTTACCGAATTTTGTTATTTGATAATTCCCAAATTTAAAAGGGAACATAAACATATAAAGGTAATAAACCTCTGTACATACCCATATAACATGCTAAATAGGGGTCAATAACCTCCAAAATTTGATTTTTTGGTAGTTCTTTACCTATGAAAAGGTAACGATGTGGACCATCCAATTTTATAGTGGTACATATTGGAGTCCTGTACTATAATACCAAATGTTTATATTAAACAATTTCTAAAACCGAGTGGATGAGCCAAGATACCCCTCCCAAATTTTTAAAGGGTGCGTCAATGTACCCATGTCTTATGATAGGAAATGAACCCATATACATTACCATATAACCATATAAGGTAATAGAACCTCATCAAAGGGAAGAAATTGGGCCAAAAACCAAACACATGGTACAACATATTGCTTATGTTTATATTTTGGCAATTTTTACCCATGAAAGGGAACAAGATGGACCACCCAAATTTATCATGATACATGTTGAGGCATGTACTATGATACCAAATGCTCAAATTGGAAAATTTCCAAAATTTAAGGGGGTTGGCCATGGTACCCCTTCCAAAAATTTAAAGGGTGCATCAATGTACCCATGTCTTATAATAGGAAATGGACCAATATATACATGACCATATAACCATATAAGGTAATAGGACCTCATCCAAGGGGATAAATTGAGCCAAAACCAAACACGTGGTTGTACTAAAATTTGGCAATTTCGTACCCATGAAAGGAAACGAGGTGAACCACCAAAATTTATAGTAATTTATATTAGGGTCCTATACTATAATACCAAACATATAAAAGGGACAATTTCCAAAATTAAAGGGGTGCACAAATGTACCTATGTCTTATGATAGGAAATGAATCCCCATACGTGACCATGATGTAATAGGACCTGATCAAGGAGATAAATTAGGTCAAAATCAAACACGCGGTATAACGTATTGCTTACGTTTATATTTTGGCAATTTTGTACCCCTAAAAGGGAACGAGGTGGACCACCCAAATTTATCATGATACATATTAGGATCCAGTACTATGACACCACATGTTGAAATTAAGCAATTTCCAAAATTAAAGGGTTGGGCCAAGGTACCCCTCCTGGGGTGCATCAATATACCCATGTCCTATGAAAGGTAATAGACTCCTGTATACGCTCATGTAAACATATAAGGTAATAACACCTCATCAAATGGAATAAAATCGACCAAAAACCAAACACGTGGTATAACGTATTGCTTACATTTATATTTTTGGCAATTTTGTACCCCTAAAAGGGAACGAGGTGGACCACCCAAATTTATCATAATACATGTTAGGGTCCAGTACTATAATACCAAATATATAAAATGAGCAATTTCTAAAATTTAAGGGGTGGGCCAAAGTACCCCTCCCTAATTTTTAAAGGAGTGCACAAATGTACCTATGTCTTATGATAGGTAATGGACCTCTATACATGACCATATAACTATATAGGATAATAACACGTCATCAAAGGGGATAAAATCGACCAAAAACCAAGCACGTGGTACTACGTATTGCTTACGTTTATATTTTTGGCAATTTTGTACCCCTAAAAGGGAACGAGGTGGACCACCCAAATTTAACCTAATACATATTAGGGTCCTGTACTATAATACCCAATGTTGAAATTGGTCAATTTCCAAAATTTAAGGGGTGGGCCATGGTACCCCTCCCAAATTTTTGAAGGGGTGCATTAATATACCCATGTCTTATGAAAGGTAATGGACCCCTGTATACGCCCATATAACTATATAGGGTAATAATACCTCATCAAAGGGGATAAATTAGGTCAAAAACCCCCGAAATTTGAATTTTTGGCAATTTTTTACCCATGAAAGGGAACGACATAGACCCCCAATACGGATAGAGGTACATACTATGGTCCTAGGCTACCACACCAAATTTTTAGATTTTGCAATTTCCAAAATTTAAGGGGGGGTGGTCCTATGTACCCCTGCCAAAATTTAGGGGGTGGGCCATGGTACCCCTGCCAAAATTTAGAGGGGGTGGTCCTAGGTACCCCTCGGTCATTGACCCCGGGCTAAGGTCATTGACCTTTGACCTATGACGTCACAAAAATTTTTGCTGACTCGGCGCAATATAACGGGACCACTACTACTACTTTCATCCCATATTGATATATCACTATGCTCTCCACAATTAGAGATATGGACAAAAATTGGATAGAGTAACCACGTGTAACCATGAAGTAATCACATTTGAAATAGCAAATGAAACAAACGAAGAGCAAATTAAGAAGGAATATAATATAAATCAAATCGATTGGAGCAAATTTGAGAAAAACATAGAATTACCTGAAATAAGCATTTTTTTTTAGATATGAGTGAATTGGTATCTTTAATTGAAGAAAATACAAAAAAAGAGCATTAGAGGCTTCTACTCTAGATTTGGCTCCTTAAAAAAACATATGATGCTTTTGGTTACCAAAATTAGATCGCTTAAAAACATTAGTCAAAGCCAAACGGAAAAGCTATCAAGCAACATGGTGTACAGTCTTAAAAAGAAGATGATTAAATGAATATAGGGGAATCAAACTAAAATACACAGAGGAACTATTAAAGGCCAACAAAAGAAGTTGGAATATTTTCTAAGAAAGAATTCAGAAATGAATCCGTGGGGATTTCCATATAGGGTCTAAACTCGCTATATGCAAAAAGTTAATCCTCTTACACTATCAATGTTAAAAAATGAAAATGGCTCAATTACTACTAGAAGGGAGGACACACTATCGAAATTAAACTACAATTTTTTCCCCAAAGATAATCAGTAAGACGATAAGGAACAACAGAAAGAATTAAGAAGCAAATATTTGCAACACATTGCATAGTCAGCAGAAGAAGATATCGAACTAATGGACAATGAGGAAGTTGAAACAATAATTAAAGAGCTCCTTTCCAAATACCACTTAAGTAAGTTTTTCTCAATTTTAAACTTTTTATGTTATTATGATATTGTGGGTGAGATGCACATATTAATCTTGAATAAACTGCAAAACTCACTCAAGTCTCACTGGTGTAATGGCTCAAAAACTACGTTTTTTTTTTTGCAAAGTCCACCTTAGTCATTGAAGTTTCTGGTGTTTCCTGTAAATTTTAAAAATATGACTTAAGTGGTATTTGGAAAGGAGCTCTTCAATTAATAAACTAAAAAGTGAAAAAGCTCCAGTATTTGGTGATATAGTAAATGAGTGTAATACTCCTGCTCTGGCAAGCATCCGATGTCTTACTTGTGTGGTGCAGACGCGCGTCAATCCGTATGGTGTTTTCTGGATCCATCATATTTGCAACCCAATCACAAGTATTTAACCTTCAGCTGCCGATATCGCAGGTATGCGCAACTGTCAAAATTGAAGATGCAGTGTCGTCCTTCGGGCTTAGTCTCCATCCGCGAAGAAGTGAGCATCTGTGGCCCAGTGGATACGCCACCCCATTTTCCTAAAATGGGGAAAATTCTTGGTTCGCGGTAATGACGTGAGTACATGGAAGCAAAAAATACAAATCACAACGCGAGGTGAGACTTATGTGTAATCCTCACGTATTTTCATAATTTAAAAAAAATACAGATCTAAATAATTAATAAATACAGAAAACCTTTAATCATGACTTTCTAGGAATATACAAATGAAAGTTCGAGTATACAATTCTTCAATTTACATTTTGTATTCTGATTGGTATCGAAACCCGAGAATACCACAAATCATACATAACATAATACTTGTCATAACATCGTAATATTGAAGACCATTTGTTAACAGGTAAGTATTGTATTTAATTCAGAGTACGATTTTGGAAATGTTAGGCGTAAGATAAATAGTAAAACTTCATACATAGATATACTTGTGTTTACATATTTTAGCTGATATTCTATATTTTATTGTTGTTCTAGTCTAAATAGTTATTTTTAGAGTTCCTGGATATCTTCGTTATAGATGATTATGATGATGCCCTGTTGTCGGTAAGTACCACATTTATTTCTTTTTTTACATTAGATATTATTATTATTATTATCAAACTTATTTTATATTTTTTATTACTATTTAAATTATTTTATATCATTTAAACTTCCGT
Organism: Thermobia domestica; assembly: GCF_964235325.1. NCBI lineage: Eukaryota > Metazoa > Arthropoda > Insecta > Zygentoma > Lepismatidae > Thermobia > Thermobia domestica. The sequence continues at coordinate 191,874,406 of NC_137468.1, read as the reverse complement.
AGTTATACATTCGCTTCATTTCCGTTCCATGTTTCTTCGTAGCAATGCTTATATTTCCTATGTTTACATTATTTTGCTTTAGTGCATCATATAATTGTCTAATATTTATTTTTTCTTCATTTTAATCATTAGCAATGGCAGCAGTACCGGTTATACAGAAGACATCTTCAATATGTAGACACCAGGTTGATCAAATAACAGATAACATCCTACATCTCTCAGATGGATGATTGAACAGAATATGAAATGTAAAACACATATCTATGATGTATATTATGTTAAAATATAGTAGATGCATATTTTGTCTTGTATTTGAAAATTTTTGAAGTACGTATTCTACAGCTAAAACGGCCTGAATATTATAAATTGATTGTTTAAGAGGATACATGAAATTTGGATAAGGTTTGTCAAGATATTTATTATGTTCAGAAATTCATAATGTTGGTTATTCCTGGTGGCAAAATAATATGGGAGAGAGAGATAGATCTCTCCCAACCTAAAACTTTTAGAGCAGCATCGTTTTCATCTTAACCTCCTGGTTTCGAAATTATTCTATAATCCTATGGTTACCTTGTAATATAAAATTTCTTCTTATTCTGCAAACGCTGGAATGTCTAATTTCACTCCAAACCATGAATGTTACTTAATTAATTATTTTAAAATAGTATTTAATCGATTCGTAATCTTACCGCTTATATTCGCCAATATTTAAAACACAAAAAGAATCGTTTTAAAAATCGCAAAATAGAATCTCATAGAAGTACATTTATCAAATCAATTTTTCTTCTTCGTTCTTTTCTAATGAAAATATCTTCAGTTACAGATTAGCAGACATATTACCTACATTCAATTCAAACTAAAAATACTAAACGTTAAACAGATAAAATTGAACAAATAAATAATAATATAAGAAATACGTAATATGTAATGCATCCCGAACAGATAGAGAATAGGGGCGCATTACATGAGATCTACAAAAAATAAAAAGGATATTTGGACTCCATATCTTACAAAATTGTTCAACACCTTACTTATGAAGCAGGTATTTCCCTCGTTGTGGAAAGAATGGAAATTGCTAATTTTGTTAAAAAGTCAGGATAAAGATTTAACAAAAGTGAGTTCTTACAGGGCAATCTGTCTTCTGAGAAATATCTCAAAATTATTTCAAAGTATAATAGCAAATAGAATTAAAAGGTACAGGAATATTGAAGATGATTGTTTACAATATAGTTTCAGAAAGGCAAATCTACGGAAGATGCTGTACATGCATTTGTATATCAAGTTAAAGAAAGTGGCATGGAAAGAAAATATGCATTGGCCCTTTTTCGACATAGAAGGAGCGTTTGATAACTTACGGACGCCATCCCTCATTTGAAAGGTTAAAAGAACTAAATTTATCACAATATTTATTACTTCTTGTTATAAGTATAACAATAAATATAGTTAGGAATTACTTCTGGAATAGATATATTATCATCCATGAGAACCTGGGAAATATCAAAGTTACTGCACAAAAGGGATATCCGCAAGCATCGATCTTAGGACCATTGATGTAGGATTTGGAATTCCAACCGTGTTTAGAAAGATTAAAACAATTAGAGGAAACTGATCGCGTAATTGCTTTTGCTGATGATTTGGCTCTCAGCAAACTGTAGAACAGAATTGAAAAGAATTACTTGACTGGTGTGGAAAGTTTAAGCCAAAAATCTCTGAGAGGGAAACGAAGTACATGATTTTTGGAACTAAATTATTAAGAGGCCCAAAAATTAAAATAACCACGTTTCAGAGTTGGGTTGTACCGGCGCATATGATTTTAGAGAGAGGGGAGGAAGAGCGGAATCTATACAGTAGCTTCCTCTATAAAATCCGTTGCGGCGATACGTCCTAACTCTGAAACATGATTATTTAGATAGACAGCATACTATTTCTTCTAATATTTCTTTAACCATTGTTGATATCTCTCATAGTTTTAGAGCTAGGCAGCCTCAAAGTTAAAATTTTCTCGGTTTCGGCATCTTGTAACTTTGAAACAACGCGTTTTTCGCCTTATGTTCATATGAACTTCATTTTGTTCTATTTGTATTTCTTTTATAAAAGTGTCCTTCAACAAGCTTGTATACTAGACAAAACAAATGTGTAGGTTTTATGTATAATTATTTGATTATTTGTAACAAACAACTGAAGTACAATAAAATATAAATGTACTTGAAACATTAGAAATTCATATATATTGAAACAAGAATTATTTCATAATAACATGCACTGTGAAACTAATACTGTACCAAATTTACGGAGGCCAAATACATAAATAGTAGTGATGGTACCGAGACCGAGACGGAGTTTTATATATCGAGACGAGATCGAGACCGAGACGGACTTTTACATACCGAGACGAGACCGAGACCGAGACAGACCTCTATAAATCGAGACGAGACCGAGACGAGACCATGGTCAGTCTCGAAAGTCTCGGTCTCGTCTCGAATATTGATAGTAATTTTGCCTTTACTTAAAATTTGTTTCGTTGCTGTATGAGATAATATGGGAACGGTTGACTGATGTACAGTGTCGTATTTACGGGGTAGGTATCGGGCTCAAGCCCCTCCCGAAATAAATTTGTAATCATTTTTTCGCTTTGAACGTACAACACAAATGTTTGTTACCCGTTCCTCAAGCCCCTCCCGAAACAAAATCCACTACTGTTCTATATAATCTTCTCTCTCTCTCTCTCTCTCTCTTTATATATATATATATATATATATATATATGGTGGCCCATTTTAATCTTTCCACGGAAATATCTCGAAAACGGTTGAACATAAATGAACTGAACGAAAACTAAAATAAGAAATACCATGGGGCAGATCGAATAGCGATGTCATGGTGCTCCCCAGGGCCGATGTTCAAGGGGGCCCGGGTCCCAACTTTAAAATCTTAAACGGAAACATGGGTCGAGTGACACCTCGTTCGATAGGTCATTAAAACTAAAAGACGATGTGGCAAAAGATTTTTCATATCGGTCACCGTATTCAAAATAGCCCGCAAGATATGTTACTCGTACCTGCATCAGATGAACGTCCAGAATCAAACAAAAATTCAAATATTAAATCCACGGGGCAAATCGAATGATGTTGTTGCGGTGCCCCCTAGGGCCGGCTTTCATGGGGGCCCAGGCCCAACTTAGAAATTTTGAACGAAAATATGGGTCAAGTGATACCTCGTTCGATAAATCTTCATACACCAAACAGCATTGTGGCAAAAGATTGTTCATATGGGTCACCGTTTTCAAAATGGCCGCCAAGACATGGTACCTGTATCAGATAAAACGTCCAGTACCACTAATATGAAAACGGTTGAAGATAATAACGGATGAACAGAATAAAACTCCTATAGGAAATCACAGACGGTATTTATCATTCCAGGACTCGAAAATGTTGCAACGGAGAAGATGCTTAGAGTAAAAGTGCCATAATGCAAAGGAGAAAATCTATTTCCTAGAAAATCATCGTTCCAACGTCCTCCGTCGGTGGGTGAAGCGGGACGGGAAGAAACGGTGAAATTGCAAATGGGAACCTTAGTTTTTGCAAATTGTATCTACACAACAAAATTATCTGAAATGTGATTTTATAACAGACAGGTGTCTGTAATAGAAAAAAAGTAGGTAAAATTCTTGTTAAATTTTACTTTCCATTTTGATTGCACGCAATGATTTGTGCAAAAATGAATCAACTGAAATGCGAAACCAATTTGTCTTACAATGCAAATTTAGAACAACGTGTACAAATGTTGGTTTTGCTCAAAAGTCGTCTGCACAATATTGGTTCATTACTTCATCACTGTACCAGTCACTTGTACACCCAAATGTTTCAGACAAACCATACCTATCGCAAGTAAAAGTGGAGTTCTCGTTTGAGATTTTACCATTCATTTCCGCTTCATCCACTTACGAAGGGAGATCGGAAAGATAATTTTCTAAGAATTAGATTTCCTCTTTAGCAATATCTCACTTATACTTTAATAATCTTTTTCTCCGTTGGATTTTTCTCGAGGGGTGGAATAATAAATACCTCCTGCGATTTCCTATACGAGTTTTATCCTGTTCATTTATCTCCAACCGTTTTCATATTAGTGGTACTGGACGTTTTATCTAATACAGGCACCATGTCTTGGCGCCCATATTGAATACGGTGACCGATATGAAAAATCTTTTACCACAACACCTTTTAGTTTTTAAAGATCCATCGAACGAGATATCACTTGACCTATGTTTTTTCCATTGACAATTTTAAAGTTGGGCCCTGGGTCCCTATGAAAGGCGGCCCTTGGGGTCTCCGCTACAACACCATTCGATTTGCCCCATAGTATTTCCTATTTGAGTTTTTGTTCAGTTCAATTATGTTCAACCGTTTTCGAGATATTTCCGTGGAAAGATTAAAATGGGCCACCCTGTCTGTATATATATATATCAGGCCTATATTATATAAATAGGCGCGGATCCAGCATATGATCAACGGAGGGGCTACACCATACTTTGCCTCTTTATCCAGTGTAAAGCAGGATTGAAGCTCATTTTATTCAGTGTATACCTGAGCGTTAAGGGGGGATACAGCCCTTATAGCCCTTCCCTTGGATCCACGCCTGTATATAAACAAGCAATGTTACCAACGGAAAATAAACTTATATTTTCTCAAATTGCACTATGTAAGGTATTACCTATTTCTAATTTACATATTAAATAAAACCACAATACTACATACATTATTCAGTGTAATAAAGGACAATATAGTATCACTAACATCAACATTTTGGAGATCTCTAATAACTCAAATGGCATAGACGGTGCAATGCGCATCATTTGTATCTTAGCGTCAAATGATCATGGTATAATGTATTTCGAATGAAGAAAGGAACAAAGTTACAAGAAATGAAAAATTTAACTTTTTCTAAAGACTACTTCGAAAACATACTGATATATCACATTTCATCATGTAGATGCTTCCAAAAGACTTAAGTGATCATAATGTCATTTACAATAATTGTTATTTCAAACAGTTTCAGAGATACCACACATTGATAGTGATTGTTTTTTTGCTTAAAATAACGCATTTGTGTTAAGCTTTTATAATGAGCGTTGTTTTAGTTTGCTTCTATAGCACATAGGCGGCGATTAGGGGGGGCAAAGGGGGGCAGTTGCCCCCCCCACTTTTTTGAAGAGACCCACTAATGAATATAGTTTCATTTGGATATGTAAAATTTTTGTATGAATTACTGGTTCATAGAAAAAAAAAATAGTTCCATATAATATTTGCAGTTGCGTAAGTTCGTATTGGTTGTCTTCCCGTGGAGTTAAGAAAGCTACAGGAATTGCGTTTCAATTGTCACAGAAAACGGTCCAAAATTAACTTGGAGCGCAACAATTCCAGCGTACTTTCATTTCTTTTTACAAAGGTTCGATATGTTAATCACGCTCTTCGAAACTAATTGAGAGAACATTTCGAAAAAAAAAGAAAAAAAGAAAAGAAAAAGTTTTTCACAAGTTATTCTTCAATTACACAAAAATTGATGGTTCTTAAATGTCTTTTCTTCTTTCTAATAGTATGGAATATGGAATATTCATTACAAAGAGAGTTGATTTTGAGTTTAAGGTCCCTTTCAGCAGCGAAGCTATATGAAACGGGACCTCCAAACTACATGAGCACCCACCGGGAATCGAACGCAGGTATCCCACGCCAAATGATTAAAAAAAAGAGTACTAAGAAACAACTTCTACCTTTTCCATTGTTTTGCAGTATAATATACGAGTGAAGTGGCATGTTTAGGGGTGTACGAGTGTATATATAATTAAATTTAGTGAATTCGACATAATTCTAAAAGTTTTAGGATTATTTTGTAAAATTGGAGTGTGGAGTGTTTCTAAGTTTTGTTGTTTTGATGTGTGTCAAGAAAGTCAAAACTGCACCTAATCGCAATGAACATGTTTCGGGAAGCTGCAAAAATATTTCTTTAAATGTCGTAGCGTATGCTTATAGCATTTACTATCTTTCTAACATACATTTAATAGCATGTGTGGAATTAAAGATGTAACTTGTTCATTAATCCCATGTTTAAATATAATTTTGCAAAACCGGCCTCATTATGCATTACTATGATTAATATTATTTTTCTATTTATTTGTTTTGCAAATTGTTAGACCTATTAAATAATCTGATCACAAAATTTTCCAGATAGAATTTTAAGATGTTCATGAGCAAGGAATCAAATCTCTTCTTACACCTTCGTTGTTCAAGAATACAAAGGACAAATATCTACTTGTGTTGCTCTTGTTAATTCACTTAATAAAATATAAAATACGATATACGGTATTTTAACTGAAAAAGATAGTATCCTATTTGTTATACAACCTTTCTTCAAACAAAGTGTTAGAAACAACCACTAAAACTAACATTGATATAAAAATATTCGTGTCTTGCCCCCTCCCCACTTTTAATCTCCAATAGCCGCCACTGCTATAGCATTACAACAATAGTTTTTGGTTGTTTTAATTACAACAAGTTGCAGTTCCATTATTTTAAGCAGTGTTGCCAACTTAAATAAATTGTTAAATATTATTCTAAATATAGTGCAAACAACGTAACTAAGCTGCAAAATATTTTAATAACTCGTAATTTGCTTTATGGTGCAAGAATGGTTTCAAAAGACGACATTTTACATAGTCTTTGGGCTATTTATAATGTTAATGTCAAAGTTTTCGTTCCAGCAATACATGCAAATGCAAATTGTAACTGAATTAAATGTAACTTATAATTTTTCAGTAACACTAGTTGTTCCCCTAAGCCTTAGGCCTGATGTACACAAATCCATTCTTAATTAAAAGTTCTAAATACACCGTAGTTACATTTCACTTGTTTTAGTTTGACCACCGACCACCTCAAACTCGATCCATACCATATAGCTATATGCAATTATTCAAGGACTTACAGTTAGTAATACACATTGTGTTGATTTTTGGTTTGGTTTGTTTTAGTTTAACGTCCCATGATTCTGCTAGGGTGTCTAAAGGAGACGTGGAGCTAATGATTATAATGGAATCCGAACCACTTCGGTCGTTCAACTGTACCCCCACCGGAAATCGAATTCGGGACCACGCGAACCGAAGTCAAGCGTGCTAGCCGCTAGACCAAATGGAGGTCCTCACATTGTGTTGATTTAAATCATTGAGTTAGTGTTGCCAGATTCAAAGATAAAAAAAGTGGCGTGTCTGTGCTCCAAAAGTAGCGGATTTGAACTATTTGTAGGCCAAATATATACAGTAGAAATGAATTATTTGGCAACTAATGACTGGTACTAATTGAATAATTTTTAACATGGGCTGGAATATGTGCTGGACATATTGCAAGAAACTATGATCGATGAACAAAAACAATTCTAGACAGGATACCACGAAATAAAAAACGCCTAGTAAACGTCCTTATACAAGAAGGTTTGACGAAATCAAGAACAACTGGGGAGAAACCTGAAAAAAAATTGCTCAAGATAGATAGTTGTGCAGAAAACTTGGAAAGACCTTCATCCAGCAGTGGATTGGCAATGGTTGATTATGATTATGGCTATGATTTTATTATATCTGGACCTCAGAGGTAAACTAAACCAAGTCATAATTTCGTAATTTACAAGAGAAGTGAAAAACCAGTTCCTTAAGTAAGACATATAGTATTGTTTTCAAACTATACTAAGTAGTTACGAAGTAATAGAATGCTTTTAGACTTACATTGTTACACCACTAGAATGAACATAGTCTATTAAAAAAGTATTCTTAACTCAATTTCGACCAAAAAATGACTTAGCATAGTCTACCTCTAAAGTTCATGTATATATATAACTTTTACTAGGTAAGGTAGGCTAAAAACAGATCCAAAACTTAACGAAATTCATACAGCGAAAAACAAATTTGATCCTTCATATTGCAGTAGAACTACGAAAATTAATACAAAATAAAACTAGAAAGTTAAGAATCACTTGTTTTGCCGGGACAGAGAAAATAGATACATATAGCTCGAATTACCCATATACTTACATGATATGTATGTTCATATTTCACAAGTAACTTTCAAGCAATATAAAATTTCAGCGTAATGAACGCATGTTAAGTTTTCTCGAATAAAGATCACATGCACCGCTGAGAAAAATGAAATGAAATCTTTCACTTTTACGTCCCACGGTTATGCCGGTTAGGCTAAAGCAGAAGGTGATGATGAGTAATGAATGAAATGGTGGAATGAAGAAAGTGGGAGGAAACGGGAGAACCCCGAGGAAACCTACGCACACGGTGTTTGTCCACCACAAAGTTCACTTGGCGGGGATTGGGATCAAACCAGGGACCCCAAGCATTAGAGGTGAACGCTCTACCATTGAGCCACCGCGGCCCCATGCACCGCTGAGAACTAAGGAATAAGCTTAATATCATTGGATATATGCTACGGAATATGTTACGTCATTGGATATATGCTTATATAATACATTACGAAATTATAAACTTGAATAAGAAACAGAATGTACTTAAAGTGAGACGCTAACTATACGAAACATAAGACTTTGAATCTAACTTGTTTGGTGATTCAACCCGAGACCACAGATAGCAAAGATGAGTGCCGTAGCTTCCACCATAAGGTTAAGGAAGTGCCTGTTTTAAAGTGTCAATTAAACACTGAGATGTGAAACGGTAATAAAGCAATTGATCAATTTAAAACAAATATATTGTAGTAATAATTTACTCTATTTGTTAAGATAGTGAACGCTATATTCTGTTTTTAAAATGACAATCAAAGCAGTGTGTTTTGGATAATAACTGAGAAATTGTAAAATTTCAATTTCGGTACGATTAAATACATTCGTACTGCTATGTGTTGCGTTATCCGTTAGGAGGTATTGAACAATTCTGATTCAAAGGAAGTAAATAAACTACTGTATAGTACTGGAGTTAATTTAATAGAGTTTAATTGTATAGGCAGTACTGAGGCTATTTGAGACAAAGTCTATTGCTGAAAGTGAAATATCGGTTGTTGTTAGGGTTTTATCCCAAGTATGTTATACCCACTGATGATTGAATCCGGAGCACACGCATGGAAAGCATTAGCGCTAGCAAATTAGCTACGAAGAAGTACATCATACCATAATTCTGTCAAGAATGAAGGCAAAAAGTAAGAACCGGAAACGACAGACTGTACGATAATAATAATTTAACAATTTTAATTTCATACTATTTATTTCGAGACTTTCGAGACGAGACCGAGACTTGGCTTTCGAGACCGAGACCGAGATCGAGACAAGCATCTGTTGACCGAGACGAGACCGAGACCGAGACGGCGATTTTTGACAAAGTCTCGTCTCATCTCGTCTCGATACCATCCCTATTAAATAGGTCTACGGGGCCACTTGCTTAAAGATTTCAACACATTAAAACGATTCCCGTGGTCTTCCGTAATACCACACAGCATACGAAAACAATCAACGTGAGGCATTCATAAGTGCCACGCGGCACAAATTTACAAGAACAGCGAGGCATAGCGCTGATGCCTCATAGCGATTAAAGGGTTAAGTGCATTATAGAAAAGTGTATTGTTTAGTAAAAATAATGTGTATATAGTGATTATTAATCACACAGGGGAAACCGTGAACTTGATTAACATGCATCAGGTCAAAATCATTTAGCTGAGGAGAACCAAGAATAGGTAAGAGAATCAACAGTAAGGAGACACCGAAATTATCTGACTGGAGATCAGAGGATAACAGGAAAAAAAATTCATGTTATTGTAATGAATTCTTTAAAACCAATAAGAAGAAAATAGAACATGTAGGTTTTGAATAAATTAAACAATTGTTAACTTAATACACATGATAATTAAGTAGTAGCTAGATAGTAATACAAAAAATGAAATGAAAATAAAATCTTTGAGTTTTACGTCCCACGTTATGCCGGTTAGGCTAAAGGAGACGGTGAAGATGAGAAATGAATGAAATGGTGGAATGAAGAAAGTGGAAGGAAACGGGAGAACCCCGAGGAAACCCACGCACACGGTGTATGTCCACCACAAAGTTCACTTGGCTGGGGCTGGGATCGAACCCGAGACTCCAATCACCGCTCTACCACTGGGCAACCGCGGCCCCTAGATAGTAATAACGTTTTGTTAAATAATATGATAAAAACTTAGGTAGGAATTAGATAAAACTAATTTTTATTAGTTAATATGTATGATTGATTAGGAGAGATTAGATAGCTCTAATCCTTTTTGTTTTGTTTTCATTTTTCTTTTTGTTTTTAAAAGTTTGTTTTGTCTTGTTTGTTTGTTCATTATTGTTGGATGCTGAGTGTTATGGTCTCCTTCTTCCCACCCTTTTCCTTGTTTCCTTTCTTCCTAACAATTATCGCAAATAAAGAATGATGGAAAAGGCTAAAGAAAAATCAAATGCTCATTTCGGTTAAAGTCTTCAGATGCCGAAACTGAAGAGGCAACTCTGAGCGTTAAAAAATAAATAAATAAATAAATAAGAGTACACATGTATCTACTGATCCTTATTATTTACCTTTATGGGCATTGATGGACTTATGCTAACAAAAAAGTGAGAAATAGCTGGAAAGTAGTGTAAACAATTAGTCGTTGATTGCCTATTACAATAAATAAAATCGAAAATGTTTCAATGCACGACTGGTTTCTTACTCATTGTTCCTCAATTCTTGGCTACATTAATATTTCGTGGTCATAGTTCATTCCAGTATTCGGAAAATCTGCGGAGTGCAACGCGAAGAAACACAAAATGTACAAAGAGCAATTTCTGACTATCTCAAAATAAAGTTAAAAATAATTGCGTTGCAGTGACGCAAACTGTTGTGGAATGAACCCCCAGTCTTAACTACTGAAAAATGAATTACAAATAGTGAAAGAAGACGGTTCCTTACAAGGATGTTATAAAATAGAGGATCTGCTCATGCGTATCTTCCTCATATGAGCTTAATGAAGCCACAAAATAACCCGAGCATCATCTGAGCCGGCACGTCTGATTGGCTAATCTCGTTTCCGCCATGATTGTTGGCTTGAAACACTGCGATCTTAGTGGCGCGGAGTGGGCAGAGTAGGTGTGGCGAAGCTGTGACGTTTGGCTTCACAATTTTGTTGTATGGGCAGATCTTCTATTTTATAACATCCTTGGTTCCTTAGCGTGTGCAGCATTGTTGTTTACTAGTAGAAACTATTTCAAACAAGCATATTATCAAAACAGTTGGAATTTGCGCAGATGCTTTAAGCGTACTAACAGTTATTAATGAAATCAATTGGTAACATTAAACACTGTGGAACATACCGATAATTACAAAAAATATATCAGGCGCTATGTATAAGCAATTGCATCACATTGTTGTATTCTAAATCACTCGTTGGTATACAATCGAATTAAAAAGTAGCTGATTTACCCAAAGTGGCAGTTGCATTACAATACGACAAACAGTACAAAATAAATATTTTTTAATAAACAGTAGAAAATAAAAATAAAAATATTATTTAAAAATAGTTAACAAGGAACGAAGACAACACAATAAGCCATCCATTACCGTTGAGTTCATTTTTGTAGCCGCTGCCTTAACCTAGATTTTTGGGTAATTCATATTCTGGCCATACTGATATTTGTGTGGGTGGCAAAACTGAAAATTGTTTTGATTCGTATTTTCGGGTGCAGAATAACTTATCTATTATTGTGGTAAGATAAATTTTTTTCTCTCTTTTCACTTACGATAAACGGGCAAAAGAAAAATGGTTAGCTTTTGTATCATTTTTAGTAGTCTGGGTCTGCCCCCTTACGTGTATCTTAACATTTAAAAATCTCGATCTTCTAAAAATATTAGTAAACTTTATGCAAGAAAACAATCTTACTCTTTAAACATTTTTATTATAGGAACTTCTGAGAAGTCTAGACCTATATCATTTTAGATATAATATTAGATAGATACAAGGTCTAGTAAATCATAAGGGAAAAAAGCGTCAGAAACATGGACATTATGGAAAAATAATGAAAAACAACTGAAAGCTTTCGAAATGTGGGTGTGGAGAAGAATTGAGAGAATTACATGGGTCGAGCGGAAAATGAACGAGAGGGTCACGAAGTTGCTCCACAGATCTGAACGAGTCAATTGTGTTTGCATTTGATATGTTATAACTAGACGAATCCCAAAGTTATACCTGCCATTGAGCGGGATATCGTGAGTTACAACATATTTTATAATGTAAAAGCTACAAAATTAATAGAATACTTAGAACCGGGTCATTTGTTCGGAAACGGTTGGGTAAATGGAAAACTCGGCGAATACATATCCCATCATTTTCAAGGACACGTAAAATAGTTTGTTCCAGGGTCCCCCGCAGGGTCCGAGACGGGGTGCAACACAAAACTTTGAAATGGCAAGGGGTGTTAAGTAGCACATCGTTTGAAAATTGTGGTAAAATGAAAGAAATTGGACCAAGTCTCGACTCTCAACGATAGTCCTGTGCAAAATGCCGGCGGGTCAAAATGTAAACAAAAACAATTGAAAAGTGCATGGCTAACCCTACAAATCGGAAACGGTGAGACAAATGTGAAAACAGGAAAGAACGCGTGGCATTATTTCAAAGCACAACGATTTAAGTTAAAAACGTTTTGTACCAGGGCCGCCATAAAGTCCCAGGTGGGGCCAATCCAAAAGTTTCAAATGGCAAGGGAGGTTAACTAGCACATCGTTTAAAAGCTGTTGTTAAATGAAAGAAGATGGTGCAAGTCTCGACTCTCTACGATAGTCCTGTGTAAAAGGGCGGCGGGTCAAATTGTAAACACAAATTTAATTGAAAAGTCTATGGCTACCTTAAATCCAAGATGGCCACTTAAAACCTATGTCATTCATAACAGTATAAATCTTTTTTCTCTATTATGAATTTAGAAACAATAAGGTGACTAAATAACAATTGAATTTCGATTCACTTCAACTATTATTTCATTCCGTAACACACACACACACACACACACACACACACGTTTTGTTGCTAATGCACGTTCGTCACGGTTCTTTCGATATCATTTACGTGAATATAACGAGTATGCGATGAACACACAACTCTGACTTCCTATTCATACTGCTAACCAGAAGTTGAATATTTTATCATACGGATATTGTTCTACTTTTATCACACGTACTTCATATAGAAAGGATTTGCACCAGCCAGGTTGGGAATTCGATTATAACGTATTCGTGATAGTTACATTTGTAAGTCATTCGTTGGTTTGATCGCAATATTTCAATCAATATCAAATATACAAAAAAAAAAAAAAAAAAAAACGTTTATTTGCAAGATTGGCGAGCAGTACCAAACTCACGTGTAAATCATTTCAATACAACGAGTTGCGTCAAACTTTATTGGTTTGGTCACAATATTCCAGGAAATTGTATATTTGCATAAAAAGTCATTTTTCACGCTGGCAGCCATATTGATTACAGATGATAGTCTTTTATATTTTGTGGATATCTACTATTGACCATAAACGTAAATAGCACATTTTGCTTCTCCAACACCAGTGGTTGAGGTGGATATGCGTTCGATACATAGTGAGGCACTTTAAACTCAAGATGTCGCGTTTTTGAACATTTCACATCTTTTCGTCACCTACTCATCAACATTCATGCCAAATTTGGTTTTCCTAGCTTCAGCAGTTTGGTATGCCTATCCTTTTGACATAGGTTTTAAGCGGCCATCTTGGATTCAAGGTAGCCATACATTTTTCTATTAAGCTTTTGTTTACATTTTGACCCATCATCATTTTACACAGGGTTGTCGTAGATAGTAGAGACTTGCTCCATTTTCTTCCATTTTACAAAAAATTTCAAACGATGTGCTACTTAACACCCCTTGCCATTTCAAAGTTTTGAGTTGTATCCCGTCTGGGAACCTGGGGCAAACTTTTTTATTCCAGATAGTATGCCTTTCAAAATGATGGGATACGTGTTCGCCGAGTTTTCCATTTACTCAACCGTTCCCGAACAAATGACTCGGATCAAACTATTCTGCCAGGTAACTTTTTGCAGCTTTTACATTACAAAATATGTTGTAACTCACGATATCCCCCACGGTGGCACGTATAACTTTGGAATTCGTCTAGTTATAACATTTCAAATGCAAACACAATTGACTCGTTCGGATCTCAGCAGAGCAACTTTGTGACCCTCCCTTGTAAGTATGTTACGAAATTTATTTCTAACGGTTCAGCCGTTATTCCGTGGTTGTAAGACATAAAGGTGTTTTGACAATAAAGGTAAAGACATTATGAGACTATGAGGTAGTTTTTGCCGCTAGTATAATTTTTCAAAGGATATGAGGTCTGATGAACGGATGGATATTTTGTAAAGCCAGTGTTAAGGAAGTAAGAAGTTCCTCCAGATTAACAGGAGAATCGAGCGGATGTATTGTATTATCCGGTTGGGCTGGAGGCCTCAATAGAACTATCAACTCAGGACGTTCCTGAGCAGGTTCTGGTTTCGCTTTACACCTGTAGCTGTACGTTGGGTGTTGCTCATTACACGTAGCACATTTTGGAGGTTGGATAATATTATTACAGGCGCTTGTATTGTGAGGTGCTGCACAGTAACCACGTTTACTGGTATTCTTGCAGTCTGTCGTGTGGTGTGAGTTATATAGCTGGCAACGTTCGCAGCGTACTGGCATAGGAGCGGTAGACCGTAAAGGCTCTACATGATGTTTGTGATTATAGATGAAGGCTCCGGACTCTACGAGTTCATCAATCGTATCTTGATGTGAAGTGAGCACACGGACCATATAAGTAGAGCCCCGGACATTTTGAATCCTAATTATTCTGGTAATCGTGTGTCCTTCGAGTGTCAGTTCTTCTTGTATCTTTTCATCGGTGTATGATGGATCGACTCCACGTATAACCACTGAAAGTAGTACTGGTCTTCTCGGAGGCGGAGGTTGTTTCTGCCGAGGCGTGTTGAGTGCTTCCAACTTCTCATGTTTGCCAAAAATGTTGATCGGCACCTCGTTCTTGATCGTGCTGTACAGTGCTGGATCCGTTGTCTTCAGAATAATGCCATTTCTGATATGGATGATATGGGTATTGGATGCCCGCGCTAGGTACTTCCGAAGTTGAACTGCAGCCATCTTTGGAGTGCTGAATTTCGAATCGAATTTTGTGAGTAGCATGGAATGAATAGTAGTTGGTGCTGGTTGTCGGTACGGCGTGCTGAGTCTCCGAGGTCCATTCAGCCAGAATCTGATTCTCTGGATGAATCTAGGTGGTGCTTCTTCGCAAGAGGAGATCATTGAAGACGGTCGGCGTAGCTGACACTCTTGTCTTATTGCGGTGACCGTAATCAGATGGAGGCATGAGATAGTACAGCTGTCGATAGATGCTGTCGATTCGTGGTATCCTATGGAATCTGTCCGTTGATGTTGGTTTTTACTTGGCTTCTGAGGACGAGCTGGAGATTGGTCCTTGCGTGGTCTCGCCTTGGTAGAGCTCTCGGATGGTCCATTAACGATTTATGGGAGGTCTTACTGTTTTCCCTTAATCTTACGACCATCGAGTGAGCCTGGGTCTGCCATGAGAAAATCCGTCCGAGGGCGGTTGCTCACTGATGTGTTAGCGAATGAGATGTATTGTGATGTAGAAGGTCTGACTACCCCTTTGAATAGTAGTCAAGATGCAGCAGTTCTCTTGCCAAACATGTAGTATCGATCTCCCTTGGCTGAATCAGTCTGACGAAAACGGTATGCCATTGAATGGCAAAGAAAAAGACGAGGATGTGGAACAGGAAGGAAAAAAAAACAAAACTCGTCACCTTTGAGCTTACATTTAGAACATCAGTGGGTGAAACTATTTATAGCTGCTTGTAATGAAATGTTTATGGCTTGGATGGTTTTGCCTAGAGCAAGGAACGCAGTGTCGTCAGCATGCTGGAAGAGATGAACGTTGGGAGGCAGCTGCGGAAGATCTGCAACAAACAGGATGTATAAGAGAGGAGAAACAGCAGAACATTGAGGGAACCCACACATAAGAAGAATAGGATGTGAAAGCTGCTCATTAATGGCAATATATGAGATGCGACATGCGAGGAATGATAAATAATGCGAACGTAGGTTATTGGAAACTTAAATTTGATGAACTTGTATATGAGTGCTAGATGCCAAACTTGGTCAAATGCTTTTTCAAGATCAAAGAGATGAAGAACGGAGGGTTGAATGGAGTTGTAATGATTGGTGATGAGAGTTGTGAAGCGGAGTAGTTGATCGTTGTTTGAAAATGATGGTCGAAAAGCGACTTGGTGTGTTGGAAGTAGTTGGCGGTCCAGTAAATAAGGATTCAGGCCTTTCACAAATATTCGTTCGAATATTTTGCTGAATGCAGATCTTAACTGTATGGGGCGATATGACGAGACATTCGATGAGGTTTATTAGGTTTGGGGAACATGAGTGTTTTAGACACTTTCCAGTCGGTAGGGAAAAATCCCGTTCGGAGGATAAACGTATAAATAAATGCTAAAAGTGTAAGTAGTGCCATTGGACTTTCTTTAATGTGTCTGTAAGTAATAGAATCGAAGCCAGGTGCAGTGTTTCGTTTTCGCTGGATGACAGATGAGATTTCGGAAACTGTGATAGGACTAGTGAGAACATGGTTGGGGAGTACATGAGTACTGTTCGGTTGCAAAGATCTAGAGTTAAGATTGACTTGATCGACTGGATGAGGTATGCCTGTGTGGTCCGACTCGGATGGGGTGAATATTCCCTGCAGATAGTCAGCAAAGGCGTTTGCTTTATCTGTGTCTGAATGAAGTGGGGCATCATGTAATAGGAGGGGGTATGGAGTCCTAGTGTGTTTGCCACAGAGTGCATTGGAGCGCTTCCAGTACAGGGTTGGATGAGCTGTGTCGGAAAGATGATTGCAGGTTTTCACCCACTGTCGCAATTTATAAGCCGAAATGTAGTTATTAACTGTGCTTTGGAGTTGACGATGAAGGCGGAGTGCTTCAGGATTTCGAGTGCGCAAAAAATCTCGATATGACTGGCGTGAGCGACGGACAATAGCCAGATATTGTGGTGGGAGTTTTGGCCGGTATGGGATGGATTCAGACTGTGGAATATATAGAGAAGAAGCCTGTTGAATTGTAGTGGTGATTGTATCTTTAATCTGCTTTATCATAACGTTGTGATAGACGTGGTGAAGGTAATGATATAGGAGAAGTAAGATCGGAGTGATAAGTGAGCTTGATGGGCATATGGTCGCTCCTCATTAAGTCCAGAACAGTTACTGTACAAGGCTGATGATAGTGTTGGAGACCAATGCTATATCGGGTGAAGTATTACTGATGGGACGAGTTGGGGACGGTAGTGCAAGCAGAGTACCGATGGTATGGGCCGTAATGAAGTCCGTAAAGTCATTTCGCTCTGCTTGAGAACGATTATGAAGGTTGATGTCGGCGAGAACAATGAAGTGTTTATATGTTTGAGAGATGTGTGAAAAAAAGCTGTGAGGAGTGGGAAGACCAGGGCGGATGTAGAGTAAGAGCTATATTTTTGAAATATAAGATAGTGATGACGTGTTCGGGGATATGTAATACAGGACACTGGTGTGATCGAAATGGAATTGAATGAAGAAAACCTATCGCAACACATCCATTAGCTCTGAGTGCTGGGATGCGACTATCATGACGTAGTAAGGTGTATCCAGGGATAGTGCCGGAGGTAGTGTGCTTGAGAAAGGTTTCATTTAAGAGAAATGCAGTAACGTTTTCTTCCAGTGAGAGTGTCTCAAATAGTGCTTTGTTTTTAAGAAGAGAACGAATATTGAGAAATAAGAAAATGATATCCATAGTTGATAGAAATTATACTGCTGTTTCGAGTTTGGTGGTGTGGAAGTGGACATAGTTGTTGGAGTATGTAGCGTATAATGACACATGAAAAGTAGATTTGGCGGAAGCAATAATATGTTGCAGAACATATTGAAGTTGGAAAGGATGTATATTTTGTAATGTCAGAGCTATGAATTCAAATAGTTTGCTAACGGTGACTGGATCGTCAACGGTGCGATTGGTAGAAGCTGTCTGTTCTGCCGCCCATAAAGGTACAGCTCTGGATGAGATTCTTGAGCTATAGGTTTCCTTTTACATTTATAACTAAATGCGGGATGTTGTTCATTGCACGTGGGGCATTTCGGAGGTTGTTTCATGTTTGGGCAGATGCGAGTTTGATGGGGCCCAGAACAGTAACCGCAGACAGTAAAGTTTGTACACTGAGAAGTATGATGAGAACTGTATATCTGTCATTTTTCACACCGGAGAGGTAAAGATGGAGAAGAACGCGCTGGTTCGACGCGATGTTTTCGTTTATAGATAAGTGCCCTTGCTGTGAGGAGGTTATCGATGGTGTCTTGAGATGAGGTGAGGACACGTACCATATAAGTGGGACCAGCATTGTTTTGAATACGTATGACTTTGCTGATGGTATGTCCTTTGTATTGAAGTTCCTCATCACTGTAAGTTGGGTCGACTCCTCGAATCACTACTGAAAGAAGTGGAGGTCGTTTTGGTGGGAGTGCTTGTTTACGTCGAGTAGAGCTGAGTGATATGATGACAGCCTGTTTGCCGAAGATTTCGAATGGAGCCTTATTCCGGACTGTAGTGGCGAACTGTGGGTCTGGCGATTTGAAAATGTATCCGTTTCTAGTTTTAACGACTTCTGTTAAAAGTATGCTGATTAGATATTTACGAACTTTTCGTTGCTGAGCTTTGAATCGTACTATTGAAGGAGAAGTGAGTGAAAAGAGTGTTTATCGTGAGAAATGTGATTGTTCATGAAATATGATTGAGAATGATTGGCGTCATTAACAATGTGGTCATCGGCTGCATCCATATCGGAAGAGTCTGACTGTTTATCTCGATGCTGTTTTTTCGGCTGATGGCGAGGCTGCGTTACAGTATCAGAATACAGCTGTTTGCTTCGTAAGCAGAATATAGCTGATGAAGGTAGGACAACCCGTTTGAATAGCTGTTCACGTGCAGCAACCCCTATGGCTCGATCCGTAGATCCGACCGCCCTTGACTAGATAAGTCTGACGAGAAGATCTTAAGAAAGAGACAGACAAGAAGGTCAGGATGTAGAATAGGAAGAATAGATCAAAACTCGTTATCATGCACTTGATAACGCTTCAGAGCAAGCTCTGGAAAAGTGATGACACCAAAGATTTTTATTTTACATGCTAGCCAGAAGGGCTAGCCACCTTTAAGAGGGTTATGCCCTCTGTTAGGAATGAGGTGCAATGGCAGGATAGGCTCTGGTTACTGTTGTTGGGCTAAGTGTTTCATTAAGTATTTATCAACTTCAAATTGTCAAAAACAAAGAAAGAAACGTGGTGACTTATGGAACTTTGATCCGTAACATTTGGTGAGGTGAAAAGACAAAGCTAAATATACAAGAGAACATAATGATTATAAATACATGAACGTGCATTGAAAAATGTGCGTGAAATATAAGAATAACAATAATAATATAAACTTTTTTCAAAATATTTCAATAAGCATGAAAGATGAGGTGAGGTGCGATACACAATATAACACTTTAGGTGATGTTAGTGAGACGAATGAGCTTATTCTTCAGCCTAGAGGCTGCTCTAGGTACTGATGAGAACATAGGGAGCCCAAGTTAATAAACAAAGGTTATCACTGTGCGGGAAATGATGGATGGATGAGAGGAAGATGATCGTGAACAATATATTCTGATATGAATCGCAAAGTTGGGTCTGGTGGTTGAACCGTGTAGTGATATAATGTAAACAGTAGAGAGAGTGGTGGATAATAATAGTAGGTGTAAAGTGTGGGATGAACTGCTAAATAATGCATTGTATCTTGAAGTAAGGGGTGGCGAGTTTGAAAGCGTTTAGAGATATATGTTAGCCGTAGTTTTTCAAGGTGAAATTTCAGAGTTGGAAAAGTAATATGGCGGTAAAGTTCCTGTGTAGGGCTAGGAAGCTTAATGCGATAAGCTGCACGGAAAGCGTGGCGTTCTAAGATGAAAGGTTTATGATAGTACTGAGGTCGGACGGCTATCCAGGCAGTAAAACCATAAGTCAGAACAGGTCGGAGGAAAACTTTGTAGGTGTTGAGGATTGTGTGTGGCTTGAGACCCCATGTAGTACCCGTAAGGCATTTCAAAAGATTGATGCGATTATAAGCTTTAGTAGTAACTGTTTTCAGATGTTGCGATCAAGTATGATGGCGATCAAAGGTAATTCCCAGATACTTTACTGTATTTTTGGCCTGAAGGGGCACTTGATCAACATGGAGAGATAAGCGACTTGGGTTTCTGCCAACTCTGGAAGTGCGTCTTGGAGGTAAGAAGACCATGGCCTCTGTTTTTGTTGCATTAATAGTAAGTCTCCAGTGATTACACCAGATACTGAATCGATCGATAGCAAGCTGGAGAACGGTATTGATCTGTTGGATTGAGTTTCCGAGTCCAAGGAAAGCCGTGTCATCGGCATATTGAAAAAGGTGAACGTTATCAAGTAGTCTGGGCATGTCAGCGACGTACAAGAGGTAGAGTAGAGGAGATAATGCAGACCCTTGTGACACTCCCGTAAGTAGAAAGATCGGATGTGATAAAAATGGAGATGTAAGCGAGACGGTTGGTAATGAAATTATAAATTAGGCGGATGTAGCACATGGGGAGTCGAAACTGAAGAAGTTTGTATATTAGTCCGTTGTGCCAGACTTTATCAAACGCCTTTTCTAAGTCAAATAGGACCTGACAGGATGGTTTTGCAGAATTGTAGTGTTGAGTAATAAGTGATGTGAGTCTTAAAAGCTGATCGTTAATAGAATATGAGGGTCTGAAGCCGGCTTGTGTGATAGGAATTAACCTGCGATCGTTTAGGTAGAGGTGTAGTCGTTTTACCAGGATGCGCTCCAGGATCTTACTGAAAGTCGAAGTTAGCTGAATAGGACGATATGATGAAACGTTCTGAAGTGGTTTATTTGGTTTTAGAAACATGAGTGTCTTAGATGTTTTCCATGTTAAAGGAAAGAAATCTGTACGCAAAATGAAGGTATAAATATTAGCGAGAAGGAGTAATAACAAAGCAGGACATTCTTTGATGTGACGGTATGTTATAAAATCTAGACCAGGTGCAGTATTGCTTTTATTGTGGAGAACTTGTGAGATCTCGTGAACACTAATGGGTTGAGATATGGCTGTGTCTGGCTGTAAGAGATGGGCAGTGTTTGGTTGAAGGTGCGGTGTGGACGTGTTAAGCCTATCTGCAGCGACTGGAGCATTGCCGGATGATGGCGTGAAAATCTCGTGTAAATGATCTGCAAAAGCATTTGATTTATCACTATCGGTGGAAACAGGCGTGTCACCTTGCTGAATCGGATAGGGTGTGCTAGTAAATTTGCCACATAATGCATTGAAACGGCTCCAAAATTTGGTTGGATGAGAAGTCTCGGATAGATTATTGCATGTGCTTACTCATTTACGAAGTTAATACGCTTTAATATAATTGTGAACTGTGCGTTGTAGTTGGTGGTGATGGCGGAGTGCTTCAGGGTTGCGGGTGCGAAGATAATCTCTATAGAATTGGCGTGAGCGTTGGATCAGTGTGAAATATTGCGGAGGAAGTTTAGGCTGATATGGACGAGAGTTGGTAGTTGGAATATATCTTGAATAGATTAAGTAATATTATCAAGGACAGCAGTTAAATCTTCACCTGTGTTTGATTCAGTAAGATGATCGGTGAGTTGAGAGATACGTGTGCGATATTTATCCCAGTTACCCTTATCGTAACGGACGCTTAAGTGGAGTGATGGAGATGAAATATGCCTGGTAGTTGTATTTGGGTGATAGGTGAGTTTAATTGGAGCATGGTCACTACCCAGAAGATCAAGAATATCTAGCGTGCAATGTGATACGAGATTTGCTGAGGTTATGACTATATCTGGTTTTGTGTTGGAAATAGGACGGGTTGCTTATGGAAGATCAAGTATGATACCAGTGGTATTGGTCGTAATGAAATTAACTAAATTTGTCCTCTCGCCATCGGTGCGGTTATTAAAATCAGCCACGATAATGTACGTCTTATAAGTATTTGAAATGTATTGCACGAACTGCTCTGGTAGAGGATGGTTGGGTCTGATGTATACTGTTGCCAGTGTGATGATGACATTTTTTAAATAGACAGTGGCGAGGAGATATTCCGGAAGAGGTGTCGTTGTATAATGATGTTGACGAAACGGTAGATGAGGAGAAAATCCAATGGCCACTCCCCCATTGGCTCGGAGTGCAGGTATAGGATTTTCCGCGTGCAACATAGTGTATCGTGGTAAACGACATGTTCGTGATTTTGTGAGGAAAGTTTCATTTAATAAGAACACTGTGACACGTTCCTCAAGAAGAAGCCGTTCGAATAAGTTGTTTTTGGGTAAAGACGGGATATTAAGAAACAGAAAGTGACTGCCATGATATAGAGTAAACTAGTCAAGATAAGTTGTATGGGATTTATGAATATGAACTGTATTTCCTGAATAAGTGGCTGTGAAATTAACATGAAAAGTGTTTCTTGCCGCAAGAATGATTTGCTGGAGTATGTGGGGCCTTATAAAGGGATGGATGTTCTGTAAAGCTAAAGTCAAGAAAATCAAGAGTTGATCTAATGAGACAGGTGCATCTATCGGATGTGGAGTAGTATGTGCTTGTGCTGGTGGTCATAGTGGAACTACGAGTTCTGGATGGTCCTGAATAGCTTCTGGTTTAGCTTTAAACTTGTAGCTATATGCCGGGTACTGATCATTGCAAGTGGCATATTTAGATGGTAACTGTAAGTTGCTGCAAGTTCGGGTGGTATGTGGGCCCGCACAATATTCGCATTTACTTGTGCTTTTGCAATCGAATGTATGATGACCTGACACTATTTACACCGAACTGGCATAGGAACAGGTGTCCTTCATGGTTCAACACGGTGTTTATGATTGTAAATCTAAGCACCTGTTGCTAATAACTCATCAATAGTGTCTTGATGCGTGGTTAGGACACGAACCATGTATTAGAGACCTGCACGGGCCGAATTTTTCGGCCCGAGCTCAATCCAGCACGAACGTAACTAGGCCCGGCCCAGCCCGGGCCCGAAAAGTTTTGGAGATTTTCGGCCCAAGCCCGGCCCGGCCCTTCCCGATAAGTTTTTTAAAGTTCTTGGCCCAAGCCCGGCCCGGGACCGATAAATTTTAGAAGTTTTTGGTCCGACCCCGGCCCGATAATTTTTCAAAAAATAGCTCGAGCACCAATCTTTCTCAAAATTTAGTACTAAATTTGACCTAACCCTCAGAAACATTTTCTAAACTCTGGTTCACAACCTGAGTCTCCAATGATACCATTGCCTCCTAGAACTTTGCCTGTCATCGAGAGAACAAAAACTCCATTCCCTGTAACAAAAATCTAACTTAATTGATTTTTAGAATAAAGTGAAGATGGCAATATTGTTTAGCGACAGGCAAAACATTCCCACCCCTTCTTGTTATATTTTGAGTTCAGTGAAGGTCAAGGTCAGAACTCAATTTACCGCATAATGCCTGCAATCCTCTATAGTGAAAGTGGAGCCGCTAAGCAACACAAACTAAATAGCTAGTGCATTCTTTGTAACATTTTTCACGGACACACTTCTTAAACGTTTGGCTTTATTCCAATTATCGTTTAACGAAAGTCAATAATTATTAAAGAATTGCAATTGATCGTCCCTAGCCCGGCCCGACCTGAAGAGAAATCAGTGTCGGCCAGCCCAAGCCCGGCCCGGCCCAAAGAAATAACAGTATCGGCCAGCCCAAGCCCGGCCCGGTCTAAAGAATTAGCAGAGTCGGCCCGCCCAAGCCCGGCCCGTGCAGGTCTCTACCATGTATGTAGGTCCTTGGTCATTTCGAATTCGCAAGACTTTAGTGATGATACCAAAGATTTTTTTACTGTTTTCCGCAGACGATAAAGTCGTCTCTTCGGGAGGGACTTAAGTTTAATTTCAGTGAGAAGTGGAACACATGTATGGGCTATGAGGTTTTCTAACAACAATAATAAAGAAGTTCACTTTATTCATACATATAGGTGAATTATTATTGTTGTTGTAATCATGGCAGGAGACATAAGGATAAATATACAGAGCCTAAGTAACATCAAAATGAGAGTGCAATAATTAATGAAAACAAATAAATAAGGAAGGAATATTATGAAATCTGAGTAGTCGTAAGGTTATGATGATGAGATGAAGTGCATGGACGCCACAGTTCACAGGGCAGTGTTAGTAGTCACAAATGAGGTTATCTTCTGTGTTGGGGCTACTCAACACTGATGAGCGACATGGGGAAGCCCTTGTTAGAATGAGAGCCACTGTGCAAGCGATGGATAAAAGTGATGATTGAATTCTGGTGGATGATATGATTGAAAGAAATGTTGATCCGGATGCTCTAGATGTTTCTGACTATAGATTGTAAGTAGGTGCTGTAAAGGTGTATAAGCATACTTAGGAGGAGTAGAAAGACTGGCATCAATGTGTATGGTTTCCAGGAGGGTGTGATGCTGAGTTGTCCATTTCTTTATCTATGTACCTAGAGTGGAGATCTTCAAGATGTCGAGTGATATGCAGAAAGGTCAGCTTATCGTACAAATGACGAGTAGGGCTAGGCAAGGTGATGCGGTAGGCTAGACATAATACATGAATTCGATAATAAGAAGTCGCTTATAAAATTCATCTCCAGCGCTAACCCAGGCAGTGTGGCCATGTGTGAGACAGGGACGGAAAAACGCTTTATACGTCTTTAACAATGTGTCAGCATGTAAGCCCCAGGTGGTACCGACCAGGCGCTTCAATAGATTTAAGCGGTTTTGGGCCTTCTCTTTGATTGAAAGAAGGTGAGGTTTCCAGGTTAATTTAGCATCAAAGATCACTCCCAGATATTTAGCGGTAGTACTGGCGTGGATGGGTACACCTTGAACTTGAATATTAAGCAGAGATGGATTACGTCTCACTCGACTACGCCTCTTATGCGGAAGGATGACTAACTCCTGTGTTTTGTCACAGTTTAATTTTAATTGCCACGGACTACACCAGTTGATGAAAGCATCAATGGCCCGTTGTAAATGGGTATTGATTTGATGAATGGTTTGACAGCAAGCGAGCAGCGCTGTATCATCCGCAAAGGTGAAAGTGTAAATAGGTTCTGGCATAACAGGTAGATCACTAACAAATAGAATATATAATAAAGGCGATAAAGCTGAACCTTGTGGGACGCCAGTGCAAGGAAAGATTGGAAAGGATAGACTGTTATTTATTGAAATATAAGCAAGACGGTTGGTGAGAAAATGACATACCATCCGAAGATAGGCCGCAGGAAGACGAAAAAATGTAATTTATAGATAAGACCATTGTGCCACACTAGGTCAAATGCCTTTTCTAGTTGAAGTAAGCAGGAAGGTGCTGTTTTATATAATGACTTGTGAGAATAGTAGCTAGACGTACGAGATTATCGAGGAGGCTGTGATTAGGTCTAAAACCGGCTTGGTGTGTCGGCAGAAGATCATGGTTGACAAGTGGTGATGAAGTCTGCGAACGATTATACGTTCAAATATTTTGCCTAACGTTGACGTCAGTTGAATTGGCCTGTATGATGCTGGGTCTGACTTTTCTTTATGTGGCTTAAGAAACATGTGTACCTTGGAAACATTCCAATCGGGTGGGTAATATCCGGTTAGGAGGACGAAAGTATACAGCGACGCCAAAATGTGGAATAAAAGAGCTGGACCTTCCTTAATGTGACGGTAAGCGATACGATCGAAGCCAGGCGCAGTCTTCTTTTTGTGGCGTAGGATCTCGGTAATGTCTAGTGGAGTTATAGGTGCTGTCAAAGGATTCTGATCGTTCAGAGTATGATCCATATTTATTCTTAGGTACCAATTATGAGGGTTGCTGTACTTCACAACACGTTGATAGAGATTGGACCTGTCTCGAAGCGGGACTTCTGGTGTAAAAGTGGTTTGAAGAATCCGGGCAAAAGCATTAACTTTCTCTGTATCTGTGGTCAAGGCAGTATTGTTCTCAACTAGCGGATAGTGAGGGCACTGATTTTCCCAATAAGACGATTGTAATGTTTCCAATAACGTGTTGGATGACTTTCTGTGGCTAAAGTGTTGACAGTTCTGATCCAGGTACGTTTCTTATATGCTCAGATGTAATTGTGCACCATACGAAGACATTGGCGATGGAGACATAGGGTGACAGCATCACGAGTGCGTAGGTACTACTTGTATGCAGTCCGGGCTAAGGAAATGAATGAGAGGTACTGAGGAGGTAATTTAGGACTGTAGAGATTTCTGGGGGTAACAGGAATGGAGAGTGCACTGGCGGTTTGAATGCTCGTAGTGAGTTGGCCTAGCGTAGCGTCAAATGATGGGATATCATTTGGAATTGGAACATCAGCTAGCATATCAGTTAATTTCCTTCGGTACTGTGTCCAATTAGCTCGGTCAAAATTTGGCTGGATACAAACAGCTTTCGGTTGTGGTTTCTTGGCGGTAAGTCTACTTTGATAAAGTGTAAGTCTACTTTGATAGGATCATGGTCACTAGCTATTGAATCAAGAACACTGATCTCGAGATACGGCATGATACTAGAAGACGCAATGACCACATGAGGAGTGGTATTTGAAGATGAACGGGTTGCTCTAGGTATAGCGCAAATTTCGCTATATGTATGCGAGTTGATAAAATTAGAAAATGCACGTTTCTCAGCATCATTTCTGCTGTGGTAATTGATATCAGCCATGATAATATAATAGCGGAAGGTAGTATCCAGATAAGTGAAGAAACAAGTTGGTATGCGAACATGGGGACGAATATATATGGTAGCTACAGTGATTGGTCTGGCTTTAAAGTAAATAGTAACGATATTATGTTCAGAAATGTTATAAGTAATGATTCGACTTCGTAGTTGATGTTGGGTCCCTATAGCTGTTCCTCCGTTTGCTCGTTGCCCTGGAGGGCCATCGTGGCAGGTGAAGTCATAACCTGGAAAATAGACAGAGTGCTTCGGTGTCAGGAAAGTCTCATTCAATAGAAAACTATGTACCTGATGTTCACGTAAAAGAGCAGTGAGAAGATCTTTCCTGGTACATAACGACTGGATATTTAGGTAGAGTAACGATATAAGAAGGCTCCTATCCATGATGAAAAACGATTAAACTTGGGTTGTGACGGGATTGAATTGAAAACGGACAGTCTGACCGGAATAAGTCGCCTTGACATCGAGGTGATATAACACTTTGGTCGCATGAATGACTTGAGCGACAATGTGGGCTCGAAAGAACGGATGGATATTTTGAAGCGTGAGACTGAAAAAGCGAATCATATCCTCAACAGTAACTGGTTCACGTAGAGAATTATGTGGGGGCACTGGAGCATCGGGAGTGCGTAAAGACACAACTAGCTCCGGTTTCGTAGGCTCCACTGGAGGTTTGGCTTTGCACTTATAGCTGTAAGTAGGGTGCTTTTCGTTTCAGGTATTACATTGTGGCGGTGCTGTTCCATTAGGACAATCTTTAGTGAGGTGAGTTTGACCACAGTAGCCGTTAGGACAGTTAGCTGTCAGGTGTTGATTATAAACTTGGCAATTTTCACAACGGATCGGGAGTGGCGGAGGAGTACGAGAAGGCTCTACCTTAGGACGGCTGACACCAAACACATGGCCATCTGAACATATCAGAAGTAACTAATAATTGTCAGTGAGAATTTTAGTTGGATTTTATTGTTTGCAATGAGCAAGGCTTTACGCAATATGTTTGACATTTTTGCCAATTAACGAGTGACGTAACATGTTCTGCTGTAATCGGTCACTAAAATAGTTTTGTAAGCCTATGAACTGTCTGACAACAATTACAAGAGTAGCTGTGCTGTCACCTGTTGTTCTTATATCCTAGCTCAGCGGACGTTAACCGAGTTCTTACAATCGTTCAGCGGTCATTCGTCGGAAAGTCTCTGTAACATCATCTGGCGGAAAACCGGTAACTGCCAGCTAACTCTACGACGACAGCAGCCACTTCGCTTCTGCTTCAGCGGCTTTCCGCTTGGAACTGAAAGCGGAACGATGCCGGCAGTTCTTTCTCCTTCACTTCGGCGGCTATCCGCCAAAAGGCGATAGCGGACTGATGATAGTTGGCGGCATTTTGCATGCGGGGAAGTAAGTTTGTGATGGACAACATTATGTTCGTGGGTTTTTTCGGGGTACTCCCGCTTCCTCCTACATTCTCATTCTACCAAAATTCTATCATCATTCATTTACCTTAATAATCCGTCTCCCTTAGCCTAACAGGTATAACCGTGGGATATTGAACTGAAAAATTTAATTTCATTTAAGAAACAAACCGAACTTTCTAAACATAATGTTATTAATGTTTGTGACAGTTCACATGTACTACCATGAGCAAAATAAATGACGCGTCTCTTTATTTTGAAGTTTTTTGAAAATATCTCCGTTTTCTTTATATGTTCGAAATTTCGGAAGGTTTCCCCAACAGGACAGGTTGATAACAAACCCGTTTTTAATATTTGTGTTAGATATTAGCTTAAAATAAAGAAATTAGAAGCAAAAAACATTAAATCGACAGAAATCTCGAGAATTACCAACTCTGCTAAAGTGGGAAATTTTCAAGAACGCGAGGGAATTCTGCAGTTCAACACGAAGCAGAGACATCTATGTCATTGAGAGAAGCGTGGATTAGATCTACAAACGAAAATTTTAACGAAATATTTCTAGTATGTCTTATTATATGCATTATCAGCGAACTCCAAATATATGAATCTATGCTAAGTATTAACGTATAGATAGTGCAAATAGTGGAAATTACCTATGGAAAAAGACGAATTGTTAGCCCAATCGTAATGAAAAATCGTCTTTACTGTAGAACAAGTGCAGCCTACGTAAGAGGGCAAATAGCTCAGTTAGATAAAGCAACGAGTTTGTATACCGAAGGTAGACGGTTCGAATCCCGTGGAAGTACTGTTGTCATTTTTATCACTAAGGTTATTTTATTTATTTTTTATTTGGGAAAGAATCAAATTGTAAAATATGTGTAAAACTCATGACGATACCAAAAAAAAAAAAAAAAAAAAAAAAGAGAGAGAAAATATCGTCGCATTTGCATTAGTGTCTCTAATTTTTGCTTGCAAACAGATTCGTAATTATTTCCCCTGTGCTCACTGATGCATAACGAATGTTTTCCAGTAAATGTTAATTCTAATTTGGAGAATTTTATAGTTTCACAATGTTTCTCAATGTTTCACAATGTTTGCTCGTTTTGGTGCCCCTCTTTCACTGGCGCCCCGGGCAGTCTCCCGGCCCTTAGTCCGCCCTTGAAAGTACGGACGCATAACTAAGGACTGCGGAGGAGAGGTTAACCTTCATGTTATGCCACTGGTTTGACGTGTTTGAAATGTTCAGTAAGTGATCGGTTAGTGAAATAATTTCGACGGTTACTGATGTTTAAAGATTAGCTAAGACAAAGCTACCTAATCAAATACATTTGATATCGCGATGTCACAATTTGATTTTTCCTCACATAAAAAAGATAAAAACAATAGTAATAAAAACCCTTACTCGTACTGGGCTCCTAACTAACTAACAACCTAATTCTTACAGACTAGTTGCTCTGACCAACTGAGTTTCGATTTCTTACGCGAAAGAAGTCTGTTATATTAAGAGGCATGCTTTTCATTATCAAAACTGTTCGAAGTAATACGAACATGGCTTAAGAACAGAGACGGAACTGAATTACCACTCGATTGACCTTGAGGGCAAATCACCAAAGCGTAGCTATAAACGTAAGTTCCAGCATGCATTTCTCTGGAGTTGTGTTCAGTATTCCTATCTGCCAGTCATGCTTGTTCGTAGGAGTAATATGTTACAAACCTAACCTTTCGATAGAGCACAATGACAGAGAACCAACATTAATGAATTCTTGTCCTTGTGAACTTGGGATATCACCATGTGCAATAAAACTGTCGCGTCTCCTTGAAGTGATATTTTATCGAAAATAACTCGTTTTCCTTTATATATCCGAAGTTTTTGAGGGTTTCAAAATGAGGAAACGTTACTGACAAACAAGGACGCATTTAGGGGTGGGTCCAGGTAGTCCGGACTCCCCTCTGAAATCCCAACTTTTCTGTAAATTTAGCCTAAATTTAAGGATTATCTTTTAAATTTTATTATAATTTATCCTAATATTGAAGTCGGACTTCTCCCGTAATAAATTACTGCATACGTGCCTGCTGACAATTTTCAATATATTCGTTAAATAATAAAGTAAAATAACCAAATTAGGAGCAAAAAGCTTCAACACGGGCTAACTTTTGTCCACTGCCAATATTGTTAGAAGGGATATTAATAGCAAAAACTGCTAGGCAATGCTGAACCTTGGAACTTCACTCCGAACAGCAAGCCTATTATTGAGAACTACATATGAAACATTTTATCAAAACTTATCTAGCTTTTACCTGGCATGAAATTATTATATACACCAAAATTCACTCTCCTAAAATGTGTATCTAAACATTGCTTTACGTATCTACGAAGCAATGAAAATTATTTATCGAAATATGTGAGCAGGGAATTCTAACAGCCAGCAATTTTATTTAAATCGTAGTAAACCCTGTAACCGGGCGTTAACGTGAAGACAAAGCTTGGTCCATTGGTAAAGTGTTGGAAGAATATAAACTCAATGTTCGTAGGTTCGAAACTATCCACTCACCATAACATTTTGTTCTTATGTGTAACGATGAAATAAGAAAGAAAAAATGTATAACCGTTAAGACAAAACTTCAACCAAGTCTGAAGAGAACAAATTAAAATAGTAACACAATGACGTCAACCAAAAATTATTTCATGTAGCGTTTGGACGAAATTACAGCTGTTAACAATTGCAGAAATAAAAACAGACTGATAGCTGTAATGCAGTCTAGACTTCTGAATGTATTTACTTCCTGAAAACTTCCGTCTCGTCATTGGTATGCCGTTAATCATTGTAAAACCTTTCAATTGGAAGTGAAATGACACAAACTAAAACAGTTTTTAATCAATAAATGTCTATATGTAAAAGTAGGTGTCTTTTATCTGTAGTTCTGAGTTCCTTTTACTTTGAAGTGACAAATGAGAGAAGAAAGTATGGTGTTCGAAAAAAAAATAATCAAATTTGAGATTTCAACGAATTTACACGTATTATAGCCCCTAACACCGAAAAAGTTATTTGTCGATACATGTCTATCTGTTCGTCCGTCCGTTCGCTACACTTGTCTGTGCACTCGCCTAGAAGCCATACCGTTCAACTTATCTGCACCAAATTTTAGTTTAAGATTTTCATAGTATTTCCTATAGTTTTTTTTATTTCCCTCCTACTCCCAAAACAAGGGTAGTTTCCTGTACGATGAAAATAGAAAAAATATATTTTCTCATAACTGGCTCTAACGATCTTGTTTTCTTTCTTTTTTTATAAATCAATATTTAATTAGCAACCCTATTTTGTGGTATAAGGCATTTATCTGAGAAAAATCTACAAGGGGTAGTTTATACTAAGGGGTGAGTTTTTTCTCAGTGATTTTCTCAAAATGGACTCAAATGTTTTCGTTCATATTTCATAAATAAAGATTTAATTAATAACTTATCAATATGGCATAACTCGTTTGTCCTAAAAAAATGCGAGGGGTAGTTTATTCTTGGTGGAGTGTTGTCTGGGCGATTTTCTCAAAATCGACTCAAAAGAGTTTATTCATATTTCAAAAATAAATATTTCGGGCAAAACTCGTTTGTCCTGAAAAAATATGCGAGGGGTAGTTTACTCTTGGGGGTGTTTTTCCTCCACGGTTTTCTCAAAAATGAGTCAAGCAATTTTGTTCGTACTCAGAAATAAATATTTCATTAAAAACCTAGTAATATGGAATAACTCGCTTACCCTGAAAGAATCCTCAAGAGATAGTTTATTCGGGGAGTTATTTTTCCCTCACGATTTTTTCAAAAATTACTCGGACAATTTTATTGATAATTCATAAATAAGTATTTCATTAATAACCCTATATTTTAGTATAAGTCATTTCTATGAAAAACAATTACAACGGATAGTTTATTTTTGGGGTCAAGGTTATTTCCCCGACAATTTTCTCGAACGACAGGCGATTTTGTTCAAATTTCGCAAATAAATATTTCATTAATAACCAAAAGTATATCTTAACTCATTGTTCGAAACAATTCACAAGAGGTAGGTTACTCCTGACGTGTTCTTTTTGAACGACTTTCCCAAAGTGACTCATTTGATTTTTTTCATATTTCATAAACAATGATTGCATTAATTGGTCTATTATATGTCTAATGAAAATGTGCTCAAAGTGTGAGTTAGTTTTGTAGTATGGATTTTCTTCAATCGAAGTTTTTTATTCGATAATCTGACATTCGATGTATTTGAATAATACGATAATTTTATTCGTATTATCCAAATACACACTTCAGTAACAACTGCGGCCTAACACAGTTAAGAAATTGAATTGAAAAAGTTTAGTGCGGTGGCCCTGTAATTGAATATTTTTTGAGAAACTCCCTAGCTTTTTGTGGTAAACTCAGGCTTTTCTTTTTCGAGCGACAAAAGAGAGAAGAAAATATAGTGATTGTGAAAATAATATTAAATTCAGATTTCAACGGATTTACATGTTTCATGGCGTCTACATACCGAAAATGTGACTTTTCGACACCCGTCCTTCCGGTCCGTCCGTTCGGCACACTTTTATGTGCACTCGCCTAGAGGCCATACCGTTCAACTTATCTACACCAAATTTTAAACTTAGGGTTTACTTAGTATTCTTACATAAGCTTTTCCATTTTTTCCTACCACCTAAAATAAGTGTAGTTTACAAACAGCCGAAAATCGAAAAACGCTATTTTCTCAAAAATGGTTTTAACAATTTTGTTTATTTTTCATTAATCAATATTTAATTAACAACCCTATATTGCAGTATCAGATATTTCTCTTAGAAAAATTTACGAGGGGTAGTTTATTCTTGGAGGTGACTTTTTCTCGACGATTTTCTCAGAAAAGACCCTGGCGAATTTTGTACACACTGCATAAATAAATATTTGACCTTACAACATGGTATAAGTCAATTGACCTGAAAAATATATGAGTAGTAGTTTATTCTTGGACTTGAATTTATTTCCAGTGAGTTTCTCAAACACGGCCAGTTGGCAACCCTGTATCTCGACAACGAAGCTGAATTCGAAAACTGCAAGAGGACCATTTGTCTCCTTTTGATGTCACGAATCCCCTCCCGAAGTTTGTGGACATCTTTCAGGTTCACCCTTAATGAAGCTTCTTTTCGAAAAGTTAACTATTAACTTTAGGCATTGTTTATCTTTTTTTAAATCACAAATGTCGTTATTAATTTTAAGGCAGAGAACTACTTCTGAGAGAATAGATCTTGAAAAATAATTTTAAAACTTAGACTTTTGTTTTCGAGACATTCCAGACAAGACGAGACATTTTACAAGCTATCTCATGTCCAAAACATTTGCCTCGTATTATCTTGGATGTCACAAAGCGCGTCTTTCTCTTTCTCGAGACATGTCTTATCTCGTGCGCATTCGTTAACACTTGGGAAGGATTATCTTTCTACTCAAAGCATTGTTTTTATAATGGTTGCATATTTATGATAATTGCTGTCCACATAAATTACAGTCCTTTCAGTTGAATTAATTTTTATTATTATTATTATTGAAATTGCAATATCTAGTTTAACGTTGGACGATTATGCACCTACGCTAAGGGAGAATGATGATGAATGAAATGGTGAAATAAAGAAAGTGGGAGGAAAATGGAAAATCTCAAGAAAACACATACCCACGCACACGGTATTTGTCCACCTCAAATTTCACTTGGCACGAAGTGGAATCGAGCCACGGACCCCCTGCACCAAAGGTCCCTGCAATGCTTTATTATTATTATTATTATTATTATTATTATTAATAATAATAATAATAATAATAATAATAATAATAATAATAATAATAATAATAATAATAATAATAATAATTGAAGCGAGCTTAACGAGTTTCAACCGTACGACTCAACCAACGTTTGGGTGCCTGTTCGTTCGTTTGCTCCTCTCATAAAAGACTTTCATTTTAATGAAACTAGTAAGTGCCTTCTTTTAGCTCTGCGAAGTAACTATTGCTTGGAATATGAATCTGCAAAACATAAGAGGTAAAATTAACCAAATGGTGCAAGTTTCCACTTATATATACAAAACAATTTTGCAATATCAACTACGTGAATCTTGTCCCATAAAGAAGCCGAAACCCCTACACCGAAGAGCCCTCCGAGATTTGATCATTGTCCACACGGACTGAAATTGTCATTTGAAGCCAAGACTTTAATATGAAGCCAATAATTTCTTTAAAATAGACGGAAAATTCGGAAGTTATAAGCATTTTCATATTTTTGCCTTTTCCCATAAGGGAGCCGTAGCCCCCTATACTGAAGACCCCCCCCCGGAGATTTGATCATTGTCCACTCGGACTGAATTTTTCATTTGGAACCAACACTTTAATACGAAGCAAAATATTTCTTTAAAATAGACGAAAAATTCTAAAGTTATAACATGTTAATAATTTTGCCTTTTCTCATAAGGGAGCCGTATTAGCCTACACTGAAGAGCCCCACGAGATTTGATAATTGACCACTTGGACTGAAATTCTCATTTGAAACCAAAAAATTTAATATGAAGCCAAAAATTAAACTTTTACATCAATTTAAACTGACTGGGTTCCGGTTCCTCCCACTATTGTTTAGTTTAGTTAAGTGGTAATTTGTGACAGCTTCACATCATCAAAAGAATGTTTCACTTCCCCTCCCCTCCCCCAGGAGTTCGTGCTGGATCCACCACTGGAATCAATAGACACTCTTCCTATTCATTTTGTCACCCTTGATTGTGTAGGGGCTCCCTCGTACAAATAAAGAAGCGGTAATATTACAATCAAGGGGCGCTATATATTAGGTATTTTTTAGTTACCTACCCCTAACCGCACAGGGCCATCTTTCGTAGAATAAAAAATATTACGTGATATTCCAATCATGAAAGGGGAGAGGATGCTGTAAATATATTTCTTATTCATTTTGTCTGTCCTGCTTATCAAAAATTACTTTCTGTTGGAAGGGTACTGAAATGAGAGGGGCAAAATAAAAAGTCGTACCCCCTCCTACATGGTTGCTCAAATAAGTACTAAAGAAAGCATTTTAAACTAAGATATTTAAGATTTAAACTAGGAAAATAAGATATCCTTACATTATGTAAGGATGGCATATTCAGGATTATTATTATTATTATTATTATTATTATTATTATTATTATTATTATTATTATTATTATTATTTGAATGTTTTTGGAGCACCGAAATTTTGTGAGACGAACAATGATATATAGAGGTTTAAGATGGGTGGTCATAGAGGAGGAAAAACCAGGATTTTTCTCTGTCTGACTCTCTAACGTAAAGATTATGTGCTGAAGGTAAGAAGCATCATCATTCTACAATAGGTTGCCTTTACGTAGAATATCAATTACTTGAGTTCTCCTCCTTCGGTCTACTTACCTTATGTAGTAAATTCAAAACAATTTCAATTCAATACAAATACATTGTAAAACTTTTCCGTAATTAAACATCTAGGGAAAATTAAACATTTAATAGGGAAATCTGTTATCAAAATATCCAAACACGTAGATAGAAGACTATCTAGTGGGAAATATTGTGAAACTTTATAAAATTCTCCAAATTAGAATTAACATTTACTGGGAAACATTCGTTATGCGCCAGCGAGCATATGGTGAGCAGTGAGCACAGGGGAAATAATTACGAAACTGTTTGCAAACAAAATTAGGGACGCTAATGCAAGTGCGACAATGGCATTTTTTCTTTTTTTGGTATCGTCATGAGTTTTACACATACGTTAAAATTTGATTCTTTCCCACATAAAAAAATAAATAAAATAACCGTAGTGTAGTGATAAAGATGATAACGGCAGTTCCATGGGATCGAACTCACTACCTTCAGCATACAGACCCATTGCTTTAACTAACTGAGCTATTTGTTTCTTTACGTGAACTGAGCCTGTTCCGGTAAAGACGGTATTTCATTACGATTGTCCTACCAATTCGTCCTTTTCCATAGATAATTTCCACTATTTGCTCTATCTTTATGTTAATACTTAGCATATATTCATATATTTGGAGTTTGCAGATAATGCATATAATAAGACATACTAGAAATATTCGTTAAAAGTTTAGTTTGTAGATTTAATCCACATTTCTCTCAATGACATAGATGTCGCTGCTTCGTGTTGAAATGCAGAATTCCCTCGTGTTCTTGAAAATTTTCCACTTTAGCAGAGTTGGGAATTCTCGAGATTTCTGTCGATTTAATGTTTTTTGCTTCTAATTTCTTTATTTTAAGCTAATATCTAACACAAATATTAAAAACGGGTTTGTTATTAACCTGTCCTGTTGGGGAAACCTTCTGAAATTTCGAACATATAAAGAAAACGGAGATATTTTCAAAAAACTTCAAAATAAAGAGACGCGTCATTTATTTTGCTCATGGTAGTACATCTTTAAAATTGCTACCCTACCCCTATTAATGCATCATTTCCAGCATGTTTTCTAGTGCTGAAACGTATTTCTTGGAAAGAACTGGAGGTTACGTAGAGATTTTTTTTTAAATGTCTTCTCTGATTTGGAAACGGCGATCTTTCGGGATGGATTTCAACTTGAGGGATACAAAGAAATTTGCAGGTGTCAAATCAGGTGAATAGTGAGGTTGAAAGGTATAATAGTCCTATTGTTCTTCGTTAAAACTTCATAATGAGTGCAGTCGTGATGCAATATCCATATTCGATTTTTTCAAGCTTCTGGTCTCTTCTTACACAGTCTCTCAAATTTAATCACTTCTACTGAATAAATAATATTCTTATATAGGGTTCTTGAAAATAAAATTACCGGCACTTCTTTTGACAGACACGTAGCCAGGATTTCGTAAAGGGGGGGGGGAAGTCCGTGACATGAAGTATTGTAGTCATCATACCAGGGGCTCGATCATTCTAAACTATTTTACTAAAACATATATTGGTTCGTTTAGTCAAGATTTCGTAATGAGGGGGCTGGGGCGAAGGCGTGACATGAAATACTGAAGGAACAGGAGCTCGATCAATCTAAACTACTTTACTGGCAACATATATTGGTTTGTTGGAACAATAAAATGAGGATATGCTAGTAAGTATTTTAATTAAAAAATATGAAGAAATCTCTAGTAAAAGAATAAAAAAAGTATTGAAAAAAATTTTACAATATCTACGTTCCTTCTTCTGTTCATTCAAATATAACAATTTTCCTTTCATTGTGACCTTAACCAGTGATGCCCACCCCCCTCATGTCCATGACGCACCCCCTTCAATTGTCTATCAGTAGGTGTTCTTCCAAGAAAAAAATCTTTTTGATTAATTTTTACACCGGCTCAAACATATTTTTTTATAGATTACAACGCGATACTTGTATAAATTGATAATTACTTGTATTTTTGGGCAGAAAGTGCTTCTACATAAGCACTATACCAGATATAATGTTAATTTAAAAATAACAAAAGAAGAATGTTTCTAATATATGTAAGAAATATACATTATAGGATAATGAGTTGCTATGTTGTTGTTGATAGATACCTAACAAACATGTACGATTGCAATACAGTCTATGTGCATATTCGTTCAAAGAAAATCAACGAATAAAATTGTTTAATACGTATCATCGTTTTGTGATTTCAATATAAAAGGTGAGAATACTAGTAAATGTAATCACAGAAGATATTTTAATGTGTAAACAATTACTACCACTCGAAATCTATTTATATTATTAGCCGAACCAGGTTGATGACTACCTTTGGTGAGTCGTTGTAAAAATTTTGGTTTACCTCACCCGGGATTCTTGTAAATTCGTATCCCGAAGTAAAGTAAGGGTGAATTTACTTCTGTAATAAGGTTAATGACTACGAACTTGACAAGACTTAGAAGTGGTAGAATAATCACAAGAGAAATGAACGGTGAGGCAATGGAGAAAGGAACCAGTGATAGTAATAACGGTGAACAAAGTGCAGCACCAGGAATAACATTAGAAGATCGAATTTTACTAGTCTTACAGCGGCAAGAACAAAGCCGAAAAGACGATATGAAAGCCATGAAGCAGGAATTAAAGCAGACGATGGAGCAGAAGTCCGAGGAATCCAACAGACGATTGGAGCAGAAGTCAGATGAGACGAAACAATTTATTATCCAGGCAATGAATGACATCACTTCGCAGTTTGATGAAAAATTAAAAAGAATATCTGAGGATTGCCAGGATAATCAAAACCATCTAATCCAAGAAGTCAGTGGTGTAAAAAGGGATTTGGAAGTAATAGAATCTTCGGTACAGCAACAAAAGATTCAGGTCACGGATAACTCCAACCAGATACGTATGAATACACAGTTGATAGCTACCTTACAAGAGAAAATCAGGACACTACAGATCAAGGACAACACATACCACAACAACATGGATAATGATCGTGTAGAATTCCCTTGTTCACAAGAGATGACTTCGCCTTCACCCGTATCTGATGAGGACATTATTTTGGAAGAAATTCATCCGAGGAGTACAGATGGGCGGAAAAGAGATGGTGCAACTACACACCACGCCATAGGTAGGAATTGTCACTCAACAAGAACACGGAATGATAAAAGGAAGGTAAAGTTAAGCGTAAAGATGAGTGAAATACGTGCTATGAGTAAGTTCAGTGGTAAATGTAATGAGAATGCTACTTCTTTCCTAGAAAAATTTCAGGACGAGTGCAATATAATGTGTATAGATAGATCACAATATATGCAACTAATCCCTCATTTATTACTCCCACCATGTTCTTTATGGTTTAAAGCAGTACGAGATCACGTTAGTACGTATGAGGAATTCAAAGCAGCGCTAATCGCAAATTACGAAAATGACTTTTTGCTTGCAAATAGAGATGCCAGGATTAGAAACCAACATTTCAATCCTCGTTTGCACAAATCTGTTGTCGAGTTTGTTGTAAATACATACAACGAATTAAAAGTCGTAAATCCATTGCAATCGGAATCTAGAATCATAGCATCAATTCGAAATTTGTTACCGTTTAAGTTACAACAGATCCTGTTTTCTACCCAGTGTATGAGTTTTAACCATTTATTAATGCTTGTTCAATGTTATGAAACTCAATACCATGCTCTGAATCAACAAGCAGGAATAGGCAAAAGTAAAAATAATTCAGATCATTTTGTACCTGTTCGGAATCTAAATATCCATAGTGTGAACGATACGGAATACAACCGCAACCGAGTAAATTCAAGCAATCAGAACGAGCAAAATAGGCAGAGCTATGTAGGGAATCCGCCTAACCTAATTAGTCGTGGCAATCCTTATGTAAGACCATATACCCAAAATAGGTTCAGAAATAGACGAAATACATGGCGAAATTCCAGGAACACAGTAAACTACGTGGATAGACGTAATCGGGTGTTAAGAGATGGCACTTCGCATCAAAATCCAGATATTGATGCAATTCCTGTACAGAACAGTAATACGGGACACAATCATGATTGTGCTGTACAATGTACTTTATTGGAACCATACACGAGTATGAATTTAAACTAATTGCAGCTGATGTGGTAGGGGTTAAACCCATATCAGCTATAGATTCTCATGAACATTTATCTTCAAATTTATGCGATAACGTCAAACTCATGTCAGCTATAGATTCTTATGAACATTTATCTTCCAACTTACATGTTCATGTTAATGATGAAAACGACCTTTTACATGACGTATCTGTAAATAATTATTCGGAAATAGCAGTTAATAGATGTCAGTACCAATTTATGCCTGTAGTAAATCGTTGTTGGTCCAAAGATGATACTGTCAATGATGGTTTTGATGTTGAAGAAAATTTTGTATTTTTAAAATCATACAGTACAGCTAAAATACCTGTCAAAATCAATGGGTTAAGCACAGAAGCTTTACTTGACACAGGAGCAAACGCCTATTTATTATCATATTCGCTATGGAAAGCAATTACTAGTAATTATTCGAATCCTAAGTTACAAAAGGCTGAGAATCTTATTATAGTTGATTTTACCGGTAAACATAAAAAGAGAGTAGCTGGAATTACTCGTGTGACAATAGCTATTCAAGATTTTGAAATATCAATCCCTATTCTAGTAATAAAGGAACTGAATGAAAAATTAAAAAAAAAATAAAATAAAATAAAAGGGTATCTTCTCTTTGTGTAAAAATAGATTTATTTTCTTCCTCTTGTTCGTCCGAACATAGGTTACGTTTAATTTTTGATTTTTATTCAATTTAATTTTCTTTAATTCTCATTAACCAATGATAATTTTCAAATGATTTTTAATTCTTTTCTGTTAATATGAAGAATTATAGTTCGATTCATTAAAAGCAAAGGTTATTTATAGTATATTTGATTTGTGTTGAAACTTAATTGTCAAAGATTATGTTAAGTATATGATTCATTCTATTAAGCTAATTATTCGACGACTGTCTTCATGCACAATCTTATATGTTACTTGAATAAGATCCTTCTATATTCTGACGCCCAATTGATACAATGCATACTGTAGAGTATCATCTAAAGTAATTAATATATAATGCGCCCTTGATCATGGTGACTCATGTTTTAAAATGTAATTGCTTCTTACTATTTTGAACTCGTACCCTTCGTTAATTATATAAATAAGCGACGACGTTTTAATAATAAAATATATATTAATGTAATAAAGGATAAATGATAATGAAATGAAAGATTTATTATAAATATATTTATATGAATGAAAATAAATAATGTTATATATATGCGAGGGTCGATCAAAATGTAAAGGACGTAATTATGGAATATTGTTCTTATAAACGGACCAGTGGTTCTTAAATATAAAAACCAAGCTCCCTTGTAACTTTTATATTCAGTCCCATCGTCGGGCGACATTTTTATACAACGAGATACTTGTATAAATTGATAATTACTTGTATTTTTGGGCAGAAAGTGCTTCTACATAAGCACTATACCAGATATAATGTTAATTTAAAAATAACAAAAGAAGAATGTTTCTAATATATGTAAGAAATATACATTATAGGATAATGAGTTGCTATGTTGTTGTTGATAGATACCTAACAAACATGTACGATTGCAATACAGTCTATGTGCATATTCGTTCAAAGAAAATCAACGAATAAAATTGTTTAATACGTATCATCGTTTTGTGATTTCAATATAAAAGGTGAGAATACTAGTAAATGTAATCACAGAAGATATTTTAATGTGTAAACAATTACTACCACTCGAAATCTATTTATATTATTAGCCGAACCAGGTTGATGACTACCTTTGGTGAGTCGTTGTAAGATGTTTAATCCCACCCAAATATTTCAATGACGCAATTTGCGTCATAGTCCCCCTTTGTGGGCACCCCTGCCTTAACTATTATAAAAAGTATATATCCAATAATGTGTTGTTAAATATTTTACAATATCTGCTTTCCTTTCTCTGTTGAATCTTTCCAAATAACTTTTTGTTTTTATTATTCCTTCAACTACTGTCTGTTCCAAATGACAGGTTAAAGGACAGTAGAAAACTGTTTCTGAAATAACATGTTTGATACTGCAGAGAAGCGATGAACGAAAAATTATGATTAAAATTATCCACACTGTTACGGAACGTCGCTATGCTTTCGAAAGCTTGAATTTCTCTGACTAGTAGCAGAAATTCTGAGAATTCCGTAACTTTTCTAAAAATTTCAAATTCCCTGACTTTTCCAAAATATCCCGCTCATTGGCCACCATGTATTGCAAGTAATACAAATCTCCTCATAAGAAAGAGTAACCAAAAGCTTGCTCTATCTTGTTAATTGTAACGCTGATTCTTCTTTTTCTTGTTTCTTTTTGTTTCACCCTTAATTTTTTCATTTCTGGTTTCGGTGGGGGGTCCGGACGCTCCGGACCTATCCCTTCCCCATGCTGTAGGCGTCGGAGGACCACCGATGGGCAACTAGAGATATCTCGCCAAAAATTGGCGGTCCCGAAGCGACGATCCGCGGTGGCCCCACTTCCGTTTTAAAAATTATAGCACCAGCGGCAGAGACGTGACGAAACGCCAATAGACAACAAAATTACTCTCCCAAAATATGTTAAATCGCATATATGCATAATTTGTTACATTAAGGAGAGTCTAAAAAAACTATTAAAATGTAAAAAAAAATACGAGCCTCGGGGTAGGAGCGAACCACCAACCTTTAGATTACTAGGCACTTGCTCTTCCGACTTGCCCACGGAGGCGATGGAGAAAACGTCACTTGTAGAGGCATAAATCGTTGAGGTATTTCTAATTTAGCTAATCAGAGAGCTCCTGTAACCGTATATATTCGACGATTAATGTTTGAGATTAGATAAAATCCGTTCTCCATGTAGTTTTATAACAAAATGACGCCCGTCTATTTACTTTATTTCATGATTA
Source organism: Thermobia domestica (assembly GCF_964235325.1). NCBI lineage: Eukaryota > Metazoa > Arthropoda > Insecta > Zygentoma > Lepismatidae > Thermobia > Thermobia domestica. The sequence goes on along the minus strand of NC_137468.1, from coordinate 191,831,696 downwards.
TCTCACATTCACTTTCAAATCATTGGCCACAGTTGTAATCTAAATCCATACAATTATACGCACTCATCTCAAGACTTTTCACTTCATGATGTAGAAGCAGGGGTTATTCTTGACCCCCGTAGCTCACTTTAGGAACAATTCATCAGGAAAAATAATATATAACAATAACCGCAAGCACGTGATTTGCGAGTGGCGATAGCTCGTGTTGGTCACTTCGCGATTCTCCGCTACGAATCGAAGAAGCGCGAACCAAAATGAAGTCCTCGCTGCTACGCGGTGCTAACTTCAATACCCCGACTCTAGATATCTCTTTCGACTCGACGAAATCCTGCCGCCAGTGGCACACTAGCGGCAGTCCTCCGACGCGTCGCTATAACGACGATCGACATTTACCGGCAAGTGAGCCACTAGGTGTTGGGGACGTTTACGGCATGGGGTTGGCTACTCGCTTGCCTATGATATAAGCCAAAGTGCAAAGTATCTTTGCTCCCTATTCATGGTAAGAAAACGTACTATCACGGACAAAAGTGCCTTAGCCTTTCTGCATATACTTACTACACTCAATAATAAACTTAATGGATATACTGTATTGTGCTAAAAATGAGAAACTGAAGTCGGTATTGATTATTTTATTGTATTTACCAGTATATTGTATGAAAATATATCAATCCTTATGTGACAATTTTGGATTTACGAAATGAAATTTACTCTTTAAACTTATACTTCAACTGCATGAAATTACTTTAAGAAGTCCTCAGGAACGAAGTTGGAAGTTTGAGGTAAGTTTTCATATGCAGCAGCTATGGAAGTGAAACTAAACAATGCAGCAAAGATTGTACTAACGATATGCCTGTTATTTGCCAACAATCGAAGTATAGTTCTAACTTAAATTTATCGCTATATTTATGTCGCACAATTATCAAGTTTACTTTTCTTTTTAATTTAACCAGAAAAGGCCTAATAGCACACACCTTACAACTAACACCTACAATTTTACACCGCTTTCAATACTAAAGATGTGGGTGAAACAGACTTATGTCTGCACTCTCCAATTTTTGACACTTACCGATAGGTAGTATTACCATATCTCCGTATCTTCTATGGATTGTTTGTATTTTTGAGACTGTGTCCGTGTCCGTATCGTACAAAACATGAAATAGGAAAATGTCCGTATTTGAAATTTTTTGGAGTTGCCCGAAAATTTCCGAGTCGGGAATCGCTAAAATCTCGGGCGAAACGAATTGTGTTATCATCATATGACTTATATTTTAGTTACTATTAATAAAGTAGGTTATGTTTTTAAGGTGGATCACTAGGTGTTCTTGGTGCTATGCAAAACGCTCCTTGAATAGTGCGGCATTGCCAGATAGTGTCGAGTGTTTACTGAAGCCAGATAAAGGGAGTAATCATGGAATTCTACTTAGATACTTTACTGGAGAACTTAGTTTTCGACCTTTACTGCGATTCCGCTTCTCGAACTGCAACACTAGAATCCAGGATTTTTTATTGTGAGTACTACAGTAAACGTACAAATTTGGCTACAGCGCATCATGGCGTTCTGAGCAAGTTTCTTATCAAAATCTATTTCCTTAAATGTAAATTAATATTGAAATCAAATATGAAACATAACACGAAAAACGTTCAAACAATATATCTATTTCACAATAAGATCGTTACTTTAAACTACTTTACATATACAAATAAACATTTCATAAAACAGAGCACTTCTAGTAAGATCTAACAGCAAGCGCCATCTTGTGTGCTCATTGTAAAACTAATCAAATATTTCCTTTTATTTGTTACATTTTTCGATATCAGACGACACAACCAAATGAATCACTGTCTTATATTGTAGCTTAAACGTAACTCTATCTTATAGTACAATATTTATAATATATAACGTTTCATTGCGCAGTAGTTAAGGGAATGAACTAAAATGTGCACTGACTTCCGATTAGTGATCCACCTTTAAAAATGTCTAATTTTTTCATTTCAAGGTTCTTTTGGTTAGATTTAATATAGGTAATCTAACGGCATGGTTTATTATATTTGTGTTAATAAAAAAGTACATAACATGTTAGTTTCCAATAGTGTTTTAATCATTACAGTAAACAATTGTGTGATAACCTGAAAAGGTGATTTTTAGGTTAAAAAAATACAAAATATTTGTTTTGTATTTGAGCACCATATCTTGGATGGGTCGTCATTTTAAGGCTTGACCGTATTTTGGATAAAAAAAAAATTATAGCAATCCTACCCATAGGTGAAGTGGAAGTGGGCAATTATGACAATTATGCACTTATAACATTTGAGAGACTTTGAGATGCTTTTCTAAGCCTCGGAGAAGATTTTCCTGTCCATTGGGATGGCTATGCATTTATTTCAACGTCATTCCCGTATAGACTGAAGTCTTATCATCTGTGATGTTTATTAGAATCTGTCGTTCTTTGTCTGCACGATTCTAAAGATGTTCACAAATTTCCATGTGTGTCACAATTTGTTCATTTGTTAGCAACCGTGGGGAGGGTAGAAATGCGGCCACACAATGCGTGTTAAGTCTTTCTACTGTCTTACCGTACTGATTTCTACTTGCTCAGCTATTTTGAATAGTGTCAAAGACTGCTTAATGTCAGAAAAAAGCAGATCTTGACATGACCATTAAAACCTTAATCAATCTATTATTATTATTATTATTATTATTATTATTATTATTATTATTATTATTATTATTATTAGTAGTAGTAGTAGTAGTAGTAGTAGTAGTAGTAGTAGTAGTAGAAGTACTAGTAGCTATCTATTAAATTGTAAAACATAAAAACCCAATAAAAGTGTCATTCATAATTGGAACAGTTACACTGAGAAAAAAAGTATATGGCGTAGGTAACAACGTAAGTTATCGTGTAGTTTTTAAACTTAAGAGTCTTCTTCCCGGCGAAATTAAAATACCGCTAATTTTACAGTAATTATGTGATATCTTCAAATACATAAAAAGATAATTGAAATATGGAACAAGACCGCCCTAGACAATATTATTTTGCGTGAGGTACCGTTATCACAAGTCACCTAGCGGCTTTCCGTACTCAGCTGTTTAGAAACGCGAAAATAAATGCCGATTTTCAAAATGGCTCGAAATCGAAAGCAGATAAGTGAGTCGTGATAACGGTTTCTCATTTAAAATGATATTCTCTAGGGTGCTCTTGTTCCATATTTCGATTTTATTTTATCTATTTGAAGATATCACATAATTACTGTAAAATTAGCGGTATTTTAATTTCGCCGTGATGAAGACTCTTAAGGTACAAGACTCTTATGTGACATCCTGCAGCACATGTATAATGAAAACATATGTTTTATAATACTTCCCGTATGAGTGTTCCATTTATAAATTTCCGTATGAAAGTATATAACCAGTCAGGATCTAACATACAAATAGACGTATATAACATAAAGCTGACGTGTATAACATACTTATACGTATGTAATATACGGGAGACTGTTACATGTCTGACATTCTGCAGCGGCCCGATATAACATTTAAGCGGGAAAAGGGAAGTAGATTTCCGTAGGAAACATAAAGATTCCGTATATTTGTACAATATACTGCTGTCCGGATAACAGATTTTTCTCAGTGTATTCTGAACCCATTAAAGTTAACAGTGTTATGCACGGGTAGCATAAGACTTTGCTTAAGACTATTAGATTCTTAATAATTCATAATTAATAATTTGTTCAGGCAAGGGCACCGATTTCTCTGTAACTTTGGGGAGTGGCCTTCAGAATCAGAAGGCATATATTAGGATTTTGATTTTAAGACAAATTGAATTTAAATTATGCCAAATATGGTATATTCATAAATAAAATGCTGGGGCCCACATGAACTTTGGGGGGGTTCGGGCCCCCTCGGCCCCCAGGATCGGCGCCCTTGTGTTCAGGGGGACAGAAACAATAATAATTTGTTGCTTCTACAACAGTACGTTGTATATTTTTACTACTTGTTACTTGTAAATCCTTATTTTTATTGTAATTTTGGGGCGTAAGATATTTTAATATATATACTAGGCTGATTATGTAATTCGAAGAAGAAAAAAGAAAAAGAAATATGTTAGTTATATTATCGATATAAAAAGATATTCATGTGTTTTAAATAATAGGATTTTTGAATGTTGGTTGTCAGGACAACAGAGATAAATAAATGAAAAATTATTCAACGGAGTTTTGCATTTTAATGGCTCAATAATTAATTATTATACAAAGGGACCGTTATACTTCCTAACTCAAAGCTTACGAGGAGAAAACACACGGAAAATAATAATGTGGCAGAAGCAAAGCCTTCGTTTGGGGTTCCAGGGAAGGGCAATTCTCCTAAATTTGACATTCGCATACATTTTTATGTATAAGATAATAATAGGTGCAGATATAGTTTTGGTGCACCACATTTTAGAAGATTTACTGTTAAAATTCAATACTTTGTATGAAAAGACTTGTTTATAAGGAACGAATTTCTGTAGGCGACAGAATTAGAATAAATACAAAGTTATACAACTGTATTTTAGGTTTACAAGTGTAGGGGTTCAACTGTAAAATCATTACTAGTGCTTTACAACGAATAGAACAAGTGCGTAATGGCTCTGTTATATGCTATTTTCTACCCGCGGCACATTTTTGCGCAGTGTACAGAACCTGTATTTTATATTTACAAGTGGAGCATTTAGTATGAAACAGTGAGTGTTATTGAAACTCGTATCGTTGCCAAAACTCAATTCTTTCGACTATCCGCGCTCGCGCATACCCACCATCGATGATGCGTCTGGTCCCTTCGGACGCATCCCCATGCTAACCCGCGGGCCCACCAGTTTCTCCCTGGTCTGACTCAGATAGCATTCATGCTTTTTGGTGGTTGGTTTGTTTCTTGCACTGCAGTTGTGTGCTACATATCCGAAAGGCGTATGCATATGCAAATCGTAAAAGAATTTCAGCAACATTTCTGGTGGCCCCCTTGAATTTTGCCTATGCCAAGTGAGATATTTTCATGTCGACCGGTGGAAACCTTTAAATTAGTGAATGATAATATAATGGAAATTAGTGAAAGAATTATAATTTTTCAACAATCCTTTCTAGTGGTGTGTCAAAAGTAAACCTGTATGTAAAAATATACCAACGAAAAACCTCCTAACATCTAGCCTCTCCCTCCAAAGTAAAATCTGAAATGATGCTGCAGGGCAGAAGCTACGGAGATACCAAGCCACTCAATAGCTGTAACAACAGAGATATAAAGTAACCAAAATTTAAGAACTGATAGCTATTTTCTTTTATTTTATTTTCCTCTACAATTATTTGATATGGTGATAAAATGAAAGTTAGCTTTCTCGAAATATCTTTCTCACTTGAAAACGTCTGTTGGTTGCAGACAAACTTCTGTCTTACAACATAATTCCAGCTTCATTTTCTTTCTCAGTGTGAAAGAAAATGTTTCTTTCTAAAACGAATGTGATGACTGATTCTTTTCATATGTTTATGTTTATTTTTGGCTGTTTGCCCTTTTCCACATTTCTTCAATTATCAGCAAGTGAGAAAATTTTAAATAATCTGTCATTTTGTTGATGCTAAAGGAAAAAAAGCCATAAAGAAAAGAGTAGACAGCCTTTTCCATAGCTTTTTCAGACACAGACGCCTGACCTGAAAACAAAAGAAAAATAGGTTAGCTGCTAAACATTTAACTAGCATTCTCTACACGAAAAACAAACGCTCTGCACTCCAAATTTAAGAGGGAAGTTAAAATCCCGTTTACAGAATTCTGGGAAAGATGACCAACTACCAAGTAACAGAGCTTTCTACTCACTGTAAGTACAAGAAGTACAAGTTTTCTACTATAAAACATTTTCATTTTTAGATCTATTCTGTTTTGAAGAAAATTTTGATACTATACTTTGTAAATAAAAGAATTCGAAATCAGTCTTAAATTCCTTTTCGTAAGAATTCTAATGTTTAATCCTTTTAGGGCATAATATATATATATATATATATATATATATATATATATATATATATATATATATATATATATATATATATATATATATATATACGAGGCGTGTTTTTTAAGTAAGGTCCGTTTTGTTGTAGACACTAGTAGTTCGCGCGCATACCGCAACGAGCGTGTGCGTCGTGTACCAGCATGCCTCGGGAACAACTGTGCTCAGTTTCAGCTCTGTAGCTGACCCGTACGGTTGTGTTCTGTGCTTTCACAATGTTTAAGACTATCAAGTCGCCCGCCGCGCGTGAGGTTCTCTCAGTGATACGGGTTTTGTCAGCAAGAAACTTGTCTGCTGCAGAAATTTATCGACAGATTTGCGAAGTGTAAGGTGATACTGTTATGAGCGCAAGTAAAGTGTGTAAGTGGGTACGAGAATTCAAAAATGGCCGTGACAACGTCCATGATGAGGCCCGCTCCGATCGCCCTTCTTCGATTACACACGATTTGGTGTTTTCAGTTGAAGCGAGGGTTCGTGAGAACAGGCGCTTGCTTCACAATAACAGGTCTCTCGAACGAATTTCCTGACTTGTCGAGATCAGTGCTTTACAAAATTGTTTCTGAACACCTAAAGTTTAGGAAACTGTGCTACCGTTGGGTCCCGAAACTCCTAACAGAGGACCACAGAAACCAAAGATTTGAGTGTGCAATGAAGTTCTTGACTCGTTATCGAGAAGAAGGTGACTGCTTCTTGAGTCAGATCGTAACTGAAGACGAAACATGGGTTTCGCATATCACGCCCGAATCGAAGCAACAGAGCCTGGAATGGAGACACACACACTCGCCTGTAAAGGTGAAGGCCAAACAGACTCTGTCCCAGCGCAAAATCATGGCGTCGGTGTTTTGGTATAGGCATGGTGTTTTGTTGGTCGACTTCATGCAACGAGGAACCACTATCAATGCAGAAGCATACTGCCAAATCCTGAGAAAGCTGCATAGAGCGATTCAAAACAAAAGACGCGGCATGGTGAGAAAGGGCATTGTTCTTCTCCATGACAATGCAAGACCTCACACTGCAGGTCAGACCCGCAATTTGTTGGACAGTTTTGGCTGGGAATTTTTAGACCACCCACCCTACAGTCCTGATCTTGCGCCGAGCGATTACCATCTGTTCCTCCACCTCAAAGAACACCTCAGTGGCAACCGTTACAATGATGACGACCATGTGAAAACGGCAGTGAACTCTTGGTTATCGGAGCAGGCGGCAAGTTTTTATGAAGAGAGTATTTTGAAATTGGTTGAGAGGTATGATAAATATTTGAACAAACTTGGCAACTATGTCGAAAAATAGAGTAAAGTATGTACTTTCTGAAAATACATTTATTTTTTTAAAATAACCTTTCGTTGTGTACTTATGTTCAAACGAACCTTACTTAAAAACAAGCCTCATATATATATATATATATATATATATATATATATATATATATATATATATATATATATATCAGTGGTGCCCACCCCCCTCATGTCCATGACGCACCCCCCTCAATTGTCTATCCGTAGGTGTTCTTCCATGAAAAAAAAATCTTTTCGATTAATTTTTACATCCCCTCAATCATATTTATATAGAATTTTACCCAACCTAATATTTCAATGACGCAGTTTGCGTCATAGCCCACCCTTGTGGGCACCCCTGTATATATATATATATATATATATATATATATATATATATATATATAATCATGGGGTAGATCTTTGAATTTGCTTTATAAATCTCTAGTAAAGCGTTTCACACCGCGTTTTTTGCATTCATTCAAACGTCACAAACTTTGATTTAAGGAACAAAATAGGGCAAAATTTAGAGTTTTATTTAAAAAAATGCTGATACATCCCTATTTATCCTAGGATCATGTTTCGACCCTCATTTTGTTCGGAATAAAGCAGCGAGTCATGTACCACTCACTTGTTCATATCATGTACCCAAGATGGGAAAATCTCGCCCAAAGTGGGAAAATGAATTATTTCAGAAAAATTCCCTTTTTGGGAATTTCTCTCATCAGGTGATCATGTGACCAGTACCTTTTGAAACCTAGGGCCATGCCAAACAAAATGAGGGTCAAACCATGATCGTAGGATAATTAGTGATATGTTTCAAATTTCCAAATATTTTAATTTTTCCCCATGATAAAAAGAACGTGGGATTTTCTTTATAAATAGGTAAATATTTTTCTGCCCTCAGTTTTCAATATATGAGATGGAAATTTTCCACAGGTATTACATATATTATGTAGTATTTTTCAGGTGATTTTAAGAGTCGAGCGATAACACAGGGGCACCCAGAGAGGCGTAAACTTAAAAAATAAATCTCACAAAAATCCTATTTTAGAGACTTTTTCTCCTTAGGCACTTGGAACCAACATGAGAGTGGTACTGTAAGAAAGCACGCTTAATTCTAAAGAGAACGAGGTACGATTCATGGTCCTACGATGAATAGTCTGATGCTAAAGCTGATTGAATAAAAATTGACTGAAAATATATTATCCAAAAATGGTTAGGAAAAATTGGTAAATCGGCTAGAGCATCAAAGATATTTTTCCTAGGACAATTATCGTACCTCATTCTCTTCTTAACAGAGCAAAAGTTTTGGTACAATTCGCATGTCCGTGTCATGTACCTGAGAAGGGAAAATCGCAAACAAATGGGGATTTTATATTTTAAAAATTCCTTTTTTCTCACTTTAGGTGGAAATTTCCCGCCTCTAGAAGATAATAGGAAAAATTGAAAAAAATGAAATGAAATCTTTGAGTTTTACGTCCCACGGTTATGCCGGTTAGGCTAAAGGAGACGGTGATAATGAGAGATGAGTGAAATGGTGGAATGAAGAAAGTGGGAGGAAACGGGAGTACCCCGAGAAAACCCACGAGCACGGTGTTTGTCCACCACAAGGTTCACGTGGCGGGGGCTGGGATCGAACCCGGGACCCCAAGCACCAGAGGTGAACGCTCTACCACTGAGCCACCGTGCCCCCCAGGAAAAATTGAGTGATACAGTTGAAAACACTGCTTCATTTCAAACAAAGTAAGGATATAACCATGATTCTAGAGTACATAGTCTTGATGCAATAGCTGATTGAGTGAAAGTCTACAAATTACCTCAAAAAATCCATGTCCTAAATGGGTTAAACTACAGAATTTGATACAAGAAATGTCTAACATGTTCGTGCCATCTTTGTTGCAATTTGTGATGTAACTAATTGAAAATTTTTCCACAATTTGACGCAATTGACTTTGATACAGCTTAAAAACATTGATTGTTGACATGGATTTATAACCGCAACATAACACCTTTTATAGGTGTTTATAGAATAGAAATCGAATATATTTTTTTCACGCCCTACCCTAGCCAATTGTTTTTGAGTTGGTAACAAGGAAGCAGGCGAAGTTAGACTTACATCGAAGTTGCACCACCCGAGTGTGACGTAATGTCACGTGATATTATAATGGGGGCAAAGGTGGAACAAAACGAGCCTTGCGGGGCTTCTAACTTCCTTCGCTCGCTGACACTCGCTCAGCTATGTTTCGTAACGTAAGTAAATCGCCTTTATTATAAATAAAGTTGTGTGTGCAAAGTGGTACCTTTCCCATCCTGGTGCCTCCGGTACCTCCTCTCTCTCAAACTTCCCACTACCCCCTACAAATCCATCGCTTCTTGAGAGCCCCACTTCTGACTGTCATAATAATGTCATTGTTTATATGGGCTACCAGAAGTCTCTAGGTAAATGGTGAAAAAAAAAACAGTTTATGCTTTATATATTACGTACAACGGAAAATGAGTACTATTTTGATCGTATTTTAATGACAAAAGTATTAAGAATTTTTTTTTTTTAAAAAAATAAAAGAAATCATTCCTTGGACCGGGTTTGAACCCACGCCAAAACAGATTTTCATTATTAGCACGTTCGGCTACGAGAATTGACAACAACTGGCGTATAATTTGTGCTATATATATGCTACGTAGTGAAAACTTACAACTCCAACCAATCAGGACCGTGTATTTAGCTCCTATAGCTACAGTCGAGCGTGATTAAAATATATACATAGAAATCAAATCATGTAATTTTATTTCTTAAGAAAACAAAAGATTTATGGCCAAAGCGACAGAATTTTACGGTGCAGATTAAAAATATGGGACCACAGTTTGGAAAAATATAGGCAAAATCTGGTAATTCATAAATAAAAAGTAATGTAGGATCTTATTAATGTAGGTGACAAACAACTATCGAATGCATGCGTCGTTCCATTTCCATTCTATTCTACTCCGAGAAGACTAAAAGAACAAATGCAATATAAGTTGCAATATCTATATAGTCAGTGTCTATGTTTCCATCCAGATTCACATGTAGCTCATTTATCAATAGATACAGTGTACGTACATGACTACGAAATTGTATCAAACCCAGTGGTGCCCCCCCTCATCTCTATGACACACCCCTCTCAATTGTCTATCCGTAGGTGTTCTTCCATGAAAAAAATCTTTTCGATTAATTTTTACACCCCCAAACATATTTATATAGATTTTTAACCCCCCAAATATTTTAATGACGCAGTTTGCGCCATAGCCCCCCATTGTGGGCACCCCTGTCAAAACCTATAGCGAAACTGAAAAGTAGTCACTCGAAAAATCGGTTTTATGATAGTGTCTCCAAGTGTACACTACATTTGCTAATTGACATCCTTATACAAAATAACATTTCAAGCATACGTTGTCTACGTGTATATTCAAAGTCACTAATGCGCCTACTCCACACAGACGGAAATCCTGCGGTCCCACTAGCTTCCTGCTGCTACGAACCGGAAAATATACAAAGCTTGTTTGTAATGACTAAGTCGTAAGTGCTAGTACATATTTTCTGCACAATTACTCTGTATTCACTTTTATGGCATACCAGTTTACAGGGTTATTATATGGTAAGTCTCTACACAATTAGTGCAGATGTGCCAAGAAAATGAGGCTCGAGATAGTATCCGTATATTATTTACACTGAGAAAGTGATGTAAAAGCATTTAATAAGTTGGCTTGCATATTCTTAATCCAGACACGAACCTTTGAATTAAATCCTAGCCAGTATCAAGCCAATTCAGTCATGATTGTTATTATTGGTGTTGTGAACGTTTGTTCAGATACGGTCATATTTGCCATTATTTATTGGAAATCTAGAAGAATCCCGGGTGTTAGGTCACCATGGCGACTGGAAGCACGAGTCCAGCAACTAGCCTTTTTGACGTTAATATTTTTAGTTATTACTTGTAACCACAGGCGGAGCTATGGGGGAGCATATTGCCCCCAGATTTTTGAAAAAATATAAAAATGCCACGTATAAGATCCTCCACCTCTCATTTGTATTTACCATGTCCCCCCAGCAGGCAAAAGATCTGCACCCTGGAGGCAATTCCCATCTCTGTCCATGCCTGTAACGATGTTTGGTCGCTAACACTTCCTAGACTTTTGCTGGATTTTATTACCTCCGTGGCCTAACTAGGCTTTTCGTAAATTTTCTGAAAAGGAGGAGAAGGGGTGAGGGCGTCACATGTAAAAATAATCTAAAACGACCGAATTAATGTCCAATCCAGTTTTCGGGGTTGCTGAGATAAAGAGTGACAATCTAGATTCCGCTGAAGTCTAAGTTCAGCCCTCATTGATACGAGGGGAAAGGTTGGGATGACATGTAGAAATTATCGAAAATGACTGATACTTGCTAATCAATCCATAGTTTATGGGGTCCCTGAGAAAAATAGTGCTACTCCCAACACTATGTAAGCCCATATTCATCCTTATACTTATACTAAGAAAGGAAATGGTTGAAATCCCATTCCATAAACCTATTCAACCCGTGCGAAGAACGGACATTTCACGTAGTTTAAATATAAAGCCTATTGAAGTATGTATCTGACTAAACAACTGAATGAAGAGTTATTAACAACTCAGTAATGAAAATGATTTTTATACTCGATTGTGTAGAAGACTTTAAGGTATGCATCCGACTGCTCACTTCAAACTTCCATAGAAGGAAAGATTATGAAAGACGATATCCATTATTAACAGGGACTTTGATTCAACCGTCGTTTGAATCCGATGCAGTTAGCAGGTTAAAACAATCGTAGAAGATCAACCCTGGAGTATAGGGTATAACTCACCACACTAACTCCTTAAAAAAATGGATTATATGATGGTATTATTATGGTATTATTATCATGTCATTGATCCCGTAAGAGGGCCTTAGGCTGTGAACAAAACTGGAGTGATGCTCTTTTCTGAACATGCTGCAATATGTAGATGGGGAGATACATAACAAACCATTCTGTGGTCGACCATAATCAACTAGAACAGAACGAAAAGTGAAGCAACCATTGTTTGCATTAAAGATGGCGTGGGTCGATGAAAACTTGACCCATGACCCACCATCCATGGACCCACGATCCACTCATACCCATCACTCACTGGACCCACGATCCAGCGTGACCCACTCTGACACACCACTCACCAAAACCCATCGTCATCAACTCTTACCCATGATACACGCCCTCCTCTCCACTGACTCAAGAGTTTACACTTGTAATAAAACAAGGCTGTAAAAAGATTACTAATCTGAGTTTGAATTTCTATGGTCAATCACTCAAGCACCGCTCTGTTACAATACCGGTGGATCTGCCCTTTACGATATAAAGTGGTAAAGTATTTGTCACGGGATATATTACGATAAATTCAAATTTAATTATCATATAGAATTATTTCCTTGTTGAATTATAGATACTTTTAAGTGGAAAATAGGACAAAATTTGAAAGTCTCAAAACAAGGTGAAGCAGGTCAACGTAAAGGAAAAAAGTGTAAAATTCGAGTATGTCTCGAAAGCCAAGTAGTAAGTTCTATTGCTACTATTACAATTACAAATATCAATTCCCAAAAGTGCCTGAAGTTCTTTTTTCACTTAGGTATACTCATCTCAGGTAATAAATAGAAACAAATGAAAAAGTACGACGAAAAATGACGGCCTTGAAAGTAGACAAATTCACCAATGTTCAGAAAATGCTGCCTGCAATACACTGAGCAGAGTGAGTCACTAGGTCGTAATGGGTCAGTGGATCAGAGTAGGACTGTGGGTCACATCCTGTCACGGTGGATGGTGAGTCACATCCTGTTGATCCAGGACCCATTGATTCAGTCACAAATCTTGACCCACTCCATCTCAGGTTGGCATAATCTACACAGACCTTTAAGGCGAATACCATCACCTTAGAACAAGCTGTAAGTCTATTTACAACGAAGTAATTCAGGTCTTTTTCGAACATCCATAATTTCGCTTACAGTGAAGATAGTCGTAGATCCAGGTTATGATCTATATAAAATTTCAATGTTCAATCTCAAACCATTTACGCAATTGAGGGTTGTGAAAAGCAATAAGTAAATACAATTAAAAATAAACTCAAATTTTTACACTGACTGTGTCACTCATCGAAACCTATAGAGTATTTACTATAAACATGTACACTTGAAATTTGGTACAAATGTAGGATTTGTGATACAAGTACAGGAAAAACCGAGAACTTGAAATTACCCTTCCGAGGGGGCTAATTGAGAGGCAAAGGCATAAATAGCACATCACTATATGACTTATATGAAAACACTTCAGAACTTCAAGAGTACTTCTGTAAACCTGGAAACTTTAAAATTTGACCAAAAAAGTAAGATTTTTAAGTACAAATAAAGGAGAAAATGTACAAAAATTTCAAATTCCCCCTTCCAAGAAGGAGAAATTAGTGAACATGGTCAAAATCACGTTTCATATTAACGCGTAACTTGTAAAAAGATTTGAAACTTTTGGCTTTCTTTCTGTAAAGATGGAATTTTCAAATTTAACCTTAACGTAGGACCTTAAGAAAAATACAAAAACTTCCAATTTTTTCATCCATGGGGGGTAAAATTAGAGGGAGGGGTAAAGGAAAAATTAAGGATTCAATATTTATCAGTATTTATGACATAAATGGTCTATTTGCCTCTTTAGATAGTAGGAAGATTATTCTTTTTTTTTAAAAAAAATAGTAAAATAGTATTTATATTCCTTCAAAGCCATTTTATGTGAAAACTAGAGCGAAGTTCTCGTGTATATACAGTGTCGGATTTAGGTTTGATGGGGCTCTAAGCTATTAAAAGGGTCCCTTTATACGTCATGTTTTAGGGGCCCTTTATACGTCAAGCTTTCTTTTTCAGTGACAAAATGTCGCCTTTTTTAGGTTTGAATATATGCTATATGCTAATTTAAGGACCTATTGGATATCTAAGTGGAAGCAAGGGCCCATTACAAGTAGAATGGGAAACGGGGGCTCCATTATAAGTGGAGTTGGATAATAGGAGCTTCACTACAATGGGACTAAGAAATAGAGCCCTATTACTTGCTTCATAATAGCCTAGTACATAACAATAGAAAATACCATTGTGTGTACGTTTTATCTTATTTGCTTTTTATTGGAAACTAGCAGCGTTCACCCCGCTTCGCTGCGGTCACCCCGGAACGCAATAAACTTTGTTACTTAGATAATTTTTACTTTTTCGCTTTCAAGTGATATGATAAAAACCATAGAAGATTGCAGTAAATCTTAACATTATATCGCCTGTCATTTATGTTAACCCGCCCCGCTTCGCTGCGGTCATCCCGGTGCTGGCATATTGTAAAAGTGTCTGTAAAAATAAGCAAATCAATTAAAAAATTTTAAACAGAAGATTCAAGCTATTTTCCGCTGTATATCGCCTGTCATTTATGTTAACCCGCCGAGTGACACGGTCATGCGGGTTGCATATAAATACGTTTATTTTTACCTATGATGAACTAATAACAAAGGATTTGTACGTTATGGACACTTGAATGGTCAATTATCTCAAGACACTGGTAATTAAAAATTAAAGTGATATGATAAAAACCATCTAGGGTCCAAATCCTAATAACCCCCCAAAAATGAAAGAAATTGGTTCAGCCGTATTAGCGTGATGAGCGGACAAAATATTGTACGTTCTCTTTTATATATATAGATTATAATCAATAGCTTGTTTAGCTTATAAGTAAATCCGGCACTGTGGGAATGAAACAATGACAAGTTCTCTTGAAATCCGAAAAATCGGAAAATGAAATTTACAGCTTCAATGCTGAAAACAACTTGCCAAGCAAAAGGCTCAAGAAGTTGAATGACAATAATATGGTAGAATTTCACGTTTGTAGAAGGTATATTTAGCGTTTTTTTTTAAAAATTGCTATCTAAAAATTTCATTGTTGACTTCCAAGCTATACTATGAAATGAAATGAAATCTTTAAGTTTTACGTCCCACTCTTATGCCGGCTAGGTTAAAGGAAACGGTTATAATGAGAAATGACTGTAATGCTGGAATTAATAAAGTAAGAGGAAACGGAAGAACCCCGAGAAAACCCACGCAGACGGTGTTTAATCCACCAAAAAGTTCACTTGGCGCGAGCTGGGATGGAACCAGGGATCCCACACGCCAGAGTTGAATGTTCTACTACTGAGCCACCGCGCCCCCTCCAAGCTACACTATGCATATTATAGGATTACTTCACCGTCCCTGTCAAAAGGTATTTCTATGCGTAAGAAAAGAAATGCTGACTAAATGACTAGCGCCTAGGCCAAACCATTTAAGCTAGAAAGTGTGACAAAGCAGTCTAAGAGGGACAAAAAAGCTCCAGTTTTTAAAATCAGTCTTGAAGAATCTACATCATTATTTGTTTGTTTTTTTTAAGTATAAAATTTTCATAATTTATAAAATACTGTACATAATGATTTTCTTCCAATAATAAGAAACAAATCTACAGGTCATGAAATCTGAAAAGCCTCCAAAATAATCCACAGCTCCTCAATCGCCCTTTTGGAAGCGAGAACGCTCACACTGAGAACCACTAGTTTAGAAATCTAATATGGAACGAAAGTCGCTAGCACAATATTCACAACATTTTACAGACAGTATCTTTGGGAGATTAAGATACATCCCAACATGCAACATAGTTTTATTGAGAAAGAATTCAAATACTGTATATGACGAGTTAGGAAGTTTTTTCGGGGGGAAGGGGGAGTCCTGCTCCGTTGGACTCCCCGCCTCCGTGAGCACGCCCCTATCTTGACTCTAATTTAGGTAAATAACTTGAGTATGCTAAGCTGGGTAGACGAAGAAGCACAACGAAACAAAGAAACTCCTTAACAGTACACATACAGTATATTATGTTTCCTCAATAATATTGAAAAATGTTTTACATTCATCGTACAACGTTATAATGAAAAAAATATGTGGTTGATATAAAAGGCCTTTTATACCACATTTTTGCCCCTGTGAACATTATGCAAGCTTTTTAAATCTTCTCAGTATTCAAAGTTGATTGAATTGATTTTAAGTTTTATGTCCCTTTCAGCGGTGTCGTCCTAATTGCGACAGTCTTATGTGCGACAGGAACTGTTAAGAGCCTTCATCCTGGCGAAATTAAAATACCGCTAATTTTACAGTAATTATATGAAATCTTCAAATAGATAAAAGATAATCAAAATGTGGAACAAGAGCGCCCTAGACAATATTATTTTACATGAGAAACCGTTATCACGGCCTACTTATCTGCTTTCGATTTCGAGCCATTTTGAAATTCGGCATTTACTTTCGCGTTTCTAAACAACTGAAAACGGAACGGAAGTCTAGGTGACTTGTGATAACGGTACCTCACGCAAAATAATATTGTCTAGGGTGCTCTTGTTCCATATTTCAATTATCTTTTATCTATTTGAAGATATCACATAATTACTGTAAAATTAGCAGACTCTTAACTGTCCTATGAGCGACCGATTCGAACTGTTAACTGGCCTATGAGTCACCGATTCGTTCATACTGATATAATGAAAGAAGATATGGCTCTCTCTTCTTTAACTTGATTCACGCTAGTGTGATTTAGAACTTAACAAAATGTACTGTGAAAAATTTACGTTCCTAGAGGTGTCGTTTCAAAGTCACGGTGTAACCGAAGAAATTATTACACAAGTTACAAATCTCTCGCAGGACTCAACAGTTCATTTAGCTATAAGGGATTATATCAGATTGCTACACAAGCTTTTATGTATAAGTCAAAACAAGGAAGAAGCCGAATTAAGCAATTAGTTTACGTTTTGGTAGCTTACAACAAGGGGGTAAGGTAATTTAAAGGGTTTGTTTACCTTTCGGAATGTTTAGAGTGTACTGCATTGTAATTGGTGGGATTGGTTGGCAATAGCCGATCAGATGTCTTGCTAAGCGTTTAAGTTTTCCAAAATAAAATATTTCTTCCATTAGTCAGTAATTATATTTGAATGAAATTAAGTACAGAACCCAGAGCTTTTGAAGAAAGGAAATGTTACAACTGGATTTTCAATAAGTAATTACATAGAAATATAGTTTTCGGGGAATATCTCTGTTGTCTCGTTAAGTTATTTGATATGTTTTATGTCAAATCTAACTCAAAATTAAGTTTTATTTGCACTTACAGTAGAAACAAACAGTATCACTGGCACGTACATTTTTCATAGCGAGGTTGTTCAGACGCTAATAACGCCCGTGGCAAACATATTTTACGAGAGGGAATTATATCATCTTCCATCATCTCAATGTAAATGAATCGGTGTCTCATAGGACAGGTAACAGTTCCTGTCGCAAATAGAATTGTCGCTTTTAGGACTATTTCCTTTCAGCAGCGAGGCTATGTGAAACGAGACCTACTGATTAACGTAGAATACGAACCACATGAGCTTCCGCTGGGAATCGAACCCGGGTCTCCCACGCCAAAGGTACGTACGCTAACCGCTTAGCCACGAAGGAACTCTTCTCAGTATTCAAGTTAGATGCAATAATCCAGTTAAACGGCTGAACCACTTGGAATGAAAGATACGTTAAAGATCTTGGGTGCCAATATTTGAAGAAAAGAAAACAACGAGTAAAGTTACAAATTCGTAAAAACGTATCTAAGAAACTTATACAAGCGCCATATGTATAAAGAAAGTAATAATACGGTAAAATTAACATTATTATTATCCTGTAATCCTCAGTAAAAGAAGTACATCGAAGGCATACACAGTATAAATTCTCGTAACACATTTCAAAAAAGAATTTCAACGCCTTTAGAGTATTCTCAGTATACTTACGAGCTAGGATAAGACTAATGGCGCAATTTTGAAGACGAATGGGTGGCTCAGTAGTAGAGCACTGACCTCTGGTGTTTGGAGTACCTAGTTTGATCCCAGCTTGTCGACTTTGTGGTGGATAAACATGATGTACGTGGGTTTTCTCGGGGTTGTCCCGTTTCCTCCCACTTTATCGTGTTTCCACCATTGCATTCATTTCTCATTATCAAAATATTCTTTTGCCTAGCCGTCACAAGAGTGGAACGTAAAGCTGAAGTGAAACCTAGCTGGCTGCGAGAGGTACTGGGGTCGGTACCCAGCATCTCCACCATGAATCGTGACTGGAATTCTGACATTTCCAGCTAGGTTTTGTGGCTAAGATTCCAGTATTGCCACGGGATGAATGTCGGAAAGATACATGAAGATCAGACAATTCGTGCTAACAGTTATAAACATTACTCATATTAGATAAATTCCATGCCAAACAATGATTTTATATCATCAGCTAATGTTTCCATTAATCTTAATTAATTATGTTTCTACTTTGAAATAAAACACAAACTTGTAATTTAGAATAGCACAGCAAACTTTAGAAAGGAGATGGTAGAGCTAAACGCAAAGGTTCAGCTGTTGCGAATACGCTGGTGAAGTAAACGTCATTTCCGCTTCCTGTTCAGCTAGCTGGTTACAAACAAACCAGCTTTGAGCGGGTTATATGAAGAAGTTTACATGGTAGTCGCCTATGAAAATGATTTGTTTCGTTTTCGGATATAACCATAACAGTTTAAGAGGTACATGCAATGATTTTTTTCCCAAGAATGAAATTAGAAATATTGTACTATATAACATATTAAAGAGAAACGAAAACAAGGGCACACTGTACAACAAGCGATATAATGATTAATTACTTATTGGGCGAACAGATATATCTCAATCTTTTTAAAGAACACTTTCTCTCCTTGCATGTTCTGCTAGAAAGAAATTAAAATACATATTTTTTTTATCAAAGCTACCTTGCCCTATCTTTTTTTTTGTTTGTTTGTTTGTGATATTTTTAAGCTAATTTCGCTGTTTAGTATATATTAATGCTCAGAACACTGTAAAATCGTTTCTTAGTAAACTGATTTTTGATTCACACGTTTAAAGGCATACTATAATCTTCTATCAGTGCCTGCCCCAGCATGGAGTGTGATACTCTCCTGCCTCCGCTCTTTCCGATCCTCACCAACGTAAGTTCGATAATAATTTTACCTTTGTGATTACATATATGTGTAAAAATTTGAAACTCTTGATACAATTGAGATTTTCAGGCAATGGATGATTTTAAAATTGGTAATCGGCATTACACATATATGTAAAACAACCTCATTTAAGTAACCACAAGCTAACCTAACCGTACCTTACAGCATATGAATTTCGGTAAGAGTATATTACAGGCAATATAGTAAAGTTTAAACCGGACTTGTTAATTTGTCTCATCCCGTTTGACATAAAATATAATTGCTCCATCCTATCGATCTACGCCAAGTACGCATGAAGAATACGGGATCATTATTTGAAAATGTATGTGTAAAATTTGTCTAATCTACGAAAATACTTCTGTGCAAGAAAATTATTTATGTAGAAGGAGAATACAGAAGCAGCGATAAAAATGTGCCATGGTTACTAAGAAATTGAAATGCAAATCCATTTGTAGTGATTACTAGCCCTGGCTAGTATACGCTTTTCGTACCTGTCTTTCTAGTCACGCATACCCAACTTCACTGATCCGTTTGCTCCCTACCGATGCATTCTTATATGCGCTCGAGCTTCAAGCTGCCCTTAATCATCATAGATGTAGTGTTACGTAAAGTGATCACCCAGCGTAAGTTGGTACGTGTTCTCCTTATGAATTTTAATACATGTATATGCTGGCATGTTACAAATCATTGCATCGTTTGTGGTAGACGCAAAGAAAATAATTCAGATAACATTAGGACATTATATAAGATAGTTAGAGAATTATACCTTTTAGATTATTTAATTATTTCTGGTGATGCATTTCAACTTAAACAATGCCAAGCAAAGAATAGACATCCGCTAACAAAAGAATGAAGAATAAATTAGGAAATTATTTCCACGAAGATGCTAAGTTTCTGAGATTATGTATTCACAATTATATGCTTTAAAATGCATTGGTTATTCTAGAGCTGTACTCCTTTGTTCCGAATAGAAAAATATCTGATCACTAATTTTATAAAAATCAAGTTTTTTCCACATTAAACATTTTCACTGAAGCTACGACATTATGAACCAATGAAGCTAGACATGGTCTTCTTAGTGCTTTTTGCTTGAATTGGAGTAAAATAAAATATTTTTGCCCAACAATTGAAAAAATTCTTTCCTGAATTTTTGGCGGTTCCTTTGACTCAAAAGTACCATCAGGTCAGAAATGTCATTTTTCACAAAATGCACAATATACAAGAAAATGATTTAACTCTTTGTTTTATTTTATTTTTTAAAATAAAATATGACATTGTAAGTGAACAACTGACCTTTATTACCACTCAGAAATAAATGTAGACATTTACTAACCACAGTTGAATACAAGACAGCCTACGTGCCAACAGGAATAACGTCGAAATAGGTATACACATTAATACTAATTTCAATCTATTTCTATTGAGCCTAGACTACTTTGGCACGATTGGAACGCGCAAATCTATATCACTGCACCAATATTCTTTGATTTTCGGAAGTCTGTGGTACCCAAAGAGAAACTGTAAACCAAGAAACCCATAAATCTCTTCCAGTAGCGTAGCCAGGATGTATGTTTGGGGGGAGGGGGCAAGTGCTGTTATAGGTGCATATAGAAAAATTAGAAACAAATCTATGATTCATTCATTCAAAGAAGTTGCAAACACATTTCACATTACATGGAGAAGTTTACTCAATTCTCCGATAAAAAATCACAAAAAACAAGTAAAATGAGCCAATAATCTAACATTCCAGCCCGGACGGTACTTCAAAGGCAAAAAACAACAATTGGCTTTCTCGCACACAACAATCAAAGGATTCCGAAAATTAACAATAAACACATAAATACCGAGTACGTTGATAAAAATAAAAAATATCTGAGCACCTACCTGTTTCAGTTAACTCTCCAGGACCTTTCAAATCCTTAGTAGCAAAAACTGCGTGGCACCCTTTCTGAATTGCTGAAACAAACTGGCTTTGGCGGGGAAAATATTTCTTCTACATCGTGCAGCCAGCTGTTGGTCGTTTTGCAAAACAGAGTGAAGTGTTACCAAGAAGTACCGTTCGAACACAACGTACAAATGATTTTCTATAACGTTTTCTCTCTGCATGTACTTATAAGTACCGACAGTAAATAAAGGGTTAAGGGGCGCTCGTGTACATGCTTGGGATTCATACTCACTCGTTGTCCGGCAAGTTATTGGCGATTGAAGGAATTAAAATGTAGAGTAATTTTGTTTCATATTATGATAAATATAGCCTTCCTATACGTATAAAGTAAATATATTCACTGTTATTCGGAAAAATGTTTCCTTCCCCCCCCCCATAATTTTAAGTTCGTCTTTAACAAGACTCACAGCTGGCACATACAACGCCATTGAAACTGCCTTAGCAACCACCTTAGCACCATTTTGTTTGTAACCAATATGGCTGCGCCCAGTAAAATTCACAGCAGACGACTTCAGCAGCGTATAAGCCATGTTCTCCTCTAGAAACTAGCCGAACGAATTTCGAAGTTGTAACCTCGGTCTTGTCTCTTTCCTCCCCGAGAAGCCTCGGCTTCCCAGTTTTGTTCAAGTTGCGTTTTTCCGGGTTCCACCTTCTCCTCGTATGATACTACAAATATGGTCAAAGACGTCCACCTAGATGCCTCCCACGTCTTACACATCAAACTGACGTCACACTGGATATCTACGGTGCAGATTGTCCTCTTCCGTAGCGATGTCCTCAAGATCCTCACTAATCAAAATCGAACCCGGCAAAAACTCGATGCTCTGGCAGAAAACAGAAAACCTCTTACTCTTGAAGAAAACACGGAAGATACATACACAAGTAAAATGTTGTCTTCCTCGTTGCTGATCACGGTAGCAACCGTCTTCAGACAGAATTCAGCATTTCTTCATGTTTGTCAATGAACGGCAAAATAAAGCATAAGCGGAAATTAAAAGGGAAAAAGTAAGGGACTTATAGGACGTTTGCTTCATGTGTCAAGTTTAATGACAGAAGAAAGAAAATTATACGAAAATGCTCTAAGAGCCTTGATACTACATTGATGTAATTAAAAAAAAACAATAGAGTTTTCCTTTGGTGTGGGTCCAACGGGAGTCAAACCCAAGGTCGGATCCTCAACAGGAGGATTCCATTTCAGTTTTTGAACATGAATGTAATCACAAAGCCTCATGAGCAGTGGTTAAAGTGAGACGGTATGCGGTGGTATGCCATACCGCCTCTGGTTTTTCAGTGATCAAGACAATGTTTAAATAGCCCGAGTGTTGAGTCAAAATTATAATAAAACATACCGCCTCTGCTTTTTTCTCACTTCGAACACTGCTCATGAGTATTGAAAAAGTTCGTAGAATTGATCTACTGTGTCGCCAAAGTTTGATAAATAGAACTTAAGGCTGCTAATGGGGAGTAACTGGATTGCGCACACTCTAGATACCAAATTGCGCACAAATCTCTGTTGTCCTTTTTGAACAGATACATTTGTATCCAACGTTGCCACAATGGTAGCTTTAAAATCTGTGTGCAAAGAAGGTTTTCCTTGAGATTAGGAGAGAAACACAAATTAAAATAAAATACAAATTATACTGAGAATTAACTAAATATAATTTGATCCGTAAATACAATAAGTCAAGACACCTCCAAAACCAAGCTTTTGTATGTTCAATCCACATACCATATGGACATGCTTTTCTCAACTTTATAAGTCCATTAATATAGGATATTAGAGTAAAATAATCATTTTTTTTTTGGTTTTATTCATTACTACAGAATATAATTGAGTAGTGCATATTATATTCTCAATCTACTAGTCATGCAGATCACCTTGATATATAGGACATATAGGTCAAGTTGTTCTATATATTTCCAACCCTGAAGGGGTGGAGTCACTTCCGGGCAAGGAATTGAAACTTGTTTTGAAACTTACTCGACAAACTCTTTCAGAAAATATATAGGTTATCCCCAGATTCAAGATTTAACTTTGGAGTCATTCATGGTCAGACGAACTGGTGTGATTTTTTTTTTTTTTCAAATACCATACATAGCTTCTCTACACTTTTTCATATCCTTATGTATTAATTCCTTTGTATTTTCTAAATTAAATAGCTCAATCCTAATAACTTTATTCGGCCTTTCGTTCGGGTATTCCGCTGCTCCTTTCTAACAGAAGAGAAAATGTTTTCCATCCGACAACATTGCTTAATATTTTTGTGCGCAATCCTGTACATTATGATTGCTTGTCAACGACTTATCAGATAAAACTGATAAAACCAGAAGAGTGTGTGCAATTTTCCTTGCAGCCCTGCTAATGACGCATGTATCCTACTGTGGTAGATGACCCACCGTACCTTCTTTCATTGTTGGTTGCAGAACTACTTGCTACAATGGGTGATAAGCATAAAAATGTCTAAGTAAGTACTAGTGAGTATAATTCACCTCTTGAACGAGATTAATCTACAAGTGAGTTTTTATTCGTAATTCGTATGCATAAAAAGAACGAATACGAATGAGATTGTTCTCACTGTGACAGGCAGTTCCGTCTCATGTGAACTTGGCTTTGATGACGTTTCATACAGAAATGATGTAATGAATGCGATGTTTAATTCCTTCCCTTTTCTAAATTAGGAATTCACAGGTGTGTAGAAAGTGAAAGCATGTCATTAAAATTAAAATCAGTAGCGTTATTTATCCAGCACAAAAGCATGATTTTTCTTCTGTTGAATAGATCAGTAGTGATTCCCAAGCTTTCCGATAGCGCAACCCCTGTTCATTCGGGGATGGACTCCCTTGCAATGCGATCTGAAATTTCGCATTGTATTAAAAATGTACTAATTAGAATTACCAGCGACAAGAAAGAGATCAAGAAATATAATGCAATAAGTAATTTATTCTAAAGATACATGATTGTTTCTTAGTGAACGAAATTTCAATTCAAAATACTGTAACTTTCGACTGAACTTGATTTTTTTAAAAAAAAAATCCACTTGAGAAACAACGTTCTCAAAGTAGGAGGTAACTAATGTGAGGAATGAAATTCTTTGTTTTTCCATAATTGCATTGAAGTCAGGAATAATTTTTGTCTCCATCAATCTTAGGTCCGATTCCACATTAAGACGATTTCGCTTTCAAATTTCAGTACTGCAAAGAGCAGAAAAGGTCTGCTCACATAAGTAAGTGTGATATTTCCTATGAGTAGAAGCTTTGCTTTGTTATAATTAAATATAAACTAATTATTTGCTGAGTAAAACTATATTTTTTTCTCGTTAAAATTTAACACATGTTACAGTTTCGCCAACTAACCCTTTGGCTTCATCAGACACTATGTGATACAGGATAACTGTACAATCGTATATACATACAACAGCTAAGATATCTTTCTTCTGATTGATTCTGAAGAGCCAATCAGAAGAAAGATATCTTAGCTGTTGTATGTATATACGATTGTACAGTTATCCTGTATCACATAGTGTCTGATGAAGCCAAAGGGTTAGTTGGCGAAATTGTAACATGTGTTGAATTTTAACGACAATAAATAGTTTTGTTCAGCAAATAATTAGTTTATATTTAATAAGTAAGTGATAAAGAAAGGCATCAAATGTTGTAATGCCTTTTTAGACAATTTTTCATACTCACAGCGCACATGCAAACCAATTTCACTCAAACCTTACATGCAGTGGCGGCTCTACGAACACATTTTGTGAGGGATTTCTTATCTTTTTTTTTTTTTTTTGAAATCCCAGAATTGGGGGCGGCTTGATGTTTATAAGCATAGGAATGACTAACATTTCCTTCTTTCTCTTTAAAAAATCTGAAGTTGGTGGTATGGTGGGAGCTTTACGTCACTTAAAGATGAAATCCATGAAATTCTTAGGGTTCTGCAGTTAATGTACAACTGCTTTTAAAAAAATGCCCTATGAAAGAAATAACTTCTCTCACTTGAAGTAGTCCTGTATAACGGTTGACCAGCTTCAGGGCAGAAATTTAATAAAGTAAGGAAAACATTTAAATCTACAAACGTAGGTATAATTTCTAATTGCTTTTTTTAGTAACTGAAAAAATACTTCTTGCATAACAGCTCTGAGTTCTATTTTATTAAAACACATTTCACTTTTTAGGCGTCGCGGACCTCCTGGCTAGGTCCCACAAGCACCCAGGGTTCCGCAGACCCCATTTTGAGAACTATTGGATTAGATTGATTAAAGTACGGCTACTTTCGTTTAAATATTCCAGCATATAAAACAGTGACGACCAAGTTCTTAGCACCATACGGCCACAACTCTTGTTTCAAATTTGTGGAACCAATTTGGGAACACTTTTACATTTGTGATAGAGAAACAAACCGGAAGTGCTAACTCATGCAAGAGTACAAAAATGAAATGAAATCTTACAGTTTAACGTTTCATTATTATACCATTTAGATCAAGGGAGGTAATGATTAAAACAAATGAATTATTATGGAAGAATTAGTGGAATGAGAGAGTGGAAGGAAAGGAGAATACCCCTAGAAAATCCACGGACACTATGTTGTCCACCACAACCTCACTTGGTCGGGGATCGAACCAAGGACCTCACGCAGTAGAGGTAATCGCTCTACCACTTATTTTTTAAAAAAGTTAACTGATTCACCGAAGAAGTAGCAGTCACTTAATTTCCTTATTTTACTATATTTTTACTTCACTGTACAGTCTACAGTTTTTCCAGTAATTTCCTTAACGACAGGGACACGGGGACAGTTAAACTTCCAAAGGCTCTCTCGCCGGTAATAGAACCCGGGACCCCCGTACACCAAAGGGGCACGTGCTAGCAACTAGACCAGCGGAGAGGGCACCAATGAGCCACCGTACCCCTGTCTCATGCAACGATGTTTGGGGTTTCGGCGGAGTTTGAAAAGAAATGGCAATCTCGGTTTCTTGAAAACTTCTAGAAGAGGTTAAAGAACAGGAATCAAAGTTTTCAAATAAGCAGAAAAAATTCGATTAGCTTACAGATTATGAGAAACAGAAAAAATTATCAAGTGCAATCTTGTTCCTCATAAAAGGTTACATGTAATCACACTTAGCGAGTATTAGAGCGCACATGTTGAAATCGGAAGTGGACGGGGCACCAGTGAACCTAAAATGGAATCCGCTATGAATTACTAAAGAACAAAAGTGGTTCCTCCGTACATCACCATATTTATTTATTGTATTTATTTTTTTTTAATTTAGGATTTAGGAGTTTAGATTTCTTGGCTTTCCGCATCTATGGCCATTTAGCCCTACACGTTTGACGGATGACGTCCCTCGGCGAGCACACTATTCGGGAAAGGGAAGGAAGAAATGATTGGGGAAGGAAGGAAGCGGCCTTGGACCAAGAACTTAGGTACCACCCTGGCATTTGCTTGGTGCGAATTAAGAAAACTCAGGAAAACATCATTCAGGGTGGCTGACCTGAAAAAGCTTTTCCACTTTTTCCACCGGGTGTCTTCACAGTGAATCGAACCCGGGACCGCTCGCACCGAAGGCGAGAGCGTTAGCGGCTACGCTAAGTAGGGCCACTATTTTAACATGTTTTTATTTATTATTGTATTTATTTTTATCATGGAGAGTGCAGCGCGAGAGCAAAAAACGTGAGAGCAAGAATCTTCTTCTCATTATTCAGAGCCCCACCTCTGGTGTCCAGTAAATTCCTACACAAACGCTGTGCAATGAATTGTACATGTTGTTTTTCAAATCTATATAGCCTTTTATAGTCATGCACATCAGAGTCTCTTCGAACTTTGTACACTTTCTTCTTGGCCACACATCCATAAATTCAGCCATTTCCACCCACTCTAACACACTGTGACAGAAGTGAACTAGGTACTGAGGTGGTTCACAAAATTTAGAGATTAATCTCAGCTAGTTAAGATTATACTCAACATTATGCATACGAAAAGTGAGAAATCACAGTTTGATTCATTAGTTCCGAGCATTTAGTCAGGCACTTGAGATTAAACTCAAATGACGTCACGTTTTCTCGCTTTTTATGCATACAACCTTGAGATTAATCTCAAAATCTTGAGCAAAGAGTAAGATCTCACTTTTATGCATATCACCCAATAAGTGAGGTACGTTAGCATCTACAGACATCTCGTTCAAGATTTTCAGAAGGAAATCTGAAGAGCCAATCAGAAGAAAGATATCTTAGCTGTTGTATGTATCTTCGACTGTACAGTTATCCTGTATCACATAGTATCTGATGAAGCCAAAGAGTTAGTTGACGAAACTGTAGCACGTGTTGAATTTTAATGAAAATTTATAGTTTTACTTTTACTTTTAATATAGTTTTACAAATAATTAGTTTATATTTAGTAATTATCAATTTCTGCCAATACAGTACATTCCTGATGGAGCTCGCAAATCCATTAGGCTTGCTAGTAAGGCAAACAAAACACAAAATCTTTCACAAACCCCACACAAAACGTTGCAGGTGTTAAGTCAGGTGTGCGTGGGGGCTATGTGCGGAATGTCTGACCATCATCTCAGTGAATGTCGGTATCTTTGCTCAGTGGTCAATCCTGTGCTCTCCCGATAGAAATCTGAAGCAAAGCTGCAAGAAGAGAAATCGTTTTTGACGTTCTGAAAAATATTATGAAGTTTTGCAAGAATATATCTAATATTATAGCTACAACATTTAAAAAAAAAAAAAGAAAGAAAACACTCCAATCATTTGTAATAACCTGAAGAAATAGTAAGAATAGCTCATCAAAGAAATCATATAGTTGTTACAGATGAGATGGATCATTCTTTAACTTATTTTTTCCCATATGAAGAATATGAGTACATTAAAACAGAGACCCTCAATTTACCCACTAGACATACGGCAAACGTTACCATAGAATATCGCACACTTCCGACTAACTATAACTTTTTCACCTTCAACCTTCAAAACATACAACAAACTGTAACATCCCTTCAAGCTCTAATACAACATGAACGTAGCCATCTACCAAGTCATTTTTCCGAGTTATATTTACACCATGCCTTTCCATGGACTATTCTTATTATCTCTTGTATCTTATTTCTTCTTCTCCTCGCCATAGGAATAGCTTTACATTTTCTGTATAAACGTTTAAGAACACAACAGCACTAATAACACATTTTCCTTTCCAGAACTATGTTCCAGCTTTTGCTACCGATAATTCTTCTTTCATCGGTCCTAATAACAATAATATCTTATCTGTGCCTACTCTTTTGCAAGTCCCGTTACAAAAACAAAAACTTAGCTAATCGACTCCCTATATCATTACCATTAGAAAGACTCAATACACCGGCGCCTAATATCCAGACAAAAACTCGAACTATGCAACCTACACATGCAGAGTACGACGTCCATATTAACACCGAGTTTACTAACCAAAACGTTCAAACGATACCTACAATCAGTGAACTCGTTTATATTTATTAATAACAGTGATGACACTTCTGCTCACTTTGAGGGAAATGATAAACTGTTTTTGATCCTGCTTAGTTGGGAAGGAACTACAGTGTTATTACCATTATGTGTATATTTCACAACAAGTTTTTCATAGTGATATTGGTGTATTATAGTGTTTATAGTGTTTTCTTGTGTATAAACAGTATCCCAAGTGTTTCAGCGTTGGTGCAGTTGCCTTTTACTAATTACAATTATGTACTTTCTCAAAATAATCTTCCAGATTATTTTTTCCAGTGTGGGGATGCAAGGATCCCCACATCACAACAGACGCACGTGTCAACTCAACACGTGCTATTATTTATAAACAACATAGCAGACAGCAAGCCAACGCGGAAGGACACCGAGGAACGCCGAAAGCAGACGGACCTCACGAAAGGACCCGAGGAGGACAAATAAAAGGAGGAACACCGAGGGACCCAACATCAGTCGTCAAACTGATCAAATCACCTACACCGCCCTGAGGTCGCACTGGACTAGGGGACACCCATCCTTCCCGAGGTCGCACTGGACTAGGGATCCTTTCAACAACAAAGCCTTGCGAAGCTGCCTTGAGCTGAGGGGGCTATCCTTCCAAGCGCATCGAACCGGCAGGTGCCTTGGAGACTGCCTTGAGAGAAGGGGCACCGTGCAAAACACCTATACTCCTCTACTTGGACATTAACAAGGAAACAGCATTATTATCTTTGTAATCAAAGACGTATTGTATTTATCAAAATTTATAATAAATTGGTGAAGGGATAAAAATCTCGGACCATTATTGACTCTACCAAAAACATTGCAATATTATGTAAGAAAAATTATCTTTAGTTTCAATCTTGCATAAGTACGATGGTGCAAATCACATTAAAAATAAACAAAAATTTCGAAACCAGCTATATTTGTAGTTTTAAACATAACTTGCAATAGCGTAATATAATCTAAAAGGGTAACCAACAAAGTTCTGTCACTTTTTTCTGGAGGATTCTGTTCAATTAGCCCTCACACCGTGAGTTGAATGCGAATAGAGATAAGGCGAAGGTCAGTTGTTGGTGTGGGTATATCCAGCATACAACATGCTTGTGACAGTTGAGTTACACCATGAACTTGCGTAAGGAGAGAGTGAACATTGGACCTCCACACAGCGTCATAAGGGCGTGTATGCTGTACGAGTTCAAACTGGGGTAAAATGCCCGGAATCGAGTGCAGCGGGGCGGAAGATATGCCAAGTCTTTGGTGAGGGTGTCGTGACTGTGTGCAAAGTTTAGTGGTTTTTTAACAAGTTTAAGGACGATGATGAAACACTCGAAGACGCGCCAAGTGCCGGAAGACCAACACATGTACAAAATGAAGATCTGGGACTACAATTCAGTGTGAGTGGAGATAACATTCGGCAGTACATCCATCAACTTGGGAATCACTACAAGTTGGGTTGATGGGTCCCACATGATTTGACTCCGGGCCAGAAGCAACGCGAGCAGTCACCTGTGTTTCTTTACTGTTTCGTCTGAGAAAGGAACCATTTCTGGACAGGGTGTTGACATGTGATGAGAAGTGGGCCTTGTACTAAGCTCCACAGTGCCGTCATCATTGGTTAGCATCCCATGAACCGGTTCCAAAACAGCCGAAACCAGCACTGCACCAGAGGAAGATCCTCCTGTGTGTTCTGTCTCCCCAAATTCAAAAATATGCCCCTATAAAGTGTGTTCTTTAGAGCGCATAATAGTATTTATTATAGGTAGTTTGGGGCCAGCTACAACTTACATTAAATAAATCGGGATACGATAGTCAATAGTGTTTCTCAGAAAAAAATGTTTCGGGGGGGACACATTTAATATTCTGAGGGGCATAGAGTAAAGGGAGGCGAATTCGGACAGGAGGCGAATCCGGACATTCTAAGGTTTTTGAACATTTTCTTGGGAAGTAAAATACGGAGAGGAACACGAGTTTGACAGTTGAAGCATTGTACCTCCCCTTCAAGTTCAGTGTAGAGTTGAACTTCATGGAAGACAGAGTAACGCAGCAGTGTGGTATGGAAAACAAGTCTGTAGGTAAGTAACACCATAAAATTTGCTTCTTCTAATTTCTGAACAGTCGTACTTAAGGCATTATTAGAACATAGTTGAGATTTTCGAAGTCCAGTTTCGTGTGAGTAAAGAGTCACTTATGCTAATCATTTTCATCAAGGTCAGAGCCCAGTTACTCCTCGACGCTACTTCTGGTTATAAATAAAGTTAACGGTTCGCAGGGGGAAGGGGGCGAATCCGGACAATAAATGTGAGGTGAATCCGGACACCTATTTTTCATTGGGG
The DNA here is from genome assembly GCF_964235325.1 of Thermobia domestica. Taxonomy (NCBI): domain Eukaryota; kingdom Metazoa; phylum Arthropoda; class Insecta; order Zygentoma; family Lepismatidae; genus Thermobia; species Thermobia domestica. Next base: position 191,800,541 of record NC_137468.1, on the reverse strand, counting down.
TTATTTCGGACATTTTCATATGAAATCTATGAGATCAAAATAAAAATAGTTTAGACTATATATTTTTGTAGGTGAGTTCACATATACATAGGCACTCGTACACTGCAAAAATATTTCAAGAAATAATAAACAAGACGAGAGAAACCTTTGAAATAAAATATTATTTTAGAGAGGAAAGTTACCTGTTATAAAATTAGCCTACCCCGACCTTCCTGGGGCGGGTCATGGAGCCACTTTCAAAGTTTTAATAGGGACCCCATTTTTTATATCAGTTTCGGATTTTACGGGGGGAAATACGTGAGTTTTATTCGATAAGTAAATGGCACGCTAATCAATAAAAACTAGTTGCAATGGCTCTATATTCAGCAAGGAATATTTTTTAGTGAAGAAACACATGGTTTATTTAGTTATTCTTCACCGGTAATAAAATTGATATGACGGAACCTGCCTTTTGTACGTTATCTCAGTATAGGTGTGATTGTATTTGGTATGATCCCTCACTTATCATATTTTAGTTACAGTAACTGCTCAAGCTGACTACCTCTAACATCCATGAATTTAGCATTTCAAATAATTGTGCATGACTTAAAAGTGTGTCTGCAGTAGAGTTTAAACCGTGCACCTACATGTGTCCTCTGGTAAATTTTGTAGGCACATGAAGTGCTAGTTTCTGTAAAGGGAAGATGACAGTACACGTTATATTCTACTTTATGTTAAACTTTACACTATACATTGAACTAATTTCGTGACGTCTGATTAAACTATTTTTTCCAGATGGTTAGACAATACGTAAGGAAACAACATAAGCCATGGGCAGACGATGACTTTACAAAGCTGTGGCTACGTCTAGGAGAGTCATGTCAATCCGGGAAGCAACTGAAAAGTTTAATGTTCCCAAATCTCCTTTGCGTGACTAACAGAAGAAATTAAACAAGAGCTTCCAATTAGAAAGGCTGCACTTCAAAGTGTTATTAGTGCTGCAGTAGAAAAAAATACTTGAAAAAAGAATTTCTATTTTACAAAAGAGAGGATTTGTTCTTACCTCCCACGATATGCAAAAGTTGGCCTTTGATTTTATTTCCGTACAAAATATTCAACATTCCTTTAACACAAACAAATGATTAGCTGGTTCTGCATGGTTCTCATTTTTCAAGAAGCACAATTTGTCTCTGAGAAAACCACTAGACCTATCCAATGCAAGGGTGCATGGGTTTAATAAAGAAATTATGATCCATTTCTATGAGTAATTGAGAGAAACTTCTACAGAAACATCGTTATGGAATCACCCCGAACGGATGTATAATGTGGACAAATCGGGCTTGCAGCTCACAACAGATCGACAAAAGTGCTAGAAAAAGCGGAAGGAAAATCTGTTGTCCAACTAACGCAAGAAGAAAAGGAACATAGCACAAGGGAATCGCCAGGCGAACGATTTACCTGTGGAAAGAAATTGCATTTTACAGAAGAAATTGCTGGTGCATCGAGCAAAACAAGTGATTGTGGTAACTGTAGCTTCTGTGGTAAAAATTATTATGCATGTGACTCATAAATATGGTCCTTGGATAGAATGCACAAAATGCAAAATATGGTATCATGTAAGATGTGTTGGTGGTGGTGTTAATTGTTCATTTGTATATGGAAAGTGCATTTAACTTGAACTGCTCATATTTCAACAGCGTTTCTATTGCAAGAAATTATGTAGTATAATCTCTAATGTAGTGTAGGTAACCATACTGTGGCTAACTAGATTGTATGATTCACGTTTAATTAAACAATAGTCATTAGATTATTAGAAATCTAGTGTTTAAGGTCTTTACTCAGAAAAGTTCAAATTTTGACTTTTTCATTCAGAATCAGGTAAGATACACATCCTGTTGAGTTTTTGTATATGTTTAGACATGGAAATGAGCCTGTATAATATTTCTTATCCTTAGTTATAAGTCATTTGTATTAAGAAAACACACATAAGGTAAGTGTTGATATCGCATTTAATGTGTCTGATGATAACCTTATTTTGATTTTAAGAATATTTTCTACTTCGTCCGGATTTGCCTCCCCTAGTGTCCGGATTCACCCACCTCTTTCGGGATTTCCAGCAAAATGGCGTATTTTCTTCTGCTGAATGCCATTATTAAGAACAACAGGCTAGCATTTTATTGTCATGTGTTATGTGTAGACTAAACGCCAAAGAATATTTGACCAGAACATAGTGGCTCTCTCCGCTGAATTAAGATGGCTACAATACAAAATATCTGAACTGTCCGAATTCGCCCCCCCCCTTTACTCTATATTATTTTCACACTGTACTATTCTATTTATTATTATATTATAGACGTATTATTTTGGTCTTCTAAAAGAAGGCACTCTCAGAGCTTCTTGGGGGCAGTGCCCTCCAAACACATGTCTGAAAGAAGCACTGATACCCAGTGATAGATAATGTGGTTCAAATCCAACGCAGTAGTGGTCACAAAAACTAATTTTTCAGTTTTTTGTTTAAAACCGGTTTGATTATTTATCAAAACCAGTTTCGGTTCTCAGTGAAAAAAAAACTAGTTTTTCGGTCCTTCTACAAACCGATTTCCAGTTATAAAAACTGGTTTTTCCTCATCCTTATCTCCACGTTAAGGTATAGGTTCACGTCTCATATAGCCTCACGGCTGTCGCTAAGCCCTTATCCAATCAAGCTACATTACGCTTAAGCATATCCTCTTACGTAACAGCAGGTGTATCTCAGTCGTTGTTCTCTGAATATATCTCAGTAATAGAAAAACATTTCAGTCGCTGAGCAACATTAATATGCAAACTGAGGAACATGTGAGACTTATGGGTTGCATAAACATACAGGCAAAAACATTTAGATATTCTTGATCTTTATTCTGAAGGCAAGATGCTTCAGTCTATCAGCTACGCTAATTCATAATAGTTTACAGTCTGACTAACAGTTGTCACTAGCTGAGCTGTCCCTTGCCTGACGCCAAGAGATATCGCTAGCGTGAGCAGATAATTTGTAGATGAGATGAAAGCTGAGAGAAACCTATATCGGAGATTATGGGTACCCAATAATAATAAAGTACCAAATGAATATTTTATAGGTAGAAGATAAGGTGAAAGCACAAAGAGAGAGGAGAAGCAAACTATTACTATTTATGGACGATAAAAAAAATCCGCTAATTACTATGCTAAGACAAAGAAGTTAGTTGGAGCGTCAACAATTATTACCACGTAACTTTTCAGCGTTACTAGCCTACTGAAAATGATTATTTATCGCAGGATATGACAAGGGTAGATCATCATTCGTCCGGCGATGACACTTCCTATTCTATAAGCAAGAGCAGCCGAGGAAAATTTTCTAGGAGAAGCATCTCCTTGGTTTCTGTTTTACCGTTTATATTTTTTACTTGTATTAAGAAAATTCTGAGACATTAAAGTTATTGCTATAATCATGCACAGTACAGAGTCGAAGGGGGGAGGCGAGCGAGGCGATGGCTCTGGGCGCCGAAATAAAGGGGCGCTAAATTCGGGAGGAAAAAGAATATATATAAATGGAAAGGAAAAAGTAATAAAAAGTGCTCAAAATCAAGAAAAAGCAGGGTTTATTTTTGAGAATTTTCAAAATGGTGGCGCTTCGTGGCTGGTCTGTGGACCTCACTCATATGTACGGGATGGGTGGGACGTCGTCGTATACTCTCGCCCCGGGCGCTGATTTTCCACGGCACAGCACTGATCATCCAGCGATATTTCCATGAGCCAGGGGGAACAGCCCCCCTGTCTCCCCTTGGGGCGCCCATGTCCATAAACCATAAAGTTAGTGTATTAATTACAGTGCTTACATTATGATACATTTCCTAGTTTAGTTGCGATATTGAGATGTGCCTTCCAATGGAAGCTTTGTTAGTTTTATTTTGCAGCAACTACAATAAAACCAGCGCATAAGAAACAATAATAATACAAAATGCCCTCATTATTAAAAAAATAAAAAAGTTGTGAGAAGGAGTCATGGTGTGAAAAAATAAGAGTAATAGATGAAAATTAGGTCAAGGTCACAAACATTAAATATTTGCAATATTTGTGCCATCAGAGTCCCGTGATCATCCTTTTATACGCTCCTTCCGCGTTACGCGTACACGTGCACACACACACACACACGCACACACACACGAACGTATATTTGGGTTGACACGTGCCGCCTAGGTTTTAGAGGTCAACCTTTATACTTTCCTCCCCCAAGTCAGCATCCCCTGCTGTATTTCCGAAAAAAAAAGTGAGAGCCCCCCTCTGTCCCCGATCGTCCTTCATAAAACACCTCTGCCTTCAACTTCTCCCCAAAAACATTATAGGCGTGTCCTATACTCGGCCAAGGGTGGATGGTACATACACTGCGTTTTCTGATGATGGGGTGTGGCGCACGCTCTAAAATAGGGGCGTCGGGATGTGTTTTTAAGGGAAAAAAGGCAGAGATTCGCTCACTTACTCAACAGCAGCATCAAGTCAAAACATACACAACTATGTTTTTGAGACGGGCAGAGCAGTAGAAAATGAAGCGAGAAATCGGAATGTTAGAGATAAAAATTTAAGAGGAGTCCCTTAAGGTAGCGTTACGGGTCCACTCGTTTTTGCATGTTGTCTATGTTTTCTTAACTTCTAGCAGAAAAGGGGGAGAATAGAATGCGTGAACTGAAACTTTAACAGAAAACTTTCATCTTATCTTATTGGTTATCGCACTAAAGATATACGTACACTTGTGACTTTCTTTTTTTTCTTTCTGCATTTTGTTTAGGATGAAATTTTTAATATAAGAAGTCAAAGATAATTTGTCTAGTGATGTTGGAATCAAGAAAGGAGTGAAACAGAGGAAACGCATGATAGGAAAAAGACAAAGAGAAAAGAAGATAAGATGTGGCAACAGTGGAACCCCTCGCACGCGCGCTTCAACCAAAACGCCCTCCGCTTTAACCCCCGCCCGCGCTGCTCTTCTGGCGTTCGGTCATCCCTCTTTCTCTTTCACCGCACACCAGCACGAGATGCGGAATCGATCGTCCGGTAGATGGCAGGGCTGTAGCAGCAGCCGGCGGAAGGAATGGAGTAGCCAGGTGGGACGGACGGTCTACGAGTAGATTCTGGGCTAGAAGACCCCCTCAGCCTGGGACGAAACCCCTCTCCCCGTCGGGTCATGCCGTGATGGCAAGAGAGGTAACCATTTCTATTTTGTGCATGTGCATATAACACACAACACTACAGGTGCCAATCGACGATCGTCTGTCTCTGTGTCGCGGATGAGTGTGTGTGTGTGTGTGTAAAAGCGTGTATGTTTCTACTGCTAGATGTTAGTTCACCCTCTCTTTCTCTTCTGGGGAATTCTTTCCCGTTATCACACTTCTCGGCCCGCTAGTGAATAAGTGGCTCCAAACACCACGGCCCTCGAAGAATATACATCTCATAAGCGTGTGATTCCGACCAACCCAACTCGACAGTGTTCTCTTCGTGGCCTGTTAATCGCCTTCTGGTGGTGATGCTGCACCCCCCTACCACCGCATCTTACCCATCAGATAGTTTGGTTATGATCTCCGTGGCTCCCTAGCGAAGTGCAAGTGTTGTGATCGTTATGTTGATTTTCTAAAAATGATGTGTGACTCTCAGGACTCAGGATACGGTTCCTCGATGTCGTTGGTCACCAAAAATTCTTGAAATGGATGATTCTATGCGTGAGTCGCCGTCGTACAGTGATGGGATCCGACTCTGATCGGGTGTGGCTTCGTCCACTCCAAGCGACGGGAGTATCAGAATGAATTTGACAAAATGTTAACATCCAACAGTCGTATTGTTTATTCAATATACTGTGTGAAAAGTGTGTTTTCCGTACTTTGATCAAACATACTGTGTGAGGCGTCAAGATTATTGATATATATATTTTTTTTCTTCTGTGATGGATACAAATTTGGCATGTGATATGTTCAATGAATCTACAGTATTTCTAACAACAAGGAGGAAATTTTCGTATCCGCACAAAAGTGATGTTAATCTGAAGGGAAAAAATTATCATTATCTTACGGCAAAATTCATTTTATTAACAAAATATTGTTCTGTGCTCTTCTGAGTTTTAAGGGACTCAACTTTAAGAATGAAAAAGTAAAAGACATTCGAATTCGTTTCCATATCCAATACAATGGTATACTTTCTCAATTATTTCTGTGCAAGTAGAAGTGTATACATATATACATATATATATATTTAAAGAAACTCAAATTTACTATCATTATTATTAAAAATTAACAAGAAATCATTATTTGGGGAAAATTTTGAAGAAAAATGAGTGATCCGGATCGCATCAACAAGATGAACCATTCCATTCGACGACACCTGCGGAACCAAGTTGCAGCCAAAGGTTTGGTTTACAGGGCCTTGAGTTATGCAGCGTAGGCGTTTAGGAGAACTCTCTAAGTGAACCAGAACCGAGGGAGGGGCTCACGAGCAGAGATTCAGGCCAAGACATGACCCATGTGAGTAGGCGGAATTCTCCATTCAACGAATGGTCTATTCGTTGATTACTATTACTACTACTATTCCATTTAAAATATTTCTTAATTAAACTATAAGAGATTTTGATTCTCAATTTGCCATTCACAGACTTACATATGTGATTGTTTTAAAGTGTTACAGCTAATTTCTCACAAAATATGGTATCAATTTTGTCGAGTTTCCCCCCTCCTCCCACAAACTCACATATTACACTTTTTACTATTGACGAGTTCTTATACGACACATTTCTGAATCAAGTTAAACGCTAATCTATGTTAAAACAGAAAAAAAAAACATACACTAAAGTGTGTCCATCAAAATTCACATAAGTGCCAAATGATGCCTTTCTATTTTATGCAGTAGAAATGCCGCATTTAATTTATTAATGCATTTACAAATTACGCTCATACTTACACCAGTGTGATGTACTTGCATGATTCTATTTAAATAAACAAATGCTACTGGATTCAAGATTAAAAGGCCACTCGTACATAACAGCAGTGGCGTAGCGAAGGGAGAATCTGGTAATCTTGATTCCCTCTCTTTTACCCCCTCATGTTATATCTTAGGTGTTTTAACTAACGTTCTTTATTTCTTTATATATATATATATATATATATATATATATATATATATATATATATATATATATATATATATATTATTTCTTTATTCCTTTGACTCTCTTAACGTATCTAAAAAAAACCTATTTGTATCTCGAATATTATCACTTGAAACACTGATAGACATTAGATACACAAGGTACACGAGGCCAATGGCGGATCCAGAAAGTAACAACTGGGGGGGGGGCAGCTAGAACCCAGACTATGATATGTATATCATGAGTTTATGATAAACTTTCAAAAAATATATAGATAATTCAGTGGTGCCCACCCCCATTATGTTTATGAGGCACCCCCCAACTGTCTGAATTACCTCCTTCCCAGCCTGATCTATAATTATGACAATTCAAATCTAAATGTTATGTATATACAAATACTTTCTCTTGCCAAATCGTCTGTTCTACTATCCATAGTTTTAAGTTCAAATACAAAATTCTGCCTGCGAACCATAAACAGTTCTCAGCAAAGCAAAATCCAAAGAACACTGGCTAAAATTCAGGCTGAACTACCTCCAAAAATAAAAAAACAAATCCAAAAATAAAAAAAGAAATCCCGAAACAGTTTCAAGATAGCGTCCCAGGATAACAAATATCTTATCTGAGGCTACTGATACATGGAAGTTGTCGTCACTATAAAACATTTAAAATGCTGTTACATAAAAAAAAGCTACTATAACCGACTAATTCAAATATCAATCTGGTCTGATGTAACGAATTTTAACGCATGTAAAATATAAATCAAAACAACGCTTTAATCAAAGAGGATTGTTGACTCTGGTTAAACATGGACAAGAGTAATGACTGGTCAAGGATCTGCTATCTAAATACCACTTTCCATATTCCAAATTCTGGACAAAACACACGTGAACTTCAAGCTAAAGTTGGATCATTAGTTACTTAATTAGTAGGGCTTTCGACATCGAAATTAAACTACCAGCTTTTTCTTTAAAAAAAAATCGTAAATATCCCCTAATGTAATAAAGTTCAGAGAAAGTGCAGATTGAAGTGGCGTAGACAAGATGATTTTCAGGTAGGGATTGCAACCGAAAACCTTAAAACCGTTTCAACCAGTAACCAAAATGGTCAGTATCGTAGTATAAAGGACAGAAGAAAAAAATATTCATTGTGTTATCCGTAGGTGTTCTTAAACGAAAATAAAATATTCTTTTCGATTAATTTTTACACCCCCTTCAAACATATTTATAAAGACTTTTAACCCCCCAAATATTTCAATGACGCAGTTTACGTCATAGACCCCCCTTGTGGGCACCCCTGAATAATTGCTTCAATTATATTTGCCACTCTAAAAACTGGGGGACTTGGCCCCCGTCTCCGGGTTGGATCCGCCACTGCACGAGGCTTAAATAATTCTTCTTTTGATATATATATATATATATATATATATATATATATATATATATATATATATATATATATATACTAGCAGCGTTCACCCCGCTTCGCTGCGGTCACCCCGGAACGCAATAAACTTTGTTACTTAGATAATTTTTACTTTTTCGCTTTCAAGTGATATGATAAAAACCATAGAAGATTGCAGTAAATCTTAACATTATATCGCCTGTCATTTATGTTAACCCGCCCCGCTTCGCTGCGGTCATCCCGGTGCTGGCATATTGTAAAAGTGTCTGTAAAAATAAGCAAATCAATTAAAAAATTTTAAACAGAAGATTCAAGCTATTTTCCGCTTTATATCGCCTGTCATTTATGTTAACCCGCCGAGTGACACGGTCATGCGGGTTGCATATAAATACGTTTATTTTTACCTATGATGAACTAATAACAAAGGATTTGTACGTTATGAACACTTGAATGGTCAATTATCTCAAGACACTGGTAATTAAAAATTAAAGTGATATGATAAAAATCATCTAGGGTCCAAATCCTAATAACCCCCCAAAAATGAAAGAAATTGGTTCAGCCGTATTAGCGTGATGAGCGGACAAAATTTTGTACGTTCTCTTTTATATATATATATATATATATATATATATATATATATACCGGTATATACATATATATAATTTCACAAACCATGTAGGATCTTACTAAGAAATCAGTATCAAATTGAGAAATTCTATAGTTACAAATAAGCCATCAAAATTCACATAAGTGCCAAATGATGCACTGCTTCACATTTTTTTTTAAAGAAATGCCTTTCTATTTTATGCAGTAGAAATGCCGCATTTAATTTATTAATGCATTTACAAATTACGCTCATACTTTCACCAGTGTGATGTACTTGCATGATTCTATTTAAATAAACAAATGCTACTGGATTCAAGATTAAAAGGCTACTCGTACATAACAGCAGTGGCGTAGCGAAGGGAGAATCTGGTAATCTTGATTCCCTCTCTTTTACCCCCTCATGTTATATCTTAGGTGTTTTAACTAACGTTCTTTATTTCTTTATATATATATATATATATATATATTATTCCTTTATTCCTTTGACTCTTAACGTATCTAAAAAAAAACCTATTTGTATCTCGAATATTATCACTTGAAACACTGATAGACATTAGATACACAAGGTACACGAGGCCAATGGCGGATCCAGAAAGTAACAACTGGGGGGGGGGGCAGCTAGAACCCAGACTATGATATGTATATCATGAGTTTATGATAAACTTTCAAAAAATATATAGATAATTCAGTGGTGCCCACCCCCATTATGTTTATGAGGCACCCCCCAACTGTCTGAATTACCTCCCTCCCAGCATTTGAAGATAGCATTTGAAGCCATACGTCAATATGATATTTCACAATTTGTTGTAAAATTATAAGAGGAAAAAAATAATAATAATACCACTAACAAACAATATTTTACTTTTTTTCTGTAACTGGCATGAGAACAGCTAATCTTTATGTTTTCGCGCGTGCTGATAACGCAAATGTTAATGAAAATGCAAGATTAGCTCTCGTTTTGAAGTTATGAAAATTTTACGTTATTGCCTATATAAGCTTATCCGTGTATTTACCTTGTTGTTATCCCTCGGAGAAAGGTCACTGAAGGCAAAACCGCTTTGCCTGACGTTTGTAGTTTTCTGCTGATGATTCCCTGATTAGTGTTCAACAATAATCGGCTAACATTGATGCATTCTACTTTCCCTGCTATCTCATTTCCATGTCTGAAATTTGCTGGTGGAAGCGTTCCCCATGCTCGTCACTTACAGCATCACAGTTGTCAGGAAAGAAATCCAAGTGGGAATCTAAGAAATGTAACTTTAAGGACATGTTACACCCCAGTCTATCATAGCAGTGCAGAAGATTTGCCACAAGATCCTTATAGTTTTCTGTCCTCTTATTTCCTAAAAAGTTTGTTGATACTTGAACAAAGGCAGCCCAAACTAACTTTTCATCACCTGTCAGGATGGTGTTGAAATGCTCATCTTTGTACCGTTTACGTATCTGGGGATCCACAAAAATTCTCTCTTTTATTTTCGCCTCACTAAGACGTGGAAATTTCTTACGCGAATAGAGAAATGCTTCCCCAGTTTTGTTCATGGCCTTAACGAAGTTTTTCATTAGGCCCAGTTTTACATGAAAGGCAGAGAGAATTATGTTCTTGGATTCGATAAGTGCTTCGTGCATAACATTGTAAGGTCCTGGTTCAAGTGATTGACGCTTAGGCCAATCTTTCTTTTTATAATGAAGTGCTTTGGCACGGCTATCCGAGAGGCACAGGAAGCAACAGAATTGCTGTAGCCCTGTTGCAGCCCAAGAAATATGCCTATGACTTTCAGATCTCCAGAAATCTACCATTTAAACTTGTCATAGTTCAATCGCAATAGCAATTGTTTCATGTTATCATCAGTTTATTTCATTTAAGGTGCATGCCCAATCGGAATCGATGGTAACAAGTTGTCATTATGCATAAGGACAAATTTGAGACTTATTTAGGAAGAGTCGATGAACAATCTTCACTCATCACTTTTATAGTCAATGCCCATAACTGTCATCAGTCCCTTTACATTACTACAAAATACCAAGTTCTTTTCACGTTCGAAAAATGGAAGGAAGACATATGGCGGTTACGGAATGCAGTCACATTTACCGTCTTATCAAGGCAATGTGGTCTTGACGCCAACAGTTCAGCTTTATCTTTAGGCATTCTTGATCTCATCGTTACACACAAAATCAGGAACTTTCGAAGGTGATGGTGTAGCACTAGTTTCACTACCGCCCTCGTCACTTTCACAATCAGGTGGAACAGGAACAGGCAGTCCATCTCCGTCAGGCACTGCTCACATGGCCGACAGGATGTTAGGATATATCAAGGAAGACTTTTTCTTCTTGGAAATACCATGTATTAGCGGAGTTGTCATATAAAAGTAACAATCATCCACATGGTTTGATAATTGTCGCCAGATCATGGGTATAGCAAAGCCCATGGAAGATCTTTTACGGTTTAACCACGAACGAAGACTCGAGACACAAGATGTGCAACATACATGAGGAGCCCAGAGCTTGACCTTGTCCCCGATTTCACATCCAAAGTACAGTCTGTACGCCTTCCTAGTATATGACGTTATTGGTCACCTTTGCGATTTCAATGTAACCTGTCCACAAATGTAACAAAAATAGTCAGCACTGTTTACGCATTGCGAGGCATATTAAATCACAGAAATTACAATGACCACACGCACTAACTACACTTTAATAGCACGTTCTTCCAGCATACGAACACAACACGGCTTGTAACAGACATAAACTATGCTTAAATGAAACATGCTCCATTTCCTCTCCTCCCTTCCCCTTTCCCTCCCCGTTGTTGTACAAGCCCGGGCTAAAAATAGCGACAAAATACACAAAGCTATTGTTTTCCTGCAGGAAACTTAATCACTTTGTCTACGATCAGCGGGATTTGAAGCCTATATGGGAAGGGATTGACAATGAATGCTAACAAAATATAATAAATATAATTAAATGCACCCCCCCTTTTAACTTGGAAACGAGAGCTAATTCCAGTTTTTCATTGTCGTTTTCGTTATCAGCTTGGTCGATATAGTTAACAAACATCTATTTCATTTCATTCCAGTTACATTTTCACTGTCGGCTAGTGTACTTTATAAACATCCTATATATATATATATATATATATATATATATATATATATATATATATATATATATATATATATATATATATATATATATATATATATATATATAAATATATATATATATCGTATGTAATGTATGGATATAGCAATGAACAGTACATATTTACTACAGATTCATTTCAAACTTCTTGTAAAATTTGAAAATTGTAAGATTTCTTTTAAAGTTTAATGTTCCACGATTACATATCTAGGGTAAGGGAGATGCTAATAAGGTGGATGATACTGGTGGGAGGAAATGAAGAACCCTTCAAAAACCCGAAACGAAGCGCCTTGTGTTTGTCCACCAAAAGGTCCACTTGCTGGAAGGTGGAGTAGGAAACGATATTGCAATGTTGCATAATCAAGGAATCAGAAAATAACAAATGTTATAACACTTCCAAAATACCTTCTATAACTTCTCACACTTCGAAAACAAATGTTTCCCAAGAATTATTTTTGTCTTTGACACTACTCAGTAGAGTTTATCATTCTTCTATCGGAAATTGGTGCTTTGATGCTCTTTGCGCTCTGTGAAATAGCAATGAAATGGAATTTTAGTTCAATATTTTACTTTCGACTGGCAAAACTAGGTAAATCATGCACGAAGTAAACGTCTCTATTGCAGTTTACACAACTTTTTTTGTTTTAGTTAATGTAAATAATTTTCCATATTTGTACAGTAGTTGGATACATTGTATTATCTGTTTAAACCTCATTGACACTTTAGGGTGAGGTTAGATTAACATTGACGTTGCATCACCCGAGCGTGACGTGATGTCACGTGGTATTATCATGATGGTTAAGGTGGAAAAAAACGAGCCCTACGAAGCTTCTAACCCCCTTCGTTCGCTGACGCTTACTGAGCTATGTTTCGTAACGTAAGTAAATTCACTTTTTTTAAAAAAAAAAATCAATATATATATATGTGTTTGCAAAGGGGTTAATACCACGTGACATTACGTCACGGCAGGATGGTGCAACCTCAATGTAAATTTAACTACACCCGACATTTTATCCTTTCATAAAAAAAACTGTTAATTTAGGGGTGTAGCTAAATTTACATTGAAGTTGTACCATTCGGTCGTAAAGTAATGTCACGTGGTAATTAGCCCACTTTACACACACAATTTTATTGATAAAAAAGTGATTTACTTACGTTAAGAAACATAGTTGAGCACGTGTCAGCTAGCGAAGGGGGTAGAAGCCCCGCAGGGTTCGTTTTTTTTCAACTTTACCCGCATGATAATACCACGTGACCTTACTTCACACTCGGATGGTGCAACTTTGATGTAAATCTAATCTCACGCGTTATTTATTTTTTTATTGAAGAGGTCTTTCTTAACATCAATTGAGATTTCATATCTTTAATTGCAGAGCTAGGCCTCAGCCACCTATATCACTGAGTTTTCTTATAAATAATTATTCTGTAGTATAGTAATTTTAACGTAAAAAATAATTAAAAGTATTGATGATGTTGAAAGGTGTCTAATGAATTTCAGTCCATTATTGGAAGAAATTTATGTCATTACCTAAAATGACGATTTAATGAGCAATTATCGATGCAAGAGAAGAATGATTGTAAATTAGGAAATTAATTAATCTTTTATCGTTTTAAGACTTTGACCCCCAACTAAGAACAATGATTCTTAACTGTGTAAAAAATAAAAAAATAAAATAAAACACTCGAACTGCCATCAAAATCGACAAATTTCACGAAAGTTGTCGTGAAACGTCCATGGTGAATTGGTTATTTTAAAGTCAATAAATAAGAATGATTTGTGAAATATGAAACATAACACACACTGTGCAGAGTCGGATTTAGACTTGACGACTTATTGAAGGTAATCACGCCTTTTGTATGTCCAGCTGTCCTTTTGTCAACTGACATTTTAGAGAGCAGGTTAGCAGAAGGGGATTTTTATTTATTTTAATCTTATTTTTGGAAAATGAACATCCAGTTCTTTTCCTTTAAATTTTTTGGGCCCCCAACAAAGTTGGGCTTTAAGCTGTAGTTTGTTTACCTTATACGTAAACCCAGCACTGACGCTGTGTATCATAAAAATGAAAACAGTTTACGAAATTCTACGTAGAACAAATACAAACAAAACTGCCTATTTATCCTTTATGTCAAAGTGTAGATGAGTTTTTTTTCTCGCTTCGAAACCAATTCTCGATTATTTTGTTCATTAAGACAAGTTCGTCTCTGAAGAAGCTTTGTTATTCAAACAAATTATCAGTAACCGACATCTTCCCTTAGGTACAGATTGATGAGCCGTTGGCAGAAGTTTAGTGATTTTACTTTTCAAATCTGTTAGTTCAAAATAAAGATGAATGTTCTAGGGACTTTTTGCACAAATGAATTATCATTCCATCGCCTCTACAGATTTACTTCATACTTATCTTAATCTTAACTATATATAAAACTAGGTGAACTGACACCAAATAAAGGGATACTTCCGGTTGACGTGGAAAGTTGAAATTTTTCATGATTGTAGCTTTTCGGAACTAACCTAAAGGAAAATTGCCAAAAGTGAATATTTTTAAGTTTTAGAGGGTCTGAAAGTGAGATGAAGAAATTCTCCATGTTATTTAAATGGGCGTTTTTCTTTTACCTATAATCTAATATTTTAGGTACTTGGAATTGAAATAACAGCTTGAAAATCGGTATGCTTGGACGTTTTCGTTATCATTACCTAAGTAAATCACCAACAATAAAAATTTCCAACTTTAGAATGGTTTTATGGGAAATTCCAAAATCTTTCCTATGATATTTACAAGGGACATCTACACCCCAAAATTATTGGACACTTCCTGTGGGGTTACAATAATTAAATTTGGAATGACTGTAGCTTTTCAGGACTAACCATCGGAAAAATTGCCAAAAGCGAATATTTTTTTTAATTTTTAGGGAGTCTAAAAGGGTATAAAGAAATTCTCCATGTTATTTAAATGGGTCTTTCTTTGGATCTATAATCTGATATTTTAGGTGCTTGGAATTGGAATAAAAACTTGAAATTCGGCATGTTTGTACGTTTTTGTTACCTAATTAAATCACCAAAAATAAGAAACAAATTCTAAGCTTAGAGTGGTTTTGTGGGAAACTGAAAAAATTTTCCCATGAAATTTATATGGGATATCTTCTACACCCCAAAATGTTTAGACACTTCCGACAGGATTAGAATGATGAAATTTAGCATGATTGTAGCTTTCCGGAACTAACCTGTAGGAAAACTAACCTGTATATAGGAACTAAAGGTCTTTCCTATATAATTTAAGTGGGCGTTTTCTTGGGATACAAAATCTTATCTTTTGGATAATTGAAATAGGAAAAGAAACTTGAAATTCCATATAAGTGTGGGTTTAAGAGGTACGAGGCCTATTCCGAGCAAACGCAGGGGTCCGGGGGCATAACCCCCTTCACGCCAAAGGCTAGTTAACATAGTAACACTTTTTACTAATGGTGAGGCAACATTTTTTACTGGAAATTAAATCTAGACAAAAAAATGAAACTGGAATAATACTTTTTTACTGGTCACTGGGCCTGGACAAAAAGTTAGGGATAGGACAATACTTTTAATGGATCTAGATAAATAAAAGTTTAGTGCTGAAACAATACTTTTAGTGGACACTAGACATACCAAAAAATCTAGGAGCAGGGGAACAATTTTTCTTATCATTATACCTAGAGATTATTTAGAGGGGTTGAGGAATGTTTTCAATAGCCATTAGAAGTGGACAATAAATTTGGGGACAGGAGGATATTTTTTTTTTACTGTTTACTAGATGTGCACATAAAGTCTAAAGGTGAAAGGAAACTTAATGGGCACTATATCTGGACAAAAGTCGAAATAGCAGGACATTTTTTTGATCACTATATCTGGGCAAAAATTTTGGAGGTGGAAAGACGTTTTTTACTTACTACTAAATTATATGCAGCGAAAATTTTCTAGATATATAATCATTTGGTGACTCTTATACATAATTTACAATGATATTCTGTATTCTTAAAATGGTGAATTCATCAATTTACTAATAATTTACTTGTCATGAGACATCTCAGACCAGCGAGAAAAAGAATTTCAATGTTCGAAAGCATCGAGTTTAGAATTTAAATGTTATAGAGTTTCCTTAACCTCTAGACAGCTGAGGTTCAAAATTTGTTTAATTCACTATCACTAATTATTTATTTAATTCACTATCGGAGTTGTAGGCTGCCGAGAACATGAAAAAATGAACTTTAGAGGTCCGTAGCTTCAATACTATATGATGTAGCGTAGTAGTCGGGTCAAGACTTCACTTAGGAACTAATAAGTGCGATATACAAAAATACATGTTTTAGAAGCCTGCAATACTCTTACGACATTTTTTTATGGAGGGAGTTTGACTACAAGCATATAGTTTGAAGTACTTATCAACTACCTCTATAAAAGTTGTTGTGGAGGTAGGTACTATAGTTTTGGAGCTATGGACTTTTAAAGTTTATTTTTCCATGTATTCGGTAAGGTACAACTCCGGAAGGAAACATTTGTGCACCCAGGTTAGTCTATACTTCTCTTCTTATCTTGGTGTCAGGAATCACCTTCCAAACGTTGTCGGTGTTGTTTTAAAATATATAGGATGGTAAAAAAAAAACTATTTGTACAAATTTCGGGAGCTGATTCCCGACACCGAAACCAGCAAAGAAGTCCTCTGGAACTTTGGTTAGCGAGGGATAGTTTCGGCGATGGGAAAATGAACTTCAGAGGGCTGTAATTCATAAACAACCCAACATAGAGAGAGCTTTTTAGAACATGACTCTCGAACTCATACCTGCTAGTTTGAAAAGTGTATGTTTCTATTCTCCGCAAGATGTGTGCGAAGGATTTCTCAAAGGAACGTAAGGATTTCCTATAACCTTGCAAGTAATTGCTATAAGTATGTGTGTACAAACATCAAATTTTGTAAGTTCCTTGCACAAAGTTTGGAAATTCCACACTGAAATGATGAGCTGAAGGGTAAAAGAAATACCAGTGACCATGGCATAGAATTCAATATATGAGGTCTTTTCTCTTTCTGAGACAGTAGGTAGGAATTTCCCATTCACATGTATGAATTCAATAAAGAACACTCAGTAAGAGTATGTAGCAGAGGAAAGGCTACAGTGACACGTAAAAGTATTTCCTGGACCAGTTATACAGTTCACTATCAATATATATATATATATATTTTTTTTTAAAATAAGCGCATTTAAAAAGAATTAGTGTACTTTAAAGTTTATTGCAAGATACAGTAATGGCAGGCAAAATTTTGAAAAATCGAGGCAAAAATAATTGATGTGAGGTTGTTTCAACAAAAGAAAAGATAATTAACATATACATTAAGATATACATTATAATTAAGATAATTAAGATATACATTTAAACATACATTCAAACAAGTAATAGTGTCAATATGTACATCACGTGAAGAAATTTGGTTTGTTTTTGGTCAACCAAACTCCTTAAGAAGTTAAATTTTTAGTAAGCTTAGGCTTAAATACACCATTCTACCTAGAATTAAATGAGGTCTACTTTCAGATGGACGAATACTTGAGAATAGAAAATACATTAGTCTCTAAATTTGTCAAGTAGAAACTCATTTAGTTTCATTTTAGAGTTGTAATAAATGAACAGATTGTTATTTTTTATCCTGGGCATTATACTAACCAGCTAATTTGAACAGAATTGCGGGTAGTCTATGAATCAAGGATAATATATATAATTACTTCAATAGGAATACATGGGGATCCAATTTTTGATTGTCCATATCTTGGGTTCAACTGAATGAATCACCTCTATCAACGAACTTTATTCCTAAATTTTCAGCCTTTACATTCTGGCCAAAATTGATAATGGTCCATCTTAAGATTTTGAGTCTCCCGGACAGACACTCATACAGAGTAAATGAATATGAAAAGGAGTTTTTCGTAACCAAAATCCTTTAGAAATCAACATTACTTCATTTTCTACAGATAATACGCAATTCAGATGTAGTTATTTCTGGTATTTTGGTATAAAACAAGGAACTGAATGGCAAATATGTATTTTACATGATTTACATATGAAGCTTATAGGAGGTGTGAATGCTGACAATGCATCCTTATCTTCTTTCACACGTGGTATAGTTAGTATCTCCTATAAGAAAATGTATAGGAAACATGTGTTTCAGATAAATGGAGCCTATCTGAGGTCTCAATGCTCAATACATATCCTTATTTCTTGCTGCATATACAGTAGTCAATATAGTTTGTGTATAGCAAAAATAAGAGAGAAACACAGGCCCGCAACCAGAGGGGGGCTAGGGGGACTGGTCCCCCTAAACTTTCCGTGGCCCCTCCAGACCTTAACACAAAATGCTATTATTAATACAAAAACACAAGAGAATTTTTAATGACTTTGTCCCACTTAACATATTCATGCCCCCCCCCCAAACCTCTGTGCCTGGTTGCGGGCCTGGAGAAACATGTGCTTCAACTGATTTGTAAATGGAGCCTATTCGATCTCAATGCTGCTACGAAACACTCCATTATGTAGTACTTCACATTGTATGTTTAGTATCTCCTTTCAGAAAATGAATGGAAAACTTGCGTTTTATGGTTTGTAAATACAGTTTATTCGAGTTCTGAATGCTGAGAAACACATCTTTATTCCTTGCTCCACATCATTTATATAGTACCTCTTATCAGAAGTAAATGGGAAACTTATGTTTCTTGTGGTATGTGAACATAGCGTATTCGAAGTGTCAGTCAGAGTTGCCAACCTCGGAGAAAAAAATATCGATTTTTGTCTTTAAAATTATCGTATATTCGTTATGCTCGTGATCATATTAGAAAAGATATATTACTACTAAATAATAGCGATTATATATAATAAACTTAACTGGTAATCTTCAGTTTCGAACTCGAAATTGGCGCGGGGCCGCGATGGCTCAGTGGTAGAGCGTTCACCTCTGGTGCTTGGGGTCCCGGGTTCGATCCCAGCCCCGCCAAGTGAACTTTGTGGTGGACAAACACCGTGTGCGTGGGTTTTCTCGGGGTTCTCCCGTTTCCTCCCACTTTTTCATTCCACCATTTCATTCATTACTCATTATCACCGTCTCATTTAGCCTAACCGGCATAACCGTGGGACGTAAAACTCAAAGATTTCCTTTCATTTCATTTTTTTTCGAAATTGACGCCACTGTCTTCACCATTTTTTATTCTTATTGACACTACTCTGAGTCATGTGCGCCTCCAGCAGGGGGGACGAGGAGGACACGTTCCCCCAATATTTTGAAGTACAAAATATTCAGTATTTTATTCTAATTTAATTTATTTACTAACGACGGAATAACATACAGTGCCGAATTTGAGTTTGGTGGGGCCCTAAGTTGTTGAATTAATGAGGCCCTTTATGTACCCAGATGAACGTAGCTCCCTATATACAGAAATGAAGAAACTAGTGACTTTTATGAAGCAAAGAGGCTACACAACACAAAGGATTGTTGCTATATTTGAATTTTATTATATTCATGGTTTTCCTTATATTTCGTAAATGTACATCCAGTTTTTCCTTTAATTTTAAGAGACTCCAAGAGAATAGGGCCCTAAGCTGTAGCTTGTTTAGCTCATATGTAAATCCTGCACTGATAACATATAAATAATAATAATTATGTTTATATGGAATATTGTGAAACTATTATAACAGAGTTCTTGATATACCTTAGGGGGTCCGTGAAGATAAGCAGAAATGTAACAAATGGAATCAAAGATAGGTTGGGCTAGGTAGTAATATTTGAATCATTCTCTTTGATGCCCCCTCCCCCAAAGTTTACATGCCAGAGACGCCAGTGCTCTGGATAAACACAATATTTCCACCTCCTGGTAAACGTAATTCAATTTCAAGAATGGATGTAGGTTTGCTATTTGCCAATTCTCAAATCGTTATTGATTTACTTTAGCAAAAATGACTGTCTCGTAACTATTTAACGCACATCTACAATTTATTTGCATATTCAAAAAGTGCCAGAAAATAGCGTCTGTTCTAAAATTATCGTCTATTCACCTATTAGAACAAGGACATTATCGTATATAACATTATGGCTTAAATTATCGTATATCACGGTAAATTATTGTATGGTTTGTAAGCCTCAGTACTAAGAGGCATACTTACATTACTTGCTTCACATATTATAAGCAGCACCGTAACTTAGATTTTTTTCTGCGGGGCAAGCATTAATACATGTATTTGGACCCCCTAGGAAAAGTTGTTTTTTCCAATTCTTGCCCCCCCCCATGTCTATCCTTTTCGTACTCTTTATGGGTCCCCGGAGCCTGTGAGCCCTCCCACACCGCAAGGTTTGCGGTCTCGTTAGTTACGCCCCTGGGCCCGTTCCATACATGACAAATTAATTAAGGGGACAATATTGACAAATCTCAAAGCCATACGAATAAATATTATTTCTAGAGTCCCGAATAGTAGACATTTTTTACTGAAATGGGCCCACGACTCATTTTTGTTTTATTTACCTTTCGTGTGCTGTTTTGTTTATGTAATGTAATGAACCTGTTTGATACTTCATTTATAATTTCATGTTCGTATCGTATATGGAGTGAGAAAATTTTGTCTTAAAGTGGGTTCCCCTCGAACGGCTAGGAGCTTCTCTGGGGGCAGTTGCTCCCTGTCTACTTAAGTTACGGCCCTGCCTATAAGAAAATGAATGAGAAGCTGTGTATATTGGCGTATTGAGCCAGCATCATAAGAAAATCCTGGAGTTAGTTAGATTAAGGAATAAGAAACTCTTTTTTCTAGAATTCTAGAATTAACAGAATGTGGTTGCGTATGTGAATATAGTCTAACACCCAGAGAACTGAAACAATCTGTTCGGCCATAGTTCATAGTGAATTATCACGCCAGTCAATGACTTGATTCATACTGGCATCTTCCAGTGGCGGATCCAGGGGGAGATAGGGGCGATCACCCCCAGAACACGAATTTTTTTTATTTTATATATAAATTAAACCAATCCCAGAGTTTGGAAATCTTAAAAGTAGCTCTAAGTAGCAGTATTACAACCCCCCTCCCAGAAGTCCGTCCTGGATCCGAAACCTGGCATCTTCACAGGTGACAATCAATTGTTTGGTCTTGCAACATGTTTTCTTTTCGTTGCATCATATCAGACGCACCCATGTGAGATTATCAAGCGGGTCTGGACACCTTCCAAAACTTCCTCACTAAACATACATTGGTACACTTTTGTGAATAAAACTATACTTTGTTTAACAGGGAAATTATTGATATAGCATAAAAATTTGATCTTACTCTTCATCTGTACTATTTCGTTTATAAAAACTGTCTAGTTCTATCATTTTCTTCTAAAAATATAGGTGGAAGTATATTACAGTTACGTATCGTCTTTTCGGGGGCAGAATAATACCCGTTCAATACTACGGTACATAAACGTAATAGTTTGTAGTATCGGTGTCCACCCCCGTCCAAAGCTGGGATACCTCCCAACAAAAATTTGTAGGTGTGAGTCTGACGCCAGTCAATGACTTCATTCATACTCGCATTTTTCAGTGGCGGATCCGGGGGTGATGGCCCCTATCGCCCCCCCTTCCCCCTAGAAGACGAAAGTTTTTTTTATCTGATTTTATATATAAATTAAACCCATCCCAGAGTTTGGAGCTCTTAAAAGTAGCTCTAAGTAGCAGTATTACAACCTATCCACCCCCCAGCAGGCCGCTCTGAATCAGCCCCTGGTATCTTCACAGTTATTCTGTCAGATGGTACAAACCAATAAAACTTCATGTACTATGATTGTTACCAGCTATTCAGCCAACCTCCTTGTCTCGATATAAAATTATTCTTTTAACAGTGTCTATCAATTGTTTGTAATAGCATCATGTTTTCTTTTCGTTGCATCATATCTATTACCCCGTCCATCATAATATAATTTCATTTATGCAATGTACGAACCAGTTTGTACGGTATTCCTGCCTTTAACTACATCCTATATCGTGTTCATTTTCCATTTCTTATTGGTTTTGCGTTCGACACAGTCAGTGGCGTATTTAGGGGGTGGCTATCGGACTCAATCCCCCCCGAAATAAATTTGTTATATTCACAACCTCATTAGAATTTAGCAACACCCAAAAGGAAAATGTAAGTGCTTATACTTTTGTTGTATACATGCCCCCGAAACAAAATCCTAAATACGCCACTGGACACAGTTAATTTTCTTCATGTTTAGTCAAACTCATATTTTGAAAACTCTCGTCGCCTTTGGAATGTGTCCGTGCTTACACAATGCTGCTCCAGTGATGACAACCTGGAACGCTATAAACTCTCATCTCAAGAGGCAAAAAATTATTTCCCATGTTGTATTACTACTACTACAATTACTACTACTACTACTACTACTACTACTATACTTCTACTACTATTACTACTACTACTACTACTACTACTACTACTACTATTACTACTACTACTACTACTACTACTAGTACTACTACTACTACTACTACTACTAATAATAATAATAATAATAATAATAATAATAATCAGTGGCGTATTTAGGGGGTGGCTTCCGGGCTTAAGCCCCCCCGAAATCTTACTTAGTATAGTAAAGTAAATGAAATATCTTGCAGAATTTTCACATTTCCAGGCAAAGCCCCTCCCGAAACAAAATTGTAAATACGCCACTGAAATAATAATAACATGAAATTTAAAATTTGTATGTCTTGTGTTATCATTTTTCAATTTCAGGGCGAATAATCCCCTGAACTTATTATAACTTCTATCTTCCATAATTCTAAAATAGTTTTTGAATAACTATTTTTCTTCATCGAGAAGAAGATTATTCTGTCATATTTTCAGATATGTAGCCCATAACTTTGTATCGTCACCTTACACTGAGCCGAATGATACAGAAAAGATTTGTACCCCACACATTTCATGTGAAACGTTCGGAAATTCACTTTTTCTCGTTGAATATTTTAGTTTATTTCATTTATTCATTGTTTTGTTTTGTTTTCTCCTTTCTTCAAACACCAGAGCACAAATTTCGTTTCTTGGTACACTCATGTGCAAAATAATTGTCGCATGTCTATAAATATGTTGTTGTAGGAATATAATTTGATGTTAATATGTGTATAACACATGTATCGCAAAGACATGCATGGGGAAAATTTCATGTCAAAAGAACAGTAAGTAAGAGCAAAATAAACGAAAATAAAACTTTCTTGTCCATTTAGCAACATTTTGTTTTACTCATTCTAATTTTCGTATTTATAATTCTTTTCCTTTGAAATTTACCACAAATATACATTTCCCGATTATACATGTAGTATCAGTATTAAAAGTACCCTGCAAAATCATTATCAAATTATATTATTACAAGAAGACACTTATAGATATGCGATAATCATTTTGGATATGAGTGTACTTCATTTTTAAGAATCAGATAGGATTAAGTCACTCCTCACTAGCATGGACTTTGCCGATAAGAAAGGAAACACTTCAGACTGAAGTTGACAACACTGACACTTTATTGATGCCTCAGGATGTCTACTTTCTACTTGTAGAGAATGTTGTTATCGTGGATTATACATGTATTGAAAAATCGCATAAATGTTTCCAAATTTCGATGAAAATTCCCCTTTATCCCCTTTCGAATAATTAATATCAAAAAATCCCACAAAATGGGATTTTCTGCACGGGCTGGCATCACTGTGTTAGACTCAACGCATTTAAAAAGCCTCATTTTTAACTCTTTATTCAAAGAACCACAATTTGTACTTTTCTTCGCAATACAAGTTTCTTTCGACACGCTAATCCTTGTTTTCAAGAAGTTTGTTTCACAAACCAAATTTTATTATATACTAGCTGAATATAGCCATTCTTCGCATGGGCCAGATAAACTATCTATATAAACAAACTGAACAACGAAAAACAATATTGGTCATTTTCTACTACTTTTACAAATCCTGGTAAACGAACTCTGAGACCCCTTGGTTCCCAGCCGATGGGGACTATCAACGCCTGTGGGAGTATCACCATTCGTCTCAGCGACCATGAAAACTGTGGATTTGATACTAATATCGGTCATTTTGGATTAATTTTTACACGTCTCGGTATCCCCCCGGTTACTACCGGCCCGCAGCCGAATAGGGTGAATTTGGAAGTTAATGCGGTCGTAGGTTCACCATTCATTTCAGCAATCGCGAAAAATATGCATTCGACACTAATATCGGCCATTCTCTACTACTTTTACATGTCCCGGTAAATACCCCATCTGATACCCCCTAGTGTGAATTAAAAAATAAAAAGCTTCGTCTTGGTCTGGGACTTGGACCAAAGTACCCGTGAGCAAAATTTGGCAACTCTCGGTTCACTCGTCTGGTCCCCAGGCCGCACAGAGACAGACAAACACGCAAACAAACTCTTTATTTTATTTATATTATATATTTTTGATGTCTGTCTGTGTGTCCGCCTAGAAGACATAAAATCTCAAGCATTACTCGATGGGTCACCATTAATTTTGGCCAGACTGTAGAGGGCCAAAGGTTAGAAATCGTTTTCGTTGATGGAGGGCATATTCAAACCGGAAGTGGTAGAAATAAACCGTTTCCGGTTTTAACGTTGACCACTATAGACTTAAACGGCAATAACTTAAATAGTAAGGAGCAGGTTTCTTGCAATTCGATTTTAAACACACAAAGAGTACGTTTCATTTTCATCCTTAACGCCCTCTACTAAAACCGGAAATGGTCGAAATCCACTGAAACTTCCGGTTTCAATATTGATCTATAGAGCAAAAAAGATAATAGATAGCAAAACGCGTTTTTCGGAATTGATTTAGCGTTTTAAGAATAGATAATAACTTTACTCTTTAAACCGGAAGTGTCGAAAATCAACCACTCCAAATTTAATGTTGATTGCTATAGAGTAAAAAGCGGTAATAGATAGCAAAAAATGGTTTTCTGCACTCAATTAAACATTCCACGAATACGTTCTCTCTCTACTAAAACCGGATGTAGTTCAAATCTATTACCATTTCCGGTTTCAATCTTAATTGAGAAAATGTCTTGTCTACAAATTCAAACTCCTTCGGATAGTGTAACGTGACATTGCTATTTTTTTAATGCTTGAATTTCATGTTTTCCCTAATAGTAGTCGTTAATAGGTTTGTCAATCAATAATTTTATTTTATTTTCCCCGTTTCAAAGGAAACTACCAAGGATAAGACGTCTTGTCACCACTATTAAAACGACACAGTGTACTTTACATAGGAGATATGTATTCACTTAGAAATTAATATTTGTAATGACATAAAGTTACTGCTTAGATATTAGTATTCCCAAATTCAATTTTTAATATATTTCTTCAATCCACGTTACTGGTTTCCAGCATTTCGTACTCTTTAGAACTGTTAGGGAAATGAACTGGCATCCTAAGTAATAACACGCTACTTCCTGAATTACTCAGCCTATGCTACGCTAGGTTGGACAAGTTCTAGAACTAGTATTTCTAGGCTGTGAGAAATTTCCCTAATCTAGCGAGATTTCGTAGGTAAATTTAGTAAAAAGGGGAAAAAGAAATTTTTCTTTTCGATAAAATATGAAAATCTAGGGGAATTTTCGTACAGACTGTTGACCAATATAAATGTTTTAATGTTTCTGTACTCTTCAGAAACGAAGCAATATGATAGCAATCGTGTGTGTGTGTGTGTGTGTGTGTGTGTGTGTGTGTTCAGAGTAGCATAATTTTTACCCATTATTGCCTGGGTGTATATGTCTGTGTTTTTTTAGTAAAAAAAATGAAGGAAAAAGTAAAACAAATAGGAGCAACAAACGAATAAACAAAACATGGTAGTTTCTTTAATATAGATAAATTAATCACATAGCTTTTGTCATAAGAATTGGATACTCAAAGAACTGAAAAGAAAAGAGAAATTTTGTGTCTGTCAAAGGGAAATTTTCTCAACGAATCCTACGATCACTGCTGCCAGAACCAGTGTTTCTTTCAGACATGTTTTCTGGGGAGGCACTTCCTCCCGGAGCTCTGAGAGTGCCACCCGGAGGAGATCAAAATAATACATCTACAATATAATAATAAATAAAATAGTACCAGCATTGGTCTCCGGAATACTAAGTGTGCCCCCCCGGAACATTTTTTCTGAAAGAACGACTGTCCAGAACATACACGAGCAGTAACATTATGTGCTGGAGTGATCCTGTTAAAGGCGAAATAGTGCGGTGAGAACTACATTATAAGAGTTACTCATTAATGAGGGTCTATGCTCCAGTCAACCACAACATGGTTCGGAGTGCTACAATGATTTAAAAAAGAAAACTTGACAATTTTTCTTCAAAGGATTCCTAGTTGTCTACACTGTTTGGAGTTGAAATGGGTCAATAATTAGGGAGTGAATCCTCTACGATTTTGTACGAAATATTTTAAGTCTTTTTAAACCGATTTTTACAGAACAGTGGTTCCCAATATCTGAGGGGTGCCCCTGGGAGGGGGTGAAGAGCATAAAAGGGGGAGCAAGCTAGTGATTGAAATAAACTGTAAAATTATGAATAATATCATCACTTGTAAATGATTGTATAGAGTTTAACCTTTTGTTAACTCGTAAGTTTTCGCTTTTAAGGCAGGGGCTTCGTTTGAGGAGGGCAAGGAGCAATTTCCCCCTGAGTTTGAGAAACAAACAATTTTAATGAAATATAAACCATGGTTGTCAGCCATATGATAATTTATCGTGACATACAATAATTTAAACTTTAATGCTATACACGATAATGTCCTTACTCTAATAAATGAATATCCGATAATTTTAGAACGCACACTTTCTAGCAGTTTTAGAATGCGCAGATTAATTGTAAATGTTCCTTAAATAATTATAAAACACACACACACACTTTGGTTTTTAACAGTCATTCCCACTAAAATAAATCAATAACAATTTAAGAATTGGTAAGTGGCAACCTTGTTTCCATTTCTTCAAATTCAATTATGTCTACGAATATTGTTCTTGTTCAAAGATAATAAAGATAAAAATAGAAGGTGAGGACATGGCGCCGATTTGGAATTCGAAACTGAAAATTACTGGATAAGTTTATTACATATTATTTTTTTTTAATTTTATTAGTAGTATTGTAGTTATTTCTACAATTACCACCAGGGGCGGATTAAGGACGGATTTTTGGGGAGGAGCAGTGGGTTGTAATACTGCTACTTAGAGCTATTTTTAAGAGCTCCAAACTCTGAAATGGGTTTTATTTACATATAAAATAAGAAAGTTTCCTCTTCCCGGGGGAGAGACGATTGCCCCCTGGAGAGGCCCGCAACCAGAGGGGGCTAGGGGGCCTGGCCTCCCTAAACTTTTCGTGGCCCTTCTAGACCTTAACACAAAATGCTATTATAAATACAAAAAAAAAAAAAAAAAACACACAATTTCGCTATTTGTAAGAGAATTTTTAATGACTTGCCTCCCCCTAACATATTCATGGCCCCCAAACCTCTGTGGCTGGTTTCGGGCCTGCCCCTGGATCCGTCTCTGATTGTCACGTGCATTACGAATATGTAATTTTAAAGGATAAAATCGATAATTTTGTTCTCTGAGGTCGGCAATTCTGATACAATAGAGAAGTTGAGTTGATTTTGAGTTTAACGCCCTTTTCATCAGCGAGACTATATGAGACGTGGACCTACTGATTAATGTGGAATCCGAACCACATGAGCTCCCGCCTGTCTGGTCAACAGAGGAGTAGGATCAATGTGGGAATGAATCCTCTCCGATTTTAAATGAAATATTTTCAGTTTTTTCTCAATACTGCTATTTTTTTTTTTTTTTTTTTTGCAGAACAATGGTTACTAACGTAAGAGTGACACCCCAGCCCCGGAAAGGGGTTAAACAATTTGAAAGGGGGTACAACAACTGACAGAAATAGACTGTGAAATTATGAAAAATGCCATCATTTGTAATGGCTATATAGAATTTAGCCGTTTGTTAACTCATAACTCTCCGTTCTTAAGCCAGAGACGTCATTTGGGAAGGGCAGAAGGCAATTGTTCCCCTTGAGTTTGATTTGATTTTTTTGATTTGATTTTAGTTTAGCGTCCCTTTCAGCAGCGAGGCTATATGAGACGTGGACCTACTGATTAACGTGGAATCCGAACCACATAAGCTCCCGCCGGGGATCGAACCCGGGTCTCCCACGCCAAACCCCTTGAGTTTGAGAAACACATGTTTCTAATAAGCTGTAATCTAATATACTAACAAAAAATGTGAACCCCATATATATGTGAAAAATTCCCATCCCTGGCAAAATCTGAAATGACACTAGTGTCTCAATATCTTCCATTCTACAAGCTTTGCTTTTAGCAGGGCCTTGCCGTGGGGGCGGGGGGAGGAGCGGGGCGACGGCCCCGGGCGCCGAAGTAAGGGGGTGCGAAAAAATCCGGAGAAAAAGAGCCAAAAAAGGAAAAAAATACTTGGAATATATGTATGGGGAGCGCCGTCCTGTACTCTCGCCCCGGGCGCTGATTTTCCACGGCATGGCCCTGGCTTTTAGTAGACTTAAATCCGATTTAAACCATTCGCTAAGCAAAACAATACTTTTGTTGTAAAAAGTTATTAAAGTATAACAATTTCGCCAATTATCCACTTGGTTTCATCAGATACTATAAGCATCAGACAAATTTATAATGTCTGATGAAGCCAAAGTGGATAATTGGCGAAACTGTTACACATTATTATTTTATACAACAAAAGTACTGTTTTGCACAGCGAGTAGCTTAAATTTGATTTAAGTGTACTGTCTCAAGTTTTTAGTTAACAATGTAATTGATTTTTCTATTGTCGGAAGGTTTGTCGGTGTTGGTAGAAGTACTGGAGAAATTTTAATGTGGCCTTTTTAAATAATTTATATCTGATATACAAGGAATCAAGAATGTGTACTAAATTCAGGGCGCAAAATTTCCGGTCGCCCGGTCGCCATTGGCGACTAGAAATTTTGAGCTGGCGACCAGTGTTCAGTTAGAATGGTTTCCGCCTAAACTTAAAGGGCTCCACAGTGTCTGTTTCGCACGAAAATAATTGTTACTGAGTGAGAGAAAACATGGAATTTGAAGTCTTCATAACGGACATGGAAAGTGAGGTCTTCACAACGTTGTAATTGGCCCCTTCTTTCCCAACCCTCAATCGAAACGCTTTGCCTCATAATTTGTACGTGAGAGATACTGGTGACTATCATTTTTGGATAGGCGAATGAGTCTGACTGAAATTTTGCGCCCTGCTAAATTAATGCTGTTTCTTACGGTCAAGAAACTTCCAAATATTGTGAATATTGTAACAAAGAGCAGTGATGTAACTAGGGAGGGCAAATGGGGCTTGTGCCCCGGTCTAAGGGTTGTGGGACGCAAAACTTTGCAAATATTTATTTTTACTATAAAGCAAGGTAAAGAGTTTCAGCAAACTAAAGATCATAAAAAAAATACCTCAGAAACTTAACAAGACAGCAACGACTCACCAACCTTAGGATCATATATGTAGAGCATAAGTTAAAGATATCTTTCGAGGACATTATTAAAACCTTTACGAGCAAAAGAGCCTGCAAAGTTAAATTTTAGTCTTGCTTTTTGTGTTTTCATATAACTTACATCGATTTAAGAGATTTTCAAAATGCCCGATTATAATACTCGAGACAGAGCTTGACTGTTTGTCATAATTAAATATTTTATTCTAAAGCGAAAACAGACTGTTGATTCATTATACACATATGCACTACCCAATATAATTAAAACAAACATTGTGATTTGCAGTTATTATGACAAGACTATAAGAATATGTCAAGCATGTACTAAAAATTAAATTATATGCTGCAATTTTAAAATCAAGGTTTACTAATTCAAGAAAAAATGGAATAGAAGATTTACTGTGTGATGCCAATATCAGGTATAGTCGGGGAGC
The DNA here is from genome assembly GCF_964235325.1 of Thermobia domestica. Classification (NCBI taxonomy): domain Eukaryota; kingdom Metazoa; phylum Arthropoda; class Insecta; order Zygentoma; family Lepismatidae; genus Thermobia; species Thermobia domestica. Next base: position 191,770,304 of record NC_137468.1, on the reverse strand, counting down.
GTTTTGGTTTGGGTGGCCAAGGAGGAAGGAAGGGGGCGCTATAAGGCTGATTCTTGGCCCGGGCGACAAATAACTTAGTTGGGTCGCTGACAAAGAGGCATTAAATTAAATATACAAATTCAAATTAACATTGAGCAAAAAGTGTGGTTCCATTAAGAACAGAGCTGGTAAAAATGAATAATACTGCGCTAGAATGGTATGCAGAAGTTTTACTTGAAAGAAACATAAATTGGTGAAAATATTTATTATTATTATTATTATTATTATTATTATTATTATTATTATTATTATTATTATTATTATTATTATTATTATTATTATTATTATTATTATTGAATATCTAAAATCAGCGTTACATCTGAAATCTCAAAAGCGATCAGGCCAACGAGTAGAAAGGAGTGAGGGCGGCATGAAGTATGTGGGGTTTAATAGACGCGCACAAGAACACCCATCATGGGGCAAGGTGGGGCGCTCGCCCCACACTGAGAGCAAATTGGACTTGGGAATACCAAAAACCCAATAGAATTTTTACATTAGTTACAGCAAAATTTTAAACTATATTTGAAACGTCGCCTATACTTGCCCCCCCCCCCCATTGGAAACCACAACAAGGGCGCCCTTGGACGCGCACCCAGAAATTCTTGTTGCAAGAGGTCCAAGATTTAGGGGCGTCCAATACAACAACCCACCACGTCTATGTAGTATTGAACGGGTATTATTCTGCATTCGAAAAGGCGATAAATAATTGTAAAACACTTACATCTGTATTTTCAGAAAAAAAATGATAGAACTAGATTGTGTCTATAAGAGAAAGAGTACAGATGAAGTGCAAGATCAAATTTTCATACTACATCGATCATTCCCGGTTGAACCACTATACTTTTTTTTTCAAAATTGAACAAATGTACGAAGTGTTTGTTGGGAAGGGTCCGGTCCCGGTGGACCTACCGTGGTTGCGCCACTGGGATTTATGAAAGTATGCATAAATATACAGGGTTCACGGAATGGCGTGCCAGAAAAACAAACTTGAAAACCAGTACTTGGCGAGTTTAAGCTTACTTTTGTAGTTTAGGATTACAATTAGGGAGAAGAAACATGAAGGACCACACACTTGAACAAAGCATAACATCCCTAGTGTGAAAGTACAGTGACGTCAAGTGATCCAAAATGACAACTTACCCTGCAATAAGATTCTCAACTAACCTTTCTGTTTCGATGTAGGTATCGCTCTTTAACATTATCCATTATTTATTGCCTTTCGTGTCTCTCTTATACGTTTAACCATTCCTTTATCATGTTTGTTTTAAATCAATATTACATCTTATCTGATCTTCCTGCATCACAGTGATCGAAATAGCAAAAAATCTGACAAAACCCCGAAAATGAACTCTATAACTGGAACGAACGCCTACTGTCTTTTAGTAGAGGAATGTCCACTCTATAGAGAACAAATCTGCTTTTTCATTGTGGAATCACTCGTTCATGAGAAATCATCTGTCGAAAGTAGATAATTGACTGGCCTTGTAAAAGTGCTTTTCATGTGTGGTAGTATGACGGACCTGTTACTCTTAAGTATATTGATAGTTATGAAATGCTAAATATTGGTATTGTTGATCAGAACAATAGCAGTTCTTTAAGGCTAATAGAAGGCCACTGAGACACTTCGTATGCGCACTGGGGGCATTTTCACAACACTATATTCAAAATCGATGCTGTGCTATATATTTGTAGACTCAAAATTTTCCTAGCAAGTCCAAGGTTTCATTTTCATTTCAATATTTTCTGTGGTTTCTCAATTAATGATTTTAGTTAGAATTAGCTGCTACTACCTGCTACCTGGCAAACAAAGCAAGCTTCAATAAGTCTGGGCGCGTGCTCAATGCTCACAGAGACTGACTGCTAGTCCCGTTGTGTCGTGTTGTCTTGCCACCTAGACAAGTCTTAGTGCACTGGTAATTTGCTGGAGAATTTTCTATACCCGTAGCTCCTCTCTCAATAGAAATGCCAAGTGAGGAAGCTTAGAAGTCTCGAAACAGACTTCCGGATGAATCACGAGAAATGGTGCCAGAAAAAGTCTAAGAAAGATACAAACCCAGAGTCGCTATACATTTTTTGTTATTGTCTGCCCCGATAGTTTCATCGTTCAGACCCAATATTCCCAAAATCATAACAATATGTCGATCGAAATGTTACAACTTTTAAATAGCCATCGCCAATCTCATGTATGGGCACCAAAGATTTTTGAAAGTGATTAATTTCACAATCTAATTTTGTGATTTTTATCGTACTTAATGGGACACCTCCCACTGTTTTGTTTTCAAATATGCATGTTGCGAAATAGTTTCGTTTCTATTGACATTTCTTACACGGACTGACCTTTGGTTAAATCCATTATTCATGTTTATATGTACTTTTTCGTTACTGTCCAAAAACATGTTTATTTTGTGTATAATGAGATCTTAACTTTGCAATTTTAATAATAACATTACCATAAATTCTAAATTTTTATTCATAACGACTCAAGATGGTATTTGTAAACCTGATTTTGAAAGTGTCGACTATTTATCGCCATCTGCAGAGGGTACCTGCATCACTGACCATAAACGGTAAATTATTATTCACATTACAGCAGAACAATTTAAAATGGCCTAGTGCCTTCAGAAAATACCATATCGACTAAAACGCGCTTTCAATACGTCCATAAATAGTTTCGCCGCATTTTCGCATCATTCCGACCACTGTGTTTTTGTGTCTTTCTATTCTTTTATCAATGTTCAGTATTATTGGTTTTCCCTAAATTTGCTGACTTCATTATACATTTTTTCGTGCTTACTCAGATACAAACTGCACCAAATCGATTTAAATGCTTACTCAGATACAAACTGCATCAAATCGGTTTAAATGCTTACTGAGAAACAAACTGCATCAAATCGGTTTAAATGCTTACTCAGATACAAACTGCACCAAATCGATTTAAATGCTTACTCAGATACAAACTGCATCAAATCGGTTTAAATGCTTACTGAGAAACAAACTGCATCAAATCGGTTTAAATGCTTACTCAGATACAAACTGCATTAAATCGATTTAAACGCTTACTCAGATACAAACTGCATCAAATCGGTTTAAACGCTTACTCAGATACAAACTGCATCAAATCGGTTTAAATGCTTACTCAGATACAAACTGCATCAAATCGGTTTAAACGCTTACTCAGATACAAACTGCATCAAATCGGTTTAAACGTTTACTCAGATACAAATATTGCTCAGATACACATACAGAACTTGCTCAGATACAAATACAGAACTTGCTCAGATACAAATACAGAATTAGATACAAACTGCATCAAATCGGTTTAAACGCTTAATCAGATACAAATACAGAATTGCTCAGATAAAAATACAGAAGAAATAACCAAAAAATACAGAACAAATACAGAACTGCTCAGATACAAATACAGAACAAATAGAGAACTTGCTCAGATACAAATAGAACAAATACAGAACTGCTCAGATACAAATACAAATTGGTTTAAACGCTTACTAAGATACAAATATTACTTAGATACAAATACAGAACTACTCAGATACAAATACAGAACAGCCCAAATACAAATACAAGTCGGTTTAAACGCTTACTCAGATACAAATACAGAACCGCAAGGGCGTTTATAATTGCCGTTTAAACGATTACTCAGATATAAACTGCATCAAATCGGTTTGAACGCTTACTCAGATACAAACTGCATGACGTATTTATATTTTTGCACGCTTACTCACTGTCAGATTCAAACTGCATCAAATCGGTTTAAACAGGCATTAAAGGGAAGCTTAGACAAAGTAGAGGTCTGCATTGGCTCGGGCTTACAAAGTATAGATCACCTCAGGTTCGGGCCAGACTCGGGCTGTAAATTTTTAAATATACAACCATATGCCTTGGGCCTAAATTTGTAAACATACTGTACAACGTTATTTATCGGACAGTTCTTTTTAAAGAACTTTTAAAGCACATCTAAATTTGGAACTTGAGACGCCCACACTAAATATCTGGTTATCATTGTGCAATTAAAAGTAAAACTAAGTGTGTAGAGGAGAGAAAAACTAAAAGTAGCAGAGATAAACATGCTTAGTTTGTCTGTGAATGAAAGTTTGAGCAGTCAGAGTATGGATTCCAATCCTTTTCTTCCCAGCAATCGATAATGACTGCTTTGAGGACTATTTGAGTTAGTTCAGTACACATAAATTTGCATAAGATTTTGCACATATTGATATTTTTTAAATATTTGGAATATTCATGTTTCAATTTCATGAGAATATATATAAATGAAATGAAAGGAAATATTTATTTTAACGTCCCATAATTATGTAATCATGCTAAGAGAGATGGAATTTATATAAATGACCATTTTCTTTAGAGAATTCATATAGTTAGGAAGTGAAGACGATAACCTTTATTTATTTCGTTATTATCTCTGAATCATGTAAGCTCTCATCATCATAGGTATTCTGCCTTTATTGGCAGGTCACTTGCCGCAGCTGAGAAGCTTCCATGCTCCACAGTCCTCCGCTAACCTTTTCGTCTTCTCGTATGATCTTTCTGTTTTAATATAATCCATTAATTGTAGTCTCCTTCGCCCCCTCCCTCTCTTTCCCGCTACCATACCCTCTAGGACGTCCCTCATCATACACTCTCTTCTTACAAGGAACCCTAGGTATCTATCAGAGCCCGATTTTTATGAAACTTTGTATATAAATAGAGTACCTCGATAAACACACACAGCCAAAATTGTAGCTGCAGAGTCCAAGATGTTGGGACACTAGGGCTCGAGGAAAGATCAAATATGGAACGTCAGTACATTAAGGACATGGTGAGAAAATGCAAGTTTTTCTTTAAAACTCGTCATTGTAACCACACGAAATGAGCATACATGGATACGATCTGGTAGATATGATCTGTTAAAAGTGATGAAAAGAATATCCGCCATCTTGAAAGAGGCCATGTTGAAACTGGTGCGATTGGTATAAATGAGAAGAGGGTCATGCGATGCATCAATTTGAACATAAATATACACAAAAAACAGCTGGTGAAGTTTGTTGTGGGAATATATTATTTCTGTGTTTCTGGCAGAGTGATTTAGGTACAAGATGAGCAAAGTGTATCTCATGACACTCGAGCAGATGCAGGTTATGGTGCGCTATGAGTGGGATCAGTGCAACTAGAAAAACAGAGGGAAATATAATTTTAGCACTACATGATTTGTGTCAGAGTCAACATATAATTCGTGTGGATGTGCTGATACAACGGGTTCTTCATAATAATACCATGGTTAGCATTAATTTGTAACTGTTTATTATATTTCCATTAATTCGAACAGAAATCAGTACGCCTATCAGTTCACTCATAGCGCTCCATCTGTTCGAGTGTCATGAGATACCTTTGCTCATTTTGTACATAAACCACTCTACCAGAAGCACAGAAATAATGTAATCCCACAACAGACTTCACCAACGGGATTTTGCGTCTATATACGTTCAAATTGATGCATCACATGACCCTCTTTTCATTTACAGCAATCGCACCAGTTTCAACATGGCCTCTTTCAAGATGACGGATATTCTTTTCATCACTTTTAACAGATCATATCTACCATCTCGTATCCATGCATGTTCATTTCGTGTGGTTACAATGACGAGTTTTAAAGAAAAACTTGCATTTTCTCACCATGTCCTTAATGTACTAACGTTCCACATTTGAGCCCTAGTGTCCCAACGTCTTGGACTCTGCAGCTACAATTTTGGCTGTGTGTGTTTATCGAGGTACTCTATTTATATACAAAGTTTCATAAAAATCGGGCTCTGATAGATACCTAGGGTTCCTTGTTAGGCAATGTCCCAACCAGTTTCTCTTCCTCTTTCTAATAATATCTAAAAGTGTTCTTTTCTTACCCACCATTTCTAACACTTATATAAATTCATTCGTTTTCCGCTCGACCCAACTAATTCTTTCCATTCTTCTCCACACCCACATTTCGAAGGCTTAAAGTCGATTTTCGTCATCTTTACGTAATGTCCACGATTTCGCCCCATACAGTACAGCACTCCACACGAAGCATTTTATGAGTCTTTTTCTCAACTCTTTATTCAAGGTCCCACAAAACAGCTCCTAAAGGCTTCTTTCGCCATTCCTATCCTTGCTTTTATTTCAGTTCGCACTTCATATTATTACTAAGAATACTACCCAGGTATCAAAAACTATTCACTTGTTCTATTTTCTCCCCTCCTACTTTTATATTTGACACAGACCCCTTCGTTCCAATCACCATGGCTTTTGTCTTTCTAACATTTATTTTCCTCCCATATTCTTCAAAGCCCTTTCTCATTTTTTCTAACATTTTATTGATTTTCTTTTCAGATTCTGTAAAAGCGTCATGTCGTCTGCAAATCTTATGCATCTAGTCATTCTACCTCCTACCGAAATGCCATCATCATCATGTAAACTCTTTTTCAACATCTCTTCTAGATAGACATTAAATAGTGTTGGCGAGAGGCAGCATCCTTGTCGAACTCCCCTTCCAATTGCACTCTCTTCCGTCAGTTCTTCCCCTATCCTAACACTTACTTGTTGGTTCATATTTAAGTTTCGTATGAGTCTTCTATCTTTCCATTCCAACCCTATCTTTGTTAGAACTCCCAACAACAATTCCCAATTCACGCGGTCAAAAGCCTTTTCTAGATCAATAAATACAACATACACCTCTTTCCCTTTTTCTATAAATCTTTCACCCATCGCCCTTAATAATCCAATTGCATCTCTTGTGCCCTTGCCTCTTCTGAAACCGAACTGCTCCTCCTCAACATCTTTATTTGTTCTTTCATATAACCTTCTGTTCAGTATTCGGAGCAGAATTTTAGCTGCATGAGATATGAGACTAATAGTTCTATAATCCTCACATCTCTTTGGGTTCGATTTCTTAGCCATCGGTATCATGATCGTTTTCAGAAAGTCTTTTGGCCATTCTCCTGTTTCATATATTTCATTGCATAGTCGCAACAATTCTTTCTTTCCCTTGTCACCTATATTTTTAATGAATTCGATTGGTATGTTATCTATTCCGGTTGCCTTTCCATTCCTAATCTTGGATATAGCCTTTTCAAACTCATCCCGAAAAATACTAAATCCTTTATCATCCTTTCCTACTTCATTTTCTACTTCATTATTTAGGCTACACGGTCTATCCCTACTCTCATATAATTCTTCAACGTATTCTTTCCACCTTCCTATGACCTCATTTCTTATTTTCTACTGCCATCATAATACCCCCTTGTTTCCTCCGAAATTCCATAGATTTCACCTCCTTGAGCATTTCCTCATATTTCCCAACTCTTTCTAAAAGTTCAAATTCTAAATTTCATGTTACTAACGTTAAGGGATTTCGAGATACGGACATTTTAATATATAATGATTGGCAACCCGATACCCCTCTTTGTAGACGAATTTCCAAAAATTCTTCCTTAGTGGTACTTTACGTCACAAATTCTATGCACTATCCATATTTAAGGTATCTAGCTTAAGCGGTTTGCCTTGGACGATGATCAGTTAGTCAGTCAGCCAGGACTTCTTCTTTTACATATATAGTAGATAGACATTGCTCCTTTGTATATGCAACCTAAGTGTACTTTAACATAAAGTTGGTTGCATACCAATTAGATACTTTTCAATATGACCAAACCTCTTCATGGTGTACACATGGCACTACTACTTGTTTTCATTGGCTATTTCCAATTTGATTGTTTGTGACGTCATTATATGCTTCTGCCACCCTAACTAGACCAAACTATCAGCATAAACAGAAAATACCATTGGTAAAGGCACCAGAGACAGGCAACGAGAATATAGAGTCATAACTATAAAAACAGAGCTTCCATAATTATTTGAGCACTACCAACACTTCTTTACGCTTTTCTCTCACCGTGCTCCCTTCCCTACTTTGTTCTACCTGTTTCTCTCTGCCATTTCTTCGAGTGCAGTGATGTCCTGTGAGGTCATGCACCAGTCGGTTGGAAACAAGTGATTCAACATTTGATGATTGATGAGTCATTTTCGTAATTCCATGAAACACACTCAGCACACTACTTGCGGCCGCTGTGGCTCCGTGATAGAGAGTTCAACTCTGGTGCATGGGGTCCTTGGCTCGATCCCAGGTCACGCCAAGTGAGCTTTGTGGTCTACAAACAACGTATGCATGGGTTTTCTCGGTGTTCTTTAATGTCTTCCCACTTTCTTAATTATACCATTTCATTCATTTCTCATCATCGCCGTCTCCTTTACCCTAATCGGCATAACCATGGGACGTAAAACTTAATGATTTCATTTCATTTTCAACGCAGAACTTGAAGGAGTTTCATTAATATAGAAACCGGATATGGTAGTAGATTACCAGCAATTCCGGTTTTAGTAGGCTGATTAGAATGAGGATTTAGTGTATATTTGGGACTCTTAATTGATTGCAGAAAATAGTTTCCCGCTATTTATGACAGTTTTGTTCTATAACGATCAACGTTGAAACCGGAAGTAGTTGAGTTCTTCCACTTCCGGTTTGAACAGAGGGTTAGGAGATAAGATGATACCTATTCTTATAACGCTAAATCAAATCCAAGAAAGTGTTCCTCGCAATCTCTTATCAGTTTTGCTCTGTGTAGAATAATATTGAAACCGAAAATTGTAGTGCATTTTAATCACTTTTGGTTTTAGTAAAAAGCCAAGTTGGGGATAAAGTACTCTTGAGACGGGTAACCCCTTACCGCATGCTGTGCCATATATGGCACATACCCTTTTTTCACTTTAGCTTTTTTTGTGATTTATCAAAGGCATCAAATGACTGTTTTGTCTGCTGTTTGAGATACTGACGTGCATAAATAAGAGATATTGGTGTCATCTGGCATGTTCTTTATGAGTTGTAAGTGTGTCATATATGGCATTTACTTACTTCTCGTTTGAATTAAATGAAAAATCTAAAATTCAAGTTTTAATTCATTTTTCAAGTTCCTATGTGAGGATTTCCAATACTGATTATTTTGTTTCGCTAAAAAAAAAGATATCATGCAGAAAGGGGTTAATCTATTGCAGAAAGCAGGTTCTCGTTATCTATTGCCTTTATTGTTCTATAGTGATAAACGTAAATACAAGAAATGGTTGAGTTTGACCATTTCCGGTAGTTAGGTGATTTCTATCAGCAAACTCAATTTCTAATTTTTTTAACCTGTACATCCTGGCGCTCCATCAATTGTTGTCTCTTGGACAGATAGATACCAGTGTTTCTTTCAGAAAACATGTGCCAAAGGGTCACTCTAAAACTACGTATTAACAAAGCCTAACAACTAGTTGTCTTACATTTTTCTGAAGTACACGTAATAAGACGTTCAATTGTCACTTATCTATTTAAGATTGACAATTATAGCCACAAGGCACTATGTAATCTCTATATATAAGAAAAAAAAATAGCTAGCAGCACGAGCTTTAGAACACTTGTAAAATACCAATATTAAAATGTTCATTTACTTATTGTATTCTGGAACTATTTATTTCCCACTGCTGATGTTATTTTAGTTCGTATAAACCAGGGCCTTAACTTGTGGGGGGCAGGAGGGGTAACTGCCCCACAGGGTAACTGCCCCACAGGCCCATTTTAAGACAAAATTTTCTTACTCCATATACGATACGAACATGAAATTATAAATGAAGCATCAAACAGGTTCACTACATTACATACGCAAAACAGTACACAAAAGGTCAATAAAACAAAAATGACTTGTGCGCTCATTTCAGTAAAAACATCTACTATTGAGGGCCTTAGAAATAATATTTATTCGTATGGCTTTGAGATTTGTCAAAATTGTCCCCTTAATTAATTTGTCATGTTTGGAACGGGCCAAGGGGCGTGCGGGAGGGCCCACATGAATAAGAGAAAGATGGGAAGAAGTGGCCTATTTTTGAATTTTGAGGGAGGGGTCAAAACAACTTTCTCTAGGGACCCAGATATTAATACATGCACCCCCAGATAAAATCTAAGTTACGTCGCTGGTATTAAACTTATCTCTTCCGGAGGGGGGTACTCTCAGAGCTTCGGAAGGGCATTGCCCCCCTAAAAACATGCGTGAAAGAGACACTGATAGACACACGCAGACTCATCTTTACAAAATCTTTTCCCACAGTTTGTAATATATTCCAACATACTATGGAGGGACGTCCATAGGATTTTTCAAGGTTGGGAGAATGATCAGACACACGAACGCCTTGTAGCACGCTTTCAGACTGTACTTTATGTCAAACAATTATTTTCGCAGATTAACTAAAGTAGATATACTTAGTTGCTATAGTACTTTATACGGCATTAGTGTTGTATCGCCGGAGCACACGAAAAATCGGAGAAAGGTTCCAAAATGTACTAAATTAGGTAAGAAATGTACTAAATTAGGTTATATTATTTTAGTCAGGTTAAACGATCAAAAGAGAGGCGTGTAAACTTTTCCAGGAAATCGAAAATTACTGGTATTATTTAGTTTCTCACCCGAATCACATAATGGTAACTCTGGTTCAAGTCCTGGCTCTGGAGTCGTCGATGGGGGTGCGGACTTGGATTCCTCTATGGAGATCCACTTTAGAAGAACTTCAGGGTACGTGCGCGATAAGAACTATTTTGCAAAATACACTAACCAACTTGTCCTAGATGGCCACTTAAATGCAAGAATGCTTTCTAACCGAGTCAGCGTAGGAGCGAAGCAGGGGGAGTGCGAGCGTTAGCAAGGAACTGTGTCCGAAGGAAGCAGGCGCGTCAGCGACTGTGGGTATACACATAAACTAGATAACGCAAAACATAGTACATGACATAAAACACCTTGTGCGTGTATTTAGGGGAGATATCAAATGCCATCCAAAAAAGTAGCAAAATGTACTAAATTAGATTATATTAGGTTAGGTTAAATTATACGTTCAAAACAGGGAAATGTAAACTTTTCATCAAAATTTTCATATTTTGCTTAGTGACAAGAAACTAGTTCCTAGTAAATACGTTACTAATAGTTCCATGGAAATTGCCGATCTACTAGAAGTCATTGTCATGTATCGTAACAATGAAACCCAGATTATTGCGAGGATCGGTCCTGCCGCGATCAACATCAGGTACTGAGACTGTTACTGTATCACCAATCGAAATTTATGGAAACTTTTTATTAGAATTGCACAATATTATCTTAGCTTGTTCTTGCAAACTTTGTTTGGCTTTTTGTATAATGTCTTTTGGTGGACACTTTTTTATTCACTGACATGTAATTGGTGCACCATGACTCCTTCTCTAACGCACCACATATTGCGTCTACTAGTCTTGTACACTGCTCACAATAGTGAGCTCATGATATTTCATTGCCACAAATGAAGCACTTGTCAGTTCCACAACTTTTACAGGGTTCACTGAAAGATGGTTGAACGCAAGGGCGCCGACTTTCCAAAATTTATGTGAGTGCATACCAATGGAGGACGTGTTATGTGTTTTCACGGAAGTCTCGATGTTTGATTGATTTATTTATTTTTAGTTAAAATTTTTTATGAACACTTTCATAAAGGGCTGTGCTGTAATAAAGTAAAATATATCGGTACTATACGGATAAGTTGGGGCTGCTATTGCTCAGTTGATAACACGGCTGACTTAAACGCAAGAGAAACGGGTTCAAACCCGGGTCCAAACTAAAACTCTTGCCGGAGCCCCGGAGCACCCACGTAATCAGCACGCATGGTTGAACGTATTTTTTTCCACGGCTCCGTAGAAGCTTTAGTGAAAGACGCATTGATGTTTTCATCTTCATCTCTTGTTGGTCATTTTAAAGACGCGTGAAAGTTTTCAGCTTGAAGATTTGATGGAGCTGGACTGATAGTTTCTCCCTCTTCTCCATGTGATATCTTTTTTTTTTTTAATTTCGACTGATTCTATGTAATCAGTACAATCTTGTCATGGTCTTTGTTAATTAAACCAGAAAGATCATCTTCACACTCAAAAGCATGAATCTTATTATAAGGTAAAATTAATGTTTTTAGTACCCTCTTTACTTTGCATCACAGCATTGCTACATACGGAGTTAGCTGAATACCTTTACGATAAGTTAAGTTTTTATGAATGTTCGAATCTTAAAACCCTTCGACCACTTAGATCTATGATTATCGTTGAGCCATGCAATTAGATTTTGAATGTTTTGATTGGTCCTTTCAACAGAGTCTTGGTTGTGACTGTGGCAAGGCTTACCGTGGACCATTTTGACTCCATCCCACGTAAAACAAATTTCTTTTATTTCATTATTATAAAACTCTCGTCCATTGTCGGATTGAAGTACAATAGAACAACCGAAAATTAAAGAAAAAATATGTCCAGGAAGTTATACTCCATTTCTTCAGCTCTCTTTGTTTTCAATTCTTTTAATTATTTAAATGTGTTTGGTTTACCATAATGACTATATTTTCGATCCTCCTTTGACTGCATGTCATTTAAAGCAACCAGCGGCGCAAATCTGTCTTCAACATTTGGGGGGGGGGGGATGGGTAAGACTATTCCCATAATCTTTTTTTAAGCGATGTTCAAAATATTTATGAAGTTGAAAAACAATCCTTTGGAGTATCAGGGGGGCAGAGTTGTCTTCAACATTTGGAGGCGAGCAGATTTGAGGCTTATTTTAGAGGGGGCAAATTTCATCTCGTTTTCCTTTGTGGCAATCGGACACAAATCATCACATTTCTCCCCAAAAAACACATTTCAAATCAGATTATTTGGGGGACAGTCCCCCCTAGTTCCAAGATTGGAGGGGACACGTTTCCCTCATCCTCCCGGGATTTGCGCCAACGAAAGGAACTTGTCCTCTTGAATGAAGTTCTGAAGAAACAGAAGGTTTTATAATCAGCCCTTTCTTGGGTGTACTGTGTTTGACTTGACATTGTTTCCATAGAGAAATATAGTGACACTGCTTCGTACGCGATATTTTTGTATTTGGCCGGAAGTTCTTTTAACATACGAATTCTTCCCCCATGACCTGTTCTTTTGAGTACAGTAGAACCCCTCTCGTCAGCCCTCAGCTGGTCCGCCACTCCAATTGATCCTACCGTATTCGAGCCGAACTTGTCCCGACTTGTCGGTGACTCACGAAACCCATTCTCGTTTACTGCCGTCTCGGCATTGTTGTTCACTTACTGTTACCGCTTGTCCGCATTAGTGCTCCGTTATCTCTTGTATCATTTCCTTGGTTGTGCGTGATTTCTGTACTGTACTGTGATGTTTTTAGAACTTACTGTTCCTTTGTGTTTCCTGTAGAGAACAATACTGCCATTTTTTCTGTTCACAGATTGTTTATTTTACTGTAAATCCGTATTCATCTGTATTTTCTGATAATCCGATTTTTTTTTCGATCTGACAATACTTTAAGTCCCAATGGTGATTTATCAGAGGGGTTTTTCTGTACTTCAGAAAGAATATTAAAAAAATCCACTATTTTCTTTATCCCTTAACACACCGAACGGGATGCTCTAGGGACCCCAGAGGGTGATATTTGGTGATACTGCTGCTATTATAAGAACCAATTTATTCTCGATTTTTATATTTGGCCTGCATCCTTTTGGGATATCTGTTACATAATTAGATCAATGATACGTTCCTTTAAAAGGTGCAAAAAAATAAGTTGAGAAATTAAAATAATACGTAGGGTCATTAGAAGACTCCAGGTTGGTAAACAACGTTGACGATTTAGGCTTGGTGCGTTAAGGGATAAAGTACTTAACTGTAGTATCACCTGATTTTAAAGGTGGTATCAGTTTTGAAACGTCTTTCATGCACAGCACATGAAAATTCTTTAATGGCTTGCAGCCCTGAGGGTTCTTCTCTTCTGTCTTTAGCAGCGATCACCTCTCCAACGAGTTTGGAATACCTCTCTTTGTATACCTTCCCGGTGGTCTCATAAAAATTTCTTTAGGATCAGGTGATAATATTTAGTGCCAGACTATGAGAAAACTGCAACAGGTGCTGGGTTAATTACTGCAAAACAACACTCTTATAGGCAACCTAATATTCTTTTATGTAATTGTGGTTGCATAACAGTTCAGGGGGTTACACTGCAACGTTTCCTAAGACTGTAATATTCTGAACAAGTGGGTTATGTATGTAAAGTAGGTTAAGATTTTTTATATTTCTATTCAACAAATGCCACGTTAACTGTTCAGAAAACTTTGAATTTAATGATAGGCTTTCTCAGTCAAACACTTCTACTCTATTTCTTCGAAATAGATAATAAATAGTAATGGTGAAAAGAAAGAGGCCTTTGTTTTCCTTAGCTATATTTCTCATGATTAGTCCAGTTTCTTATGAGTCTTAGCTTCTTCTAGGGCTCCCAGGAAAAGTTGTCTTCTTCTTGTTGCTGATAGTATATTCTGCCTTTCCCTCCTTCCCCTTCCATTGTACCATTTATTACGTGACTGAAAATACATTTTCTTCTTAGATCATGTTTCAACTCGTTTATCTTCCTCCTTGTTCCTTTTCACCCCTACTATTTCCAGTACTTCTAATTAGTTCTGTGCTCTATCCAGGTACTTTTCCCAATTCTTCTTTACATCCCATTTGAAAATTCTCAATCCTTTTTTTTTTTTTTTTTTTTTTTGTCGCTTCTGCGTAGTACTGTTATTTCTTGATCAGAAGCCTTTTCTAAATCAATAGATCCCATATCAGTTTCTTCCTATTTTAAAAAAATGATTTTCACTATCGAAACAGAATACGTCGATTACTCTGGCCTATCTTAAGGTTGATGTAAAGGGAAAAGCTTTGCCGGTAGATGTCACTACAGTCTTCGTATCTTATGTATTTTTTACCTTTCACGAAAATTCATGATTTCTCTTACAAATTTTAGCCTAGATACTTCAAATTTTTAGAGAAGGAACTTCATAACCTAGCGAAGGCAACAATTCGTGCCGATTTTTTATTTAAAATTTTCTTCATTGTTGAAACAGTTATATTGTTAAAGGTTTGAATATCCATTTTATCAATCAAGCAATTCCAACAATGAAGGAAATTTTAAATAAAAAAAATCGGCACGGATTGTTGCCTTCGCTAGGTTATAAAGTTCCTTCTCTAAAAATTTGAAGTCTCTAGGTTGAAATATATAAGGGAAATCGTGAATTTTTGTGAAAGGTAAAAAATACATAAGAGAGATACGAAGACTGTAGTGACATCTATCGGCAAAACTTGTCCCTTTAAACCAATCTTAAATCAAAACTGTACTTCTTAAACTTGATTACTAGTTAGGTCATTCAATCTTCTGATCAATATATGAAGCACGATTTTATGAAATACAAAGCTATATTTCTATTGCACGGGCACATTTGAGCCCTTTAAGGACATACGGTAGCTTCTCACACCGGGTTTTTTTGTATTCGTTTAAGCGCGAAAGCATGGAAGAACATGTTTCACAGGCATTTTGCAGTCACGCATGCGATGCCTGGTGGCAGTGACGTCACAAACTTTGATTAAAAACAGGGCATAGTTTAGAGTTTTATTCAAAATATTCCTGACGCATTCCTATTTATCTCAGGATCATGATTCGACCCTCATTTTGATTGTAACGAAGTAGTGTTTTTAACTGTAACACCACATGTTTCTATTATGTACCTGAGACGAGAAAATCCCGCTCAGAGTGGGAAAATGTATTATATCAGGAAAAATTCCCTTTTTCGAGAATTTCTCTCTTCAGTTACAAGATACCGACATGGAAGCTCTACTGTTAGAAAAGATACTTTATTCCGAAGAGAGCGAGCTACGATTCTTGGTCCTACAATAAATAGGGATGTGTCGGGAAATTTTTAAATAATATTATGTTCTCTGTCATGATAAACAGAACATGGGAGTTTCTTCAGAAATAGGTAAATATTTTCTCCCCCTTATATTCAATATATGAGATTGAAATTTTCCACATGTATTATATACATTACATATAGTATTTTTCAGGTGATTTTGAGATTCTAACGATAACACACGGGGCGTCCAGCGAGGCGCTAACTATTAAAAAAGGGATTTTGTTAAAAAAATCCCCTTTTTAGGTAGTTTTTCTACTCATTTATATGATACCGACAGGGGAGAGGCCGTTAGAAAGAATGCTTCATTACAAAGAGAATGCGTTACGATTCGTGGTCCTACAATGAATAGTCCTGATGCTAAAGCTGATTGGAGAAAAATTGACTGAAAATATATTATCCAAAAATGGTTAGGGAAAATTGGTAAATCGGCTAGAGCATCAAAGCTATTTCCTCTAGAACCATTCTTTATACCTCATTCTCTCTACAATAAAGCAACTGTTCTTGATGTCTGTGTCATGTAAATGAGCAGAGAAATTCTGGATAAACGGAGATTTTATTTTCTAAAAAAAAAATCCTTTTTCTATCTTAGGGCATAGAGCTCCCTCGTGGCTAAGCGGTTAGCGTACGCGCCTTTGGGTTGGGAGACACGGGTTCGATTCCCGGCGGGAGCTCATGTGGTTCAGATTCCACGTTAATCAGTAGGTTCACGTCTCATATAGCCTCGCTGCTGAAAGGGACGCTAAACTAAAATCAACTCAACTGACCTCTATCTTAGGGCGGGAATTTCCCAACCCAGGTACATAATAGGGAAAATTCAGTTGAAAACACAGCTTCATTCCGAACAAAATGAGTGATCCTAGAGTACATAATCTTGAAGCAATAGCAGATTGAGTGAAAGTCTACAAATTACCTAAAAAATGGTCCTAAAAGGGTTAAACATATCTTCCAAGAACAGGAAGTATCCCTGCTCGTTACTTTCTAGAAAATCTATAAGTTGTAGATTTTAAGTTTACCCTTCTGTAGCAACCGGAAGTAAAGACGGATCACTTCCGGATTCAATATTGTATCTCTCATAGTCTAATATAATTTCACAACTGGTAACGTAACTCTTACTTTAAATCAAACCCGTACCCAGAGTGTGTATAGAATATCGGTGTTTTGCAGCATTGATTCAGTGTTACAAAAGTATTTATTTAGTAACAAAGCAGATTTGGTGTTGCTTTCTTCTCGAGTATTTCTGATTATTTATTTTTCTTTTAAAACAAAAAGGACATCGAAATGCTCTGTTATCACCTTCCCGTCCCCCTAAAAAAAATTGAGAAGCCCCACCCAAACCTCCCTTTCGATTCCATTGCACTCAATACAGTGGGTAGTTAGACGTCATCGTTATGAAGCATCAGATGGAAGAAACGGGAGAGACAAAAGGCGGCAATCGTTGCGCATGGAGTGCTCGGCGTTCCAAGCGAAGGGGGAACAACTAGGTATTGTTGGTTATGTAACGCAGTTGAGTTCACAATGTTGCCAAGCTACATTAGAAGTAACCAAATTTAAAAAAAAAAAAACGGAGAAATCTTTCACGTGTATCGTATTAGTCGGTAATAAGTATTTATTTACTTAGCCTATGTTGTCTGATTTACTAAAGTCTTTTATATACAGGGTGTTTCAAAATGAATGTCAATGTTTTAAAGTTTTCTAGTATTTATTACATTTAATGTATAATTATAAATAATACATAAATTGAAAGACCAACTCAAGTAGTTTTTGTTACAAGTGTTCAATGTGATCACCGTTCATCAGACGGTACACATCGAGTCGATAGGCGTGTTCTTCCCAAACCTTGATCAGTGTGTTTGGAGTAATTGTTTCAACAACTGATTCAATCCTCTCTCTTAAATTCGTCAATCTTCTTACAATTCTCCACACAAACGTCACTGGAATTGGTAACTCACGACTAGCCTACCGAAATGGTTTCTTGGGGCTACGCGTGAAAGACTCCCTCACTCATTCAACACGTTCTTGAGACATTCTTATTTCCTTCGTACTCTTCCCTTTGCACAGACAGCAAGTGTTTTCAAACTGATGATACCATCTACGGATATTATTATGATTTGGTGGATTGCAATTTAAGTTAATACGAAAAACACATTGCATTGTAACTACACATGTAAAACACCAAAAGCTTTCTGCTCACTAGTTGCTATCTTTGCAGTGTTGCCACAATCCTAGCTCTGGAGTGGCCTGAAAAATAGTACCAAATTGAAGCAAAAAGGGCTCAAGTCATTATTTTATACCAGTGTAATACATACCTCTATAGCACGAAACTAAAAGAGATAAAGTTCTAGAACACTTCCCCCTCTTCCAAGAGTCCAAATCAAGAAAGTGCTCTTTTTATTTTAAAAAAAAATCCAAATAGGAGGACTCAGTGGCGTAACAATGGTCTTTGGCGACCCTAGGCAAAATTCCTAGTGGTTCCCCTCGCCCATTTAATAGGCCAATATATGACCATCTGTAACTTACACGCCACATCCCATATTTGACTAGCTTTGGGCAGTGTTGCCAACATGAGATTTTTCTTTCCGCTAAAACAGGGCTAAAAATTCGCTAACTGCAAATAAAAAAAAAGAGAGAGTTATCACGTCTACAAAAATACTGTAAGTAATATTGCAATCGGTATTTAAGAAGATCAGCTAATTATTGCTCTCCAATAATGTTGAGATTAGAGCCTAAAAAGGTCAGTATCGTCCTCATCCATTTAACACTACGTCATCTTAGTCAACGTCAGGAGCGGACGAAGGCAAAAATTTTCACCCTGCCAATGAGTCTTTGTCCTCTCACCTAGTCCTAGCCTATACTTTACATTTTATTACAGTGATGTTAGAAAATACGTTCGAAAATTTATTTTGGAGTTCTCGTTTGGGCGCCTCCTGACGTTAGCGTCCCGGGCAGTTGGCCGGTTTGCCCAACCTTTGGTGTTTGTGCTTAGTTCTGTGTAGCTGCAGTACGTGGCAATTGTGCTGTGCCTCATAATAACACTTTTTAACTCGTTTTACTCCAAATCTTATAGGTCATAGAATTTGTCGTTATTGTTAAAAGCCTGTTACGCAGAGGAATTTTATTTATAGTTAGTAAGCTTAGTACATATAATACAGGACTGGTATCGTATTAATACAGGAGGATTAATTTCTTAATCATACAGTGCTATAACCTCGACGAGTTAACAGTAATGCCAATAAATTTGATATGCAAATGTAATAAACTGCAAGCGAAGTGAGCAGGAATTTTTATTCTTTCCATGTTTGGAAATGAGTACCACGAAAGCTTGGAGCTCCATTTATATAATTTGTTTCTCTTTTACTAAAAACCTGGGGCGCCCCCTAATATACCGAAACTTCCTGCGCCTGGAGGCAATGCCTACCCTGCCTACCCTATTGCTACGCCACTGGGAGGACCCCAAACAACCGTGGAAGTAGATGAAACTTTTCTCGCACGTAGGAAGTATGACAGAGGCCTCAAATTAAAAGAGAAAATAATTATAGTCTTCGGTATGTATTGTAAGGAAACCAAACGCACCTCTATTTCAAAGTGACCAATAAACCAAAACGATATTATGGTCATATATGAAAAAAATATATATTAAAAAACGAGAAACAAATCAATCATATCCGAGTTCACTCCTCATGACATCACACAGTATGAGTAACGTGAGATGTAGGAAAAGTCTTTCTGACACTTTTGAAAATGTGACAAGTATTTGTTAAATGGTGCTGAATTGGGTAGAATTGTACCAGCTTTTTCAGAAAAGGGGCTGAAAATGCCAGCGTGGTACCAACGGGCCGATGAATGACAAAAGGGGCTGAATTTGGTACAATTGTACCAAGTGTGGCAACAGTGTATCTTTGGTACTAGCGCTTTCTAACGGTAGATAGAGGAAACAGTACATGCACACGCGTGCTTACAAAACTGTGTGAGTTGCTCCTTCATTTCATGTATTATTTATAATTGTAAGTTAATTGTAATAAATATTACAAATGTTTAAAACCCCGATATTCACTTTAGAATATTCTGTATTTAGTTTGTCCATGCGTCTGATCGGGACACAAAAGTCTCAAGAAAACCAAATCTTTCACTTTAACATGCCACGGTTACCCCCTTTAGGCTAAGAGAGAACAATGATTGAGACAAGTGAACGATTATGGAAGAATTGGTGGAATGAGAAAGTGGGAGTAAACGGGAGTACCCCCCGAGAAAACCCACGGACACGATGTTGTCCACCACAAACTTACTTGGGCGGGTATCGAATCAGAGACCTTACGCACCAGAGGTAAGTCTCTACTATTACTGAGCCACCGCGACCGACTCAAAAGTCTCAAGAACTATTTCGTGAATCGCCATTAATTTTGTCCAGGATATACAAGTTGAAAGTCAAAAGCAAGAAACTAAGTTGATGGAAATTAGATACAAAACGGAATTGGTGGAAATCAACCACTTCCGGTATTTATGTCAATCACTATAGACCAAAATCAGTAGTATTTACCAAGGGTGCCATTTTTTTCTCTGTAACTTTCGGGGGAAGGGGTCAATTCATAAAAATTGCATATAACAATAAATAATGCTTGTAAAAATACATATTCATAAAAATATCTGGGGACCCACATGAGCTTTGGGAGGACCCGGGGACCCCGACCCCCCAGGATCGGCACCCTTGGTACTTACTAGGAAAGGTCGCGAGGTGTTACTCTGACCTCATATTGATACTATGCACGCTCGATTCCATTTTACATAGGAAACAATTAGGCAATTGGAGAAATCCTCAATTGCAAGAGTGTTTGTACTACGAACATTCAAAGTTCAAATTTGAACAGATTTTTGCAAAAAGGTCTGAAACAAGCATTTTTGAGATAGAGGTTTCATTTTTGGTATTGGGATGTTTTCTTGGATGCTCAACACAGTGGTGAGGTCAAAACGTATTCATTTTGCAAAATAAGGGCACTTATGGGGGACGGGTAAAGGGTAATGGCGTCTTATAACTATGCCGATACCAAAAATGAAGCTTCTATCTCAAAAATGCTTTTTACAAACTTTTTTACAAAATCTGTTCAATTTTGAACTTTCAATGCTTGTAGTTCAAATGCGATTGCAATCAAGGATTTCTCCAATTGCCTCATTGTTTCATATGTAAAACGGAATCGAACGTGCATAATATCGACATGAAGTCACATTAACACCCCGCGACCTTCCCTAGTTAGCGAAAATCGGTTTACTCCACTCTATTAAGAGCTGTAATAATATATTTAATCTAAATTCTTAAGGCTCTATTAAACCCGGAAGTAATACAGAGTAAAAATTCATTTCAACCTCAATATTGATATACATAGATTAAAAACGATAATAGATAGGTAAAAAATGTTTTTTTCCTGAATCGATTTAGTGTTCTAAGAATAGGTACCATATTCTCTCTTTTAACTCTCTATTCAAACCAGAAGTGCCAAAAAATAAACTACTTCCGTTTTTAATTTTCATCACTATAGTGAGAAAACGGTAATATATAGCGAGAAGCTGTCTTCTGCAATCAATTAATAGTCTCGAAAACATACCCCATCTCCATTCTAATCTTTGTACTGAAACCGGAAGTGGTAGAAATCTACTATCAATTCCGGTTTCAATATTAATTGAGAAAATATCTCGGAATACAAACCAAACTTTTTCACGAGGTGTACACACGATACTGTTACTTGTTTCTTTTTTTTTTCAAATTTGTAGAATAACTGGCAGCACTAACATTTCTATGTGTAACGAATTATATAAAAGAGAACTTATTTAGATTTCGGAGATAAGATTTATATTACAAGACAAATGGGGGCGCAGTAGCTCAGTGGTAGAACTTTCACCCACGGTGCAAGAAGTCTCTGTTCCGATCCCAGATACAATGAGTTTGTAGTACGCAGTTGCGCATCCAAGGGGTTTCATAAGGTTATACCGTTTTTACTTCCGCATTATCATTCCACCAATTATTTGATAAGCACTTACTTTCATTAGACATCCATCTCCTTTAGCATAATCGTGGACGTTAAATTTTAAAAAAAAAAAAAACTTAATGGCATAGCTCGAAAATGAACTTAGATAACTAAACTTTTACAATGGCGATTACGGCAATATTAAGTTTGTTTCCTTCGCGGTTTAGAGCTATATATATATTGGCTAGTAGATTATATATATTCCAAACAGTTCCTATGTCTTTTACATAAAAAGAAAATATTTCCCCATTCTGTCCGGATTATTTTTAGGATTTATAAGCAGGGATAAAGGAAATCTGGTAGCTGTAGTTGGGGGAGGGAAGAGACATTACGTGTATTTCGTTGCCAGATATCTAATCAAACACATCTAATTTCTGGAGTGGCAATCAAACTTTAGGAGGCATGAAACAACTTTGTCCCCCAGGATCTATGCTAGGAGTGAGGGATCTCTTATAATTGAGAATAGTACTTATTCTTTTCTTATCTGTAGATATCAAAGGATTTACACGTTCATATGATTTCTACATGTCTAAAAAAGAATTGGATATCAATTTCTGTATAACGTCCTAGGCGCACTGGAATATCGCAGTGCAAGGCTAAATTTAAGTTTGCGATGATTTTCGTCATCTTTGTTTTAAACTTCCAAACTATGCTATTAACGGCGTATTTAAGGGTGCTATCGGGCTCAAGCCCCCCAAATAAATTTGTCAGTTTTTCGCATTCTACGTACAACGGTAACTCTTCTTACCATTTCTATGAATTTCATTGACTTTAGTTTTTTAAATGTTTTTTGTTTGTTCAGAAATAATACTGTATTTTTCACATTTCATTCCATGTAAGAACTGCGTTCTTTTTGTTTCTTTCGTCCATTCTTCTCTTTTTTCTTTTTCTTAGCTGTTACTTTCTTTCGTTTCTCCTATTATACTTTCGACCGTTGTTAGTTATGATTCAAGTCGGCCATCCTCAGTAACACCAAAACTAAGAGGAGCTGATAAGCGAAACTTGCGTTCCACACCAACTTGCACTGATATCAAATAATGGTGCTTTTACTTATTATAGCAAAAGAATATTTACATCGTTTAGTTATAAAGATAGGTAAATGTTTGAATTAAAGAATATCAAGAGGGGGGAATATCTAGTCCGAAAGATTAGATAGGGCAAGAGGATGCTTCTTTTTTCTTCTATGAATAGAATAAAAGGTTAGATGCACTGTTACATTTTTGTGTGTATCATATCGCAAAAGATTCAAGTCTGCAATTCTTGCCATTAAAACTTCAATTTATGCATAAATTAAAATATATTTAATTCTTAAACTCAGGTGACCAATTGCCCCCTGCTTTCCCGTGTTTTGCATAGCTCCTCCCCCGAAAACAAATCCCAAATACGTCACTGTATGCTATGTATAAGTGTGGAAAGTTTTATAGAATAGCTATATCTCCTTGTGTCTATTGACAGGTATGAGAGAAAAAGTCAATAGAGAGGAAGAAGTTGTTTTTCCAAATTGTTTCAGCGACTCAGGAATAGTTTCCATTTCCTCCCTTAATCTTCTATTCAAACAGGAAGTGGTAGAAACACTGTTAACAACAGCCTCTGAAGAAAATAGGAGAGATGGCCTTCAAAAATAAGCTTTTTTTTACGCAAAAATGGCTAGATTTTGAACTGATAACCTATAACCCACATTGTAGATTTTGAACCCCATTTTTGTGTGTAGGGTTAAAAGTGAGCTATAGTACAATTTGAAATGTTTAATTTTATTCACTGAAGACTAACAAGCAACATAGATGACTTTAAATTACAATAAAATCCATCAATAACTCAACTGATCTGTGAAAGTCAACAGCCATATTATCAGCTGAATTGAAATAAGTCATCATCGATGACGTCGCAGCTAGCCAAGGCGCTGGAACAGGATGCACCATCGTTGGATTGTGGATTGGTTGTGTTTGTGCAGACTAGCATTGTCCCAATTTTCAGCATTACTTCTATCGGCAGTTCATAGTACTTACAACAACGCTTTTAATTTCTCCATACACCCACATGAATCGTCATGATTGCATTGAGTGTTTTCAAGCTAATTAGATATCCTATTTGTTTCCTTTAATAAACAAAAACAATCTCTGTGGCTTGAAGAAACGAACAGTTACTAAATTTGTATTACAAAACTCATTCTCGCAACGAAATGCGAAAATTAAAATAATTAAAAAGTAGCAATTGAGGCCGTTACTGGAGCGACATTAAAATTCTTTCTGAGTCGACAAGTATTAAGTAGCTGAAAATCTGTCGTTGGGGAGAGAGACGATTATATATAATGACAAATAGGCTTATTTTACCAAAAAAAAAAACACTTGATTTTCAAAGAAAAAAGTGATTTTAGAATTAATTTAACAGCTAATAAGAAAGGCAAAGATGGCAAAAAGTTTCATAAAATAAGTTTTAAGGCTATAAGCATTTCGTACATTTGTATGGTTAAATGACTCTCCAAATAGGCTAGATTTAGCCAAAAATAGGCCAGATTAGCATCACTGAGTAGAAATAGACCATATCCGGTTTTAACGTTGATCGTCATAGAGCAAATATGGAAATAGAAAGCGAGAAACAGTTTTTTGCTACTGATTCAGCTTCCAAGGAATAGAGTATATCTCCCTCTACTTAATTGCTTTAGTCGGCTCAGTACGCACTTGGGCTATTTGCATACGCACTATTTTCTACTGGTTATATCTTGGTTCTCCGACTTGCACAAAACTCGGAACATGGTGGGAAAAAAATCTCTACAGAATTAGTTGTATGATTTGGCGTAACAATTCTTTGGTCGGCATTGTACAGGCTAACGCAATTGGCATACGCACTATTTTCCAGTGGTTATATCTAAGTTATTTGAGGCGCACAAAACCCGTGAGATATTGCACAAAACTTCACAAAATGAGTACTACTAATATCTTATATAACAATTGCCTTGGTCGGCGCTGTACCTACTTGGTTTATTTGGATACGCACTATTTTCGACTTGATACATCTCTGTTATTTGAGGTGCACAAAAACTCGGGAGATGTTGCACAAAATAAATGCTAACGATTGATATACCTTTTGCGGAATGGGTGTTATCCGAACTCCAGTGCCTGGCATACCTACTATTTTCAAGGGGCTATATCTCTGTTATTTGAGGTGCACAAAACTCAGGATATGGTGCACAAAATTGCACAAAATACATGCCAACGATTGATATATTTTTTGGCAAAATCGGTGTTATGCGAACTCCAGTGTTTGGCATACCCAATATTGTCAAGGGGCTATATCTCCGTACCGTACCTGAGGTGCACAAAACTCGGGAAGTGGCGCACAAAATTGTACAAAAATCAATCTAGAAATTGGTATATACTTTTCTGAGTTTTCGGTTGGAAGAACTCATTCCTGGTATACAGTTGAAAATTTTAAATTTGAAAAATTTTCAGTTTTTATGAGGTTCACAAAACTGGAGATATGGCACACAAAACTGCACAAAATGTGTACAAAGTTTTAGTCTAGGTTTTGTTTGAATCGGTTTCTGACGAACTCCAAGTTAACGGACCTCTTTTCATTTAAAAGAAAAACAGAAGAAATTTAATCCAACAATTGATATTTCTTTTTCTACGTCTGCTTGTACTTTTAGTTTCTCCACAGTATTACACAGACAGTTCAAATCGAAAACATTACAGTAACACGAGTGAAGCATACTTTCTTTTTGGATGCTGGTGAAATTTTGGCCCATCACATTTTGGAATATTTACAGATAAAATTGAATACTTTGCATGAAATGGCATATTTCTAGAGAACAATTTTCTGCATGCGACAGAATTAAATACAAAGTAATAGAGCTGTATTTTGGGTGTACAAGTGTAGTGTTACTAGTTTAAAATCTGTTTCAAATCTGCTTTTGAGGGATAAAATAAGTGAGTGCATATGAAACATGAATATTTACTGCTATTTTATACCGGCAGTATTCTTCTTCACAGTGTACAGAAGCTGTATTTTATGTTTAAAAGTTGAACGTTACTAGTACGAAATGATGATAACTGCCACTGAAACTTGTATTTGCCAAAACCTACTTATTTTCACCACCTTTCTTTACACGTATATCCACTGCGCTAACACACCTGCTCCCTTCGGATGCACTCCTGTGCTATCGTGCTGGCCCGACACCTTCACCCTGCCCTGACTCTATTAGATAGTATTCGTGCTTTTTAGAGGTCACCTAGCACAGGTTGGATTGTGTTTTGCACTGTATTTTTTCCCATACATTGGGAAGCCGTATTTGTTTTACGCAAATCGTAAAAGAATTGTAATTTCTCAACAAATATAAAGGTAACCAAAAAAGTTCTGTCAGTTTTTGTGGAAGTCGGAGTTCAATTGGTCATCACACCGTGAGTTGAATGCGAATGGAGATAAGGCGAAAGTCAGTTGATGGTGTGGGTATATCCAACATAGTACCTGGTTGTGGCAGTTCAGTTACACCATGAACTTGCGTAAGAAGAGAATGAACATGGGAATTTCACAGAGCGTCATAAGGGCGTTTGTATGCTGTACGACTTCAAACTGGGGTCAAACGCCAATTATGCCAGGCCTTTGGTAGGGTGTCGTGACTGCGTGGAAAGTTCAGTGGTGGTTTAACAAGTTTAAGGATGATGACGAAACACTAGAAGACGCACCACTTGCCGGAAGACCAACATATGTACAAAATTAAGATCTTCAGGCAGCAATTGAGGCGAACAGTGGCCAGACAAGTGAAGAACTGGAACTACAATTCAGTGCAAGTCGAGAAACCATTCGGTACTACCTCCATCAACTTCGGAAGTACTACAAGTTGGGTCGATGAGTCTCATATGATTTGACTCCCTGCCAGAAGACAACGCGAGTAGTCACCTGTGTTTCTTTGCTGTCTCCTCTGAGGAAGGAGCTATTTATGGACAGGATGTTGACATGTGATGAGAAGTGGATTCTGTACGAAGCTCCACATTGCCGTCATCATTGTTTAGCATTCCATGTACCGGTTCCAAAATAACCGATTCCAGAAGTGCACCAAAAACAGGTCCTGTGTGTTTTGGTGGACTGTTCGCGGCATCATGCATCAAGAAATGCTACCAGCTGGTCAGAGCAATAATGCAACTGTGTACTGTCAGCAGTTGAGCCATGTCAAGAAAAACTCAAAACTCTGGAGCTAGCACTTCTGAGTCTCATAAGGGGTCCTTCTGTTAAAAGACAAGCCCCATATGGCTACGATGACCCGGGACATCATTCTACGCCTTGGGTGGGAAACACTATTGCATCCGCCATCCCCGGGCATTATTACGTGTTCCATTTCTTGGACAATCACCTTAGAGGACGCTAGTTCAAATCTTTCGTAGAGGTGCAATATGCATTTTATACCTTCTTCGCGTCACGGCCTACCAAGTTCTACCGCGATGGAATTCATGGCCTTCCAGAACATTTTCAGAAGGTCGTCAATGCTGATGGGTACTATTTTTGATCTTCCAGGTACGTCTTAGGTGACATATCAATGTTGGAAGTGAAGGGATGAAAAATCGCCAGAACTTGGTTACCTTTATAAGTATTTCCGGTGGGTTCCATGAATTTTATCTATACCAGGTGAGATATTTTCGTGTCGCTCACGGCAAATCTTTTGAATGACAATAGGAAGGAAATTACTGAAGGAATTATATTTTAAAACAAAAAGATACTTCGAGTGGTGGGCCAAAAGTAAACGCGAACGTTATGTTGCATGAAGAACACAAGTGCAACCTATTGCTCTCATCTCGTAGTATGATTAGCGTACTTAGGTTTGACGCAGAAAACCCGGGTTTGATTACCGGCGCGAGCTCATGTGGTTCGGATTCCATGTCAAGCTGTAAGTCCAGGGAAACGCGCACACAGAAATTTGTGTTAGGATGGCTCTAATACTACAAGACACCACGTCAAAGATATTGGATTAGTGTAATTTACACTTAAAAGATGGTAATTGTTAAGTGTTGCTACCTATATTCTTAGAAGAAAATAGTAGAACTAGATTGTTTCTATAAGAAAAGAAAATGTGCTACAGATGAAGTGTGCGGACAAATGTTTATAATTAAAAAATAATTTCTCTACTAAACAAGTATAGTTCTACAGTAGCGTACTCAGGAATTTATTTCGGGAGGGGTCCAAACTCAATATGAGGGTATTTTATATTAAAATTCCTAAAATTGCCCCTAAAATTAGGCTAAATTTACACAAAAGTGGAATTTCAGGGGGGTCACGACCCCCATGACCCACCCCCTGTGTACGTCCCTGGTTCTGAAGAAAACATAAATGTATGTCGAGTTGAGAAGTTTTGTGAGGAGGGTTCGGAGCTGGTGGGCCCTCAATGGGTGCGCCCGTGGGCAGGCCCGTATCCAAGGGGGGGCAAGGGGGCCGCTCCCCTAAATTTTTGCTGCCGCCCCTAAAATTTTCAAGGTAGTATTGAAAATGAACTATAACATGGTGATGAACTATAATATGGTTGGATCGAGCCCCCCAACTTCAGCAGACCCCCCTACATTTTTGGGCTGGCTATCGGCCTGCCCCTGGGTTCGCGTCTCACATTGCCTCGGTGCTGAAAGAAAGGACCGTAACTTGTGGGTTGCAGGGGGGCAACTGTTACTCCAGGGAAGCTCCCCGCCGTTCGTAGGGGGTCCCATTTTGAGATACGATACTAACATGAAATTATAAATGAAGCATCAAACAGGTTCATTACATTACATAAACAAAACAGCACACAAAAGGTAAATAAAACAAAAATGAGCCGTGGGACCATTTCAGTAAGACATGTCTACATTTAGGGCGCTTGAAATAATATTTATTCGTATGTCTTTGAGATGTCAATATTGTCCCCTTAATTAATTTGCTCAGTGGTAGTGCGTTCACCTCCGGTGCTTGGGGTCCGTGGTTCGATCCCAGCTCGCGCCGTGGGGACTTTGTGATGAACAAACACCGTGCTCGTGAGTTTTCTCGAGGTTCTCCCGTTTCCTCTCACTTTCTTCATTCCATCATTTCATTCATTTCTCATAACCACCGTCTCCCTCAGCCTAGCCGGCATAATCGTGGGACGTTAAACTGAAATATTTCATTTCATTTCATTCCACTGTTGCCGTGACAGACATTAATGGAAACATGCCAGTAAATGTATGAACTGAACTCTATTACCGTTGGGTGTGTGCCTGGTGACCAAGGGCGCACACATTGAACATTTGTAGAATGTACCAGAAACTTGGTAAGTGTATCTACCTTTTCATGTATCACTTGTCTTGGTATGTCGTGTACTTGTAAATAAACAGTGCTTTGAAAACAGATGAATAACTTAGGTTAACCCTACATAATTCTACCACTCCCACTTTTAGTAGAGAGATACGTGTGGCACCGAAATCTACTCTTGGGTCGTTTAATCCATTTCATAAAACCGCTTCTTGCTATCTCTTTTAGATTTTACTCTGGCACTTGACATATTGACGGAATGGCGTAGCCATTTTACACAATAAAAAAATAGTGATTAACCCCTTTCTGCATGATTTTTTTCTTTTAGCGAAACAAAATAATCAGCATTGGAAATCCTCATATGGGAACTTGAAAAATGAATTAAAACTTGAATTTTAGATTTTTCACTTAATTCCGACGAGAAATAAATAAGTGAAATATATCACACACTTACAACTCACAAAGAACATGCCAGATGACACCAAAATCTCTTATTCATACACGTCAATATCTCACACAGCAGACAAAACAGTCATTTGATGCCTTTGATAAATCACAAAAAAGCTAAACTGAAAAACAGGTATGTGCCATATATAACACGGCATGCGGTAAATGGTTAATCAATACAATTTTGATACAGGCTCGACGTGACTCCTTTTTTGCGTGTTCTTCAACACCAAGGATCTGGTCGTCTTTGGTGCGAGCGGTCCCGAGTTCGATTCTCAGTGGGAACACTCGGTCGAAAAAGTTTAAGAATTTCTTCAGGTCATCATGAGTGAGGTTTCCCTCATTCACACCGGGCAAATGTCGAGATAGTACCTAATATACAGGTCGCAGGCTGCTTCCTACCTTCCCTAATCCTTTCTTCGTCCCCTTTCCTCGGATAGTGTAATCGCCGAGGAACGCCATCATCCCTCATATACGTAACGGGTTAAATGGCCATAAATGCCGAAAACACAGAAATATAGTTTCTAATACTAACAAGGATCCGGTATTGCGCCTAACAGACACTGTGTTATAACTTATCACAGAGACGGTGCTCGAGAATTGTTACAGAACTACGTTGAACGCAGAATTAGAAACAGGTTGACGATGATTTTTCTGTTTAACATGTACGTTGTTCTTAATACCTTAGCAGACTTATCGAAAAGAAGGCAATTATATACTTGCATTAAAAACTGCAACAACTTCAAAACCTTGTGTATCAAATAGATACAACGATATTGTAATTTCAAGCACGTTTCTTTTTAAGCACAATTTTATTTTCATGATGGGCGGGTCACCGAAAGTAACACATTCTCTGGGGTTTTCAAGCATGCACACGGACTTAAATTCATATCATATATATCTAATAACTGAATGAATGTTTCTATTACTTTTAAGGTTTTGCTATGAGCTAAGTTTTACACTGTGCATTTGACATTCTGGGTTCACACTTGCAGACGGTTCTACCAAATATAAAATTTATAGTTAAAACGCGACGTGAAAAACTTTTTGTGAATTTATGAGAGTGTAAATACAAGGAAGTACTGTCAGTGCACAACATATTGAAATAAATTTTGAGTGATATTTTAAGTTGTATGTGTAAGTCTGCTTTCACACTATCCTCGTTTATGCGAACAGCCCCTTCGCTGACGCGTCTGCTCCCTCTTCGTTTCCGCTTGGACCCCCTGCTGCACTCCTGCTCTGACTTGTTTAGATAGTATACGTGATTTTAGTGTCTACCTAGCACAAGTTGGTTCGTGTTTTATGCAATGTAGTTTTTATGTCATATGTCCCCACTGTATTTATGCTGAGGCTTCCTGAAGTCAATCTGCAAGTAGTAGTAGCAGATCCTAATTTAGTGCATTTTCTGCCAAAAGAGATACCAAACTTTAACCTAACCTGAAAATGTAAAAAAAAGAAAAAAAAGAAAGAAAAGTGTCAAAATTTGGAAAAATCGTCTGCTCGAGTAATGCCGATATTTTTACCAAGTAACGAACAACCAATGCTTCTTCCAGACACGTTTTTGAGGAGTTCTACCCCGCGGAGCTCTGAGAGTGCTCCCGGAGGAGACCAAAATAATAAGTCTATAATATAATCATAAATATAATAGCATAGTGTGAAAATAATATATGCCCCTCCGAATATTAAGTGTGCCTCCCCGGAACATTTTTTTCTGGAAGAATCACTGCGAATAATAGTAGTTTGATGTAATAGTTCAAAAGAATAGTTCCGTAAGTGTATGAATTTTCTTATGACATTTACATAAATAGAAGTGCTGCAATATATTATTCCAATGTGAACTACGTTTTTCTTAGTCATCAACTGTATTTTATTTCTCGTAATATTTTATAATAAATAATTTATACCATACTTCATTATCCTTCATAAGAATCATGTTAGTTTAATAAGAAAGATTTTTTGTAAAAGTAGTGTTTGACAACTGTATATAAAACAATACCTAATGACGTGTTATTAAAAAAAATACTCCACATCACACCAGGTGATGGATTAAACGACTACCATTTTAACATTTAACTCCAAAATGCGATGAAGTTGAAGTAACTACAGACTTATATCAATATTTAACACAACTTTGGTGACCCAAAACCACTGTGTTGAATTACCACCTCCATTTATACTGTGTAAAAGACTGCCTACATTATGCATAGCCTGGTCTGGAAGTCAATTAATATGAATGTATTTAAGATGGAAAGTACTTTTAGTGTTCATGTTGGGATTTTTTTTAAAAAAATGTTTCAGTTTATTAGGAAAATAAATAATAGTGATTCTATCTGTAATGATTAGTACAGTATAGAATAATATAAAAAAGCTTATGTTTCTGCTGCGATAAACCCAATAGGACTTCTTTATTCATATTACTTGATAATTTAAGTCATTCCTGTTTTTCAGTCTCTTAACTCTTTTAAAATCCTTCCTTTTTTAACCTAAATTTTAGACTTTCAGTTAAGCTGGTACTGCTTCATTTGCTATTTATCGTAGGGCCCTGGTACATACCTCATTTTTGTTCACAATAGCGTAACCTTTCAAACGATACCATTCACATTCTGCCAGCATGACCCTGAGGCGGAAAATTTTAAGAGAAATCAGGACTTTTTCTGAGATTTTTTTCAAATTTGAGCCCCTGTGTTAACGCGTAGATCTTAAAATCAACTGGTAAATATTAAGGGGGTATACTGAATGTGTGTTCAAAATTTAAAGTTTCTATCTTGAGCAGTAAGGGCGATAAAATATTTACAAATGAGCTAATAGTATCCACACCCAATACCATATGACCTGAAAAGAGCCGGATGCAATGTAAAAATTTCCTGAGACATCACTATTTATTTCTGAATCATGTTTCGTACTTTATTCTCTTCAGAATAAAATAGCGTTTCAAACGGTATCACTCTCATGAGTCTATCATGTCCGCAAGGAGTAAAAGTTTGAAGGATATAGTGATTTTTGATTAAAAAATCCCTTTTTCCTAAGTTTGGTCCCCTCTGGATCCCTCCTGTTGAAAAACACAGATCCTAAAATTAACTAAAAATACTAAGTAGTACACTGAATGTGTGTACTAAATGTCAGGCTTCTATCTTGAAAAGTAAGGTAAAAAAAACTATTTACCAATGTGCTAAGAATATCCCCTCAATATTCCAGATTCCTATTTAAAAGAGAATCTCAGGTAAAAATTTCCTGAAACATTCCTATTTATCCTAGGATTATTTTGAATCTCGTTCTCTTTAAATAGGACAGCCTTTCGGCCTTTCAAACGGTACTATTCACATGTCTTCATCACGTATCTGAGGCGAGAAAATCACGAAGAAAGATTTTTTCTTTAAAATAATCCCTTTTTCCTAATTTTACCCCTCTGGACCCTACCTGTACTAACAAACAGATTTGAAAAATCTACAGAATACTAAGGGGGTACACTGAATGTGTGTGGAAAATTTCAACCTTCTACGTGAAAAAGTAAGCCCGCCAAAAAATAATAACAACAGGCCTAACGAAAAATAATAAATTGTGATCATCACACCCTATTGTGTGTCGATCCAGACAGGCGTGAAACCATATGTAACATATTCTACACTGCCTCCGTGCTTGAAAAAACAGCAAGAAAACAATCTAAAAAGCTTTATTAGTACATTTTAATCGAATGACGAAGATACTACTCTATCTTAGTTATAACTACGAAACATTGTAAAAGTTTAAGGACGTTTATTATTATTTTTTTAGAAAGTGAGTTGGCAACGCTGTCGGAGGAAAGAAAATAAGTGAGAGAAATGAAGGACCAATCAACTGTGATGGGAAACGGGAGAGGGAACTAGAACGAATATGTATGTGTGTGTGTGTGAGAGAGAGAGAGAGAGAGAGAGAGAAGGAGAGAGAGAGAGAGAGACGTATGGTTGTGTGTATATGTTGTAGACTTGAAGGTTTCGTGACAATCTCTTCTCGCATGCAAACCTCCTTTCTCAGGTCTCCTCGGATTGCGATTTTGTGGGGGATCAGTGTGTGCGGGGACCGATCGACGTGGCATTGCGGCGTTTCCATTGCAGGCAACGCAAGCAGAGTCGTCCGACTGGACACCAACCGCTGGGCGAAATGGGTTCGCCAAACGCTATACACCAGCCGTCCCTTCCCCCCTGACTTCCGCTAAATAAACACCATCATTGCTACAAGGGATAACGGAATGAGGAGCGATTCTCACTTTACAAAGGATCTATCACACAAACAAACATAACGATCACCTTCAAAATTACACAACTTTATTTTTTACTTCTATTCTTTTATAATTTAAATAAATCAATATTATTGGTGTTTAATACGAAATAATTTTGTTTAAGAATGAGACATCTACCAATCAGAGTGTATCTCATTGAGCTGAAGAAATCTGTGTGGGTGAGCTTAAATTGTCATGCGTATTTTTCGAGATAATATGGAAAAACTAATTCTGTATGATCAGTACGCCACCTATCAGAATGAGATTTATACTGAAGTACACGTTCGTTAAGATTTTCAGGAGTCAAGCAGAAAAAAATAAGAGGGTGTTAGAAATGGTGGGGGAGTAAAGAACAACTTTAGATCTACTGAGAAGAGGAAATGAAACTAGTTAGGACGTTGGTTAAGAAGGAACTGTGTCATAAGGGACGTGTTAGAGTTTATGGTGGCAGGAAAAAGACGCAGGGCGCGAAGGAGACTACAATTAATGGACGATATCAGAACAAGAAAACTGTGCCTGAAGACGAAGAAGTTGGCGAAAGACCGTGGAGCGTGAAAGCTTCTCAGTTGCTGCAAGTGACCTGTCAATAATGGCAGAATACCTATGATGATAATGATGATGATGATGGTATAGTAACCAGATGACAATACATCGTATGGCTAATGGGATATATACCAAAGTTATTTCAGTTTAATTATAGAACGTTCTTGTGGCTATATGGTAGTGTACGTGTTTTCGGCGCGGGAGACCTGGGTTCGATTCCCAGCGGGAACGCATGTGGTTGGGCTTGCACGTTAAGCTATAGACCAACGTTTTATAAAATATCACACCTAAAAAGGGACATTAAACTCTAATTTCCAACTGTCTAATCACTTAAATTTATTATGTTGTCCAAAATTGAGAGATACATCAATCAATTGTGACATTAAGTTGAGCAAAATTATGTACTTGAAGGTAAATTGTCAGGCGAAATTCCCGATTAGGATTAGGATTAGAAATTAGATTTCGGCACCTATGGCCATGTTAGTCCGTCACATATGAGGGTTGACGTCGCTCGTGATTACATAATCCCAGGAAAGGGAAGGAAGAAAGTGACCTGGAATCTCCATGTTAGATACCATCCTGACATTTGCCAGTTGAATGAAAAAAAAGGGGGGAAATTCACTGAGAATTGCTGGTCTGAAAAAGCTTTCACACTTTTCCGATCGAGTATCCCCACCCAGAATCGAATCCGGGACCGGTCGCTCCAAAGAAAAGAGCATTGGTGAGTACGCTACGCGGGGCCACTGCGTAATTTCGAAAAAAATAGAAAAATGTATTTTTTTTTATTTCGATGCAAAGTATGTGGTTCGTTCCTAACAATAAGTGATAGCTTATATTCTGCTTAAACAAATCGTTTATTTACATATATTAATTACTGTCTTTATATGTTGTTAAGTAGGCCATTGTTCCTATTCTTATTTGTTTTCTACTAAAGATAACGATGACACACATAATATTCCAACGGCAAAGAAAATTAAAATACAGTAGAACATGCGTGTAACTGAATCTTCTCTCCATTTTATTATTTTATGCAATTTAATAATAAATAGGTAAATAAATAAGGTTTAATTATCTCTCAACTCGACAAACGTCCACTCAACACTTTTATTTCTATAGCTGTAAATAAACATCAATCCATGCAAAGCTTGATTGCCTAACGATCAAGGGCGCCGATTTCTCTAAATTTTGGGAGGGCCCCATTCGGATGCGGAAGGTATATATATATGAGGATTTTAAGACAAATTGCATTCAAATTATGCCAAATATTGTATATTCATAAATACAATAGGAGGCCCACATGAGCTTTGGGGGCCCCCGGTCCCTCAGGGTTGGCCTCCTTGCTAACGATATATATTTACACTACGAAATTAAGTCTAAATATGGGTCCGCGTAGCGTAGTCGATAATACTCTCTTAACACTCTCGCCTTTCGTGCGAGCGGTCCCAGGTTCGATTCCCGGTGGGGATACTCGGTCAAAAAAGCACAACACCTTAATCAGGCCAGCAATCCTGAGTGAGGTTTTTCCTCATTTTTCCTCATCCATACCAGACAAATTGCCAGAACGATACATAGCATACTAGTCCCAGACCGCTGCCTTGCTTCCTTCCCCATTCCGTTCTTCCTCGCAAATTCCCCATCAGTGTGATCGCCGACCGATATCATTCCTCATATGTGTGACGGGTTAACATGGCCATAGATGCCCAAAAGCCCAGAAACCTAATTTCTAACCATAATTCTAAATTTAACAATTTTATTTTCAACGTTTCTTTGCCTTTGAAAATTAAACACATTTGATATCTACAAAGAAATGAGCAATGAAACTTTTTTACGGATTTTTAAAGAAGTTTTTTAAATATGGCCAGGACCAGAGGACATTTGACATAGATCAGAGCACGACTAGAAGTATTAAGGTTCATTCGAATCTAACGGGACTACAGAACGTATTCTGCGTTGATCATAGATTTTCTTTATAAGTCTTGTGCTTATACAACCCACATGATTTAACGGTACTGTTGGTTGCATACATTCGGATACTACGGCAGTAAAATAAAATGTGTCTGTTTTGTTGTAACATCAGTCAAACTATTAAAGATTTTCCTTTTTTCTACTTTGTGAAGTCCGTATGGATGATGTTATCAATGACTGTTACAAGAATATGTTTTCTCTAATTCGTAAATATTATATTTCAATGTTGTTTCAACTATAAATAATAGCTTTAGAAAAAATTAAATCCCTTCACCACGGCATGATGCGTCCTCAGTTTGCGGATCGAGGAGACGGCCTCTAGATATATTGCGAATATACTGAATAAACAGTCCCGGACAGACTACAAGGGGTGGCCCTCCAGCTTGGAGGTTTGGGTGAGGCTAAAAACCTTATCCTGTAAAAAAAAAAAAAAAAAAAAAAAAAACTTTACAACATCCAAAAACCTTATAGTGAAGAGTACAAAATTATCACATCTTGACGTTCATAAATACACTTGGACCTCACCAGAGGGAAATACATAATCAAATTCATCACGTTTAATATATAGAAGAACATAGCCTAGCATAATTGATGTTCGGTCGTTTAGAGAGGCTGATTGTGACATGATCACTACCTGGTAGTAGCGATAGTACGAGAGAGATTATCATTGAATAAAGGTAATATTCAATGTCCGAAAACGGAGAGATTTAATTTAAAGAAATTAGAAGAGAGAGAAGTAAGAGAGGAGTACCAGATTGAAGTTTGGAATAGGTTCTCGGCTTTAGAAGATTCGGAGTGCACTAGTGTTGAGGATACCTGGATTGAAATTAGAGATAGCATTAAAATTTCAGCAAAAGAAAAATTGAGACACGCAGAAATACGTAGGAACAAACCATGGTTCGACCAGGAATGCATTAAACTAACAGAGAAGAGAAAACAGGCAAAATTACGCTGGCTACAAAATCCGAATGAAATAACTACACAAAATTTCGCAGATATCAGGTGGGAAACTTCCAAAACTTTTAGAACAATGAAACGCGATTTTTTGAAAGCTAAAATTAAAGAACCTGAAGATAATAGTAAAAATAAAAACATCCGGGACATGTATAAGGGGATCAGCGAATTTAGGAATGGCTATCAACCTCGTGCTTATATATTAAAGAAATCTGACGGTACAGTTCTCACTGATACGGTAGCATCTTAAATAGATGGAAATATTTTTTTGACGATTTGCTTAACACGCAACCAAAAACTAGTGTGCTTGGAGAAAAGGAGATACACACTGCAGAGTCGTATATTCCAGAACCAAACCGAATAGAAGTAGAAACCGCTATAAAGAAATTGAAGAAACACAAATCTCCGGGTGTAGATGAAATTCCGGCTGAGTTAATTTTAGCTGGAGGCGAAAAATTGTGGAACAAGATACACAAACTCATTCTCCTTATCTGGAACAAAGAAGAATTGCCACAAGAGTGGAAAGAATCAATCATTGTTCCAATTCATAAGAAAGGCGACAAAACATTGTAATAATTATCGAGGCATTTCTCTTCTGTCAACATTCTATAAAATCCTTTCAAATATTCCATTAGCAAGACTGACCCCATACGCAGATAAAATTATTGGAGATTATCAGTGCGGATTTAGACAAAATTGATCAACTATCGACCAAATATTTACCATTCGACTAATCTCGAAAAGAAGTGGGAATACAATACCCCTTTACATCAACTATTTATTGATTTTAGAAAGGCGTACGACTCGGTTACTAGAGAAACATTGTATATACATCATTTTTATATAATTTGGAATACCGAAAAAGCTAATTAGATTAATTAAGATTTGTTTAAATGAATCCTAAAATAAAGTGCAGGTAGGAAAATGTTTGTCCACGAGCATTCACGTCGAGAAGGGCCTCAAACAAGGAGATGCAATGTCGGTATTATTATTCAACTTTGTCCTGGAATACGCTATAAGGAAAATCAAAGATAGCAGCCAGGGTCTAGAGTTGAATTGTGTTCACCAGGTTATGATGTATGCTGATGATGTAAATTTAATAGGGGATGATAGTAGAACAATAGAAAGGAATGAAGAGATCTTATTAAACGCATGTAAGGAGATGGGTTTAGAAGTAAATGCAGAGAAAACTAAATTCATGGAAGATCGTCGGGATCGTAATACTGCAAATTATGATGCGTTTAAATATCGAATAATACTTTTGATAAAGTGGATAGTTTCAAATATCTAGGATCAATATAACAGAGAAAACCATAGTTACGAAGAAATTAGATTGCGACTAAAAGCAGGGAATTCGTGTTATTATTCAATTCAAAATCTCTTGTTGTCGCGAATTGTGTCGAGGAATTTGAAGCTTAAAATCTACAAGACGATAATCATGCCTGTTGTTCTATATGGATGCGAAACATGGTCGCTTACACTGAGGGAAGAACATAAACTGAAAGTATTTGAGAACAAAATCCTGAGACGAATATTCGGACCCAAGAGGAACGGGAATGGGGAATGGCGGAAACTTCATAACGAGGAACTACATAATTTATACGGTTTACCCAACATTGTTAGGGTCGTCAAGTCTAGTACGCTCAGTTGGGCAGGTTATGTAGCCAGAGTGGAAGAAAGTAGAAACGCTTTCAAAGTCTTAACTGGAAGACCAATCGGAAAACGACCATTAGGAAGACCTAGGCGCAGATGGGAGGACAAATAGTAAGATGGATCTCGCAAAAATAGGAATACAAAGTAGAAACTTAGTCCAAATGGCTAAGGATAGAAGTCAGTGGAGAGCTTTTGTGAACGCGGCATTGAACCTCCGGGTTCCATAGGCCATAAATTTGGTTAGTTAGTTACGAAAGAAAGAAAAAAAACTAGAATCTTTAGAAGGTGTTGTAAGAGAGACATTTTAATTTACTGCCCTAATTTCCGAATATATGCAACCAACAATACAGTCGAGCCATGTGGGTTGTATAAGAACATGAAGTTTTGGAGAATCTATCGGAAACAATGCAGAATTTATTTTGTAATCACATTTGACTCAAATGTACTACTATATCTCTCTCGCTATGTATATACCATACCATACCATACCATACCATACCAAATATATATACCACAGACAATGCATTGAACCCTGCACTCTTCTCCTCTCGGTACTCAATTTTTATATGTGAATGATATCCGAATATTTTATGAAGTACAGAACCCACTATATTAAATAATGAAAAGTGTGATAATAGAATAATTTTGACCCAACCTCTTTGGGATGGAATTCTAAACAAGAAATTGATATACGTATCTTCTCTAATTGAGGATAGTATGAAAAAGTATGAAGATGCATAAAGGAATTCTTGCGTTATAATGCAGTTCACAAATACACTTCCATCTTATCTGTGTTATTCAAAGTGAGTTCTTATAAGCATCTTCTTCAAGTGAGAGTATTGTATTAACGCCCTCGTCCCGAAAAATCTACATTCGCAAAGTGTTTTTTTTTTTTTTTGTATGATGACAATTTTCAAAATTTTGATATGCAAAATGCCTGATCTTTTTTACAACATACGAACGTATCTTTCTTTCATTCAAAAGTTTCGTTGCCATTGCTTTGTTACTTTTCGAAAATGAGCAGGTTATATGCTGAATTTTGTCCCTGCTACTAAACTACATTTCTTGTATATAGCGGATACAGTCACTTCCCTAAAAGGGAATGGATTGAAACTAAGTTTGATAAGTTAATTTATGTTACAAATATCGAATCCGATCCGTCATACTGTTTCAAAATGGAAGCCATTTGAAAATTTTAAAACTTCACAACTCCCTTACTTTTGGTAAACTGATAAAAAAATAAAGTGATTTCTAATTTTGGTTTAAAAAAACTTCAACAGTTGTTAAAATAGTTATTAATTATTATTTTAAATGACTTGATAATGTACTTCACGAAGATTGAACAGGACATTATCGTACTAGTGAAATCACACGATGCTCAGATATCTCATTAGCGTTCAATTTTAATTGTATTTCGATAACGGAAGTTTTGTTGGATTTGTATTTTTGTGGTATTTCAATATGCAGTTCTTATTAGTTTCACATCATACCTCTTTCATTTAAATTGATTTTTAAACAACTTCGCGCCTGTTGAAAATGTTTAGTAGACCTATTTTTTGTTGTTGTTTTTAACAGTATATATAAAAATAAAAATATGTCTATCAGAACAAAATTCTAAATAATAATTAAAAATATTTCCGGTATTAGATTCTAATTATATTTATCACTTCCGCTTATCTTCGCGACCCCCATGAAACACTCTCGCAACCTCCAGGTTGAGAAACCCTGGAATAGAGTTTACCGTCTCTTTCAGCTGCGAGGCTATATGAGACTTGGGCCTACATCTTAATGTGGGATCTGATCCATATAAGCTCTCACCGATAATCGAGCACGGATCTCTTACACAAAAGAGGTGTACAGCTCACAGATGACGAGAAGAACCCTAGCAGAAGTAGCGTGACGTATGTATTGGCTCGCCCACTTTTCGCACGGGGGTTTCAAATGACACCACGGAATAGCACACAGATAACTTTACTCGGAGTGGAAGACAACATCTAAGTATAGACCACACCTCAGAAACCGAAAATGGACTTGACCGTGTCGTTGACCTTTCTCCGCTACCCCTGTTTTAGGGTTCTTCTCGTCATCTGTGAGCTGTATTCTAACCATATAGCCACAAGATCTCATATGATGGCTTCGTGTTAGAATGACTTTGCTTGTCGGATATGTCCCAGGTTCGATTTCGGGTCATATGACCTTGTAATGGAGAACATTGTGATTCTTAGATTTTGCTGGATATTTCCGTTCCGCCATTCTCATTCCACTAACTTTTTCACATAACAATAACTAGTGTTTAAAATAAGGAGCGTTCAGTGCACAAAGGAATCAAGTTCCCTTTTTGGTCACTTTGGACACATTGCATATTTAACATCTCTATCTGAAGCGCCCTTCACAGGTTAAAATATTTATATTC
Source organism: Thermobia domestica (assembly GCF_964235325.1). NCBI lineage: Eukaryota > Metazoa > Arthropoda > Insecta > Zygentoma > Lepismatidae > Thermobia > Thermobia domestica. The sequence goes on along the minus strand of NC_137468.1, from coordinate 191,728,945 downwards.
TGAATAAGTCTTATAATGAAAACAAGAGGGTTACTTTTCCATGTATTTAAATGTGACACTACGTATAACTCCTATGTCTCTTTTTCTCGCAACATTGGTGACTGAATGTGATTTACTTGTGCTCTGGATGTCCCATACTCATGTTGGGGAAAAGCAGTGTATCATAAGGTACAGTGGAAGGATAAGGAGGGAGTGGGTGAAAGAGGACATCGTGGTGCAAGTAGGTGACCTGTAGTAATGGCAGAATGCCTACGACAATGGTGATTGTATCACTGCCACGAACGAGCTTAGGGCCATGATCTGACGTCATATATCGGTCAAATGGAAAATGACTGCTCTTTATTTGCCGTATTCAGTGCATAATGGACCCAAGTCCACTTTTGAGTCATTTTAAACATTCTAAAGCTCCTTCCGGAGCTTAAAAGATGTATGCCTTTTATAAATAACAATTAAAATCTTCAAAAAAAAAGTGTCGACCTTTTCATCTATTTAAACGGCGTGTACAAATTTCATGTCACTTTCTTGGATCAAAAGATCCAATATATGTAACATTAAATTAAAAAATTTTTAGACGCCTTATATCTGGAGAACTATATGTAGTGTAGGCAAACCCAAACTATCAGTTAACTCAGTAGATGTGCTTATTGCTAAATTTCTTTGCAGCCCTCTGTACACCCCAAGAAAACCACAAAAATACATAATTTACTTAATTACAAATTTGTAAGGATTCTTAAAGCTTTTTTGTTTGCAATGCTTTCTCAGAAATTATAAATTCAGTATCGTTTCTGTAGTTTCCATGTTATGCAGTACAAATCAATGTGAACAACTTTTATGACTTACGAAATGTCCCCACCTAGATACAGGTTAATAGGCATTCAATTAATCTACACTGAGAAAAAATTGTAGGTGGCGTACTTAAAAACATAGGTTACATGCGTAATTCCTGTAGTTTTTGGACTTAACGTACAGCAGACGTATAACTGAAAACGCATGTTTTATAATAATTTCTATATAAGTGTTCCATCTATATGTACGTTCCGTATGAAACAATGTAGGCGGTCAGAATCTCACATACAAATGGACGTATATAACATATAGCTAACGAAGGTAACATAGTATATGCATGTGATATACGGAAAACTGTTAGATGTCAGACATCCTGCAACGGCATGATGTAACATCTAAGGGCAGTGTCTATGTAGCATACGGATAACATATGCTCCGTCTGATTCCTATAGTAAGCAAGAGGATACCGTATATTTGTACAATATACCGCTGTTCGGAGAACGGATTTTTCTCTGTGTATGCTCTGAAAATCGCTTGTGCAACGAGTATACCTCCGTTTTATGAAAATTATTCCAGGTAACGGGGGAAAAATTGTATCCGTCCATTATCACAATACTATTCTAGATAGGATTTTATGTATTTATTTATTCGTTTTCAAATACGTAATTAAATATGAAAATGCCATTTTTGATTTTCTTCTTTCTGCCACATCGAGGTATTTACACTGATGAGTATTTGGCAAGCTTGAGATATAAAATTTGACATGCCTGCTCCACAGTGTACGCTATGATTGATTACAAGTTTTCCCTACTCATTCCTTGCATTACGTTTATAGATAATCTCTCTTCTCTAAACGGGATATAACGCTCTAAGGGGCTGAGAAGTTTGAAAAGAAAAACGATCCTTACTTTAACAACGTCTTCAGAAATCGATGCCCATCTAGGCAACCCAATGATGCTTATTAGAATATTCTGCTAGATCCTTAAAGTAATTCGGAGTATTGTGACTCAGTGGTAGAACGTTTATCTTTTATGTGTGGGGTTCCTGGTTCGTTTCCCGACCAGTAAGTTTATGGTGGACTACATTGTGCCCGTGGGATTTCTTTGGGTACTCCAGTTTCCTCCCACTTTCTCACTCCATAAATTCTTCCATCATTATTCACTTGCTTTAATAACCGTCTCCCTTAGCCTAAAGAGCACAATCATGGGAGGAACGTAAAACGAACCTTACCTTAAAAATAAAAATAAAAAGGGGGACCCGCAACTGTGAAGTAGTTGGAAACTTTTGATCTAACGAATAAATAACTGCTTCTAGAGATAAAAAAAAACATTTGATATTTTATGTTGTTAATTTCTTTTAAACGACCCCTACGAATATTTGATCCACGAGGCTAATATAATGACCCTTTACCCTAATACATGTATGTTTGACTATAGAAGAGGCCAATTTTAACCTCTTTAACCCATCTTGAACTCTTTATCTATCTTAAAAAAATAAACTACTTTTGAAGAAAAATTTTCGCATACGCGAATAACAATCTTCGGAAACTCCGAGCTCAACGTCACCATAACGACTGGTCTAGCGCCTAGCTAATTTAATATTATGGTGCTAGGTTTTCAGAACTGTCGCCTAAGTCAAAAGAAAATTTTTTCAAGTAGCGTCGTACCTCATCTGGTCTTCCAATCTTAACTGGACCTGACATGAAGGTGCATCTTGGATTGCTTAGTACGTATATGTAATACTTTCTGGTATAAGCTTTTGGTTTCCGAATTTATGGGCAATAGAGATTGAAATTTGGGTATATAAGGAAGCCTTTTCTAGCTTAGTAAATACACAAAATATTGTCCCATGTAAACCTTTGGTTTCCGAATTTATGGTCCATAAAATTTGAGATATATTTCTATATAGAAGTTAAGAATCTATTTCTATATAACACAAGAATTGCAGGAATATGCGTGTAACAAACTTCTTAAGTTCTAATTCGACACTAAAATTTAATCTATCAAACTTTAATTGAATGTAGTGTGTACTTGCAAGAAACTTATGCTAATTGCAATAGAGAATTTCCTTACTATTTTATTCAAATACCAACATGGGCGACCAAAACGAGAAGCCAAGTGCCCCTGGCTCACGAAAATGTATACGTAATATAGCAAATCACGTATATTAAATACCAGACGTAATATAGTAACTATGAAGATGGGTCCCCCTAGCAAATTTTCTTCAGGCACCACTGAACACCAATGATTATGAAAATAAATGAATATCACAATGAGCATTTTTCAAAATTCAAATCAATAATTTCGCTAAATTTTGTATCACTTAAAATATTTTTAACAAAGATAACTGAAAGTTTGTGGAAATAAATGTTTGCTGTCAAGAAAGTTAATAGTGTTGAGAACTGTTTACACAGACTTTGAATGACAATAACAATAAAGAAAGAAACTAGTGATTGGTCCATGAAATTGGAAGACTTTGTTCCGGACATTTACTACCAATGAAACTTGTGATGAAAGCCTCGAAGACCCAATGTGTGGAAGGGAAAGACACTTTTGTTTACTGCTATTGATGTTAAGAAGGGTGAGGGAAAAGAGATTGAACCTAAATCCTTATTCACATAAATTTGCACTCAATTGCAGAACAGCTAATAGCACCAAAATAAGCAACTGGATCAAAACAAAAATAAATAGTAAACAAAAACATTCCAGTGGTTGATTCGAGAAGAAATAAATTGTTCTTAAGTATATCGGTAAATCAGTTTGTAACGGAGAGTTCACGATATGACTGCCGTACCATCATCTTCTAAATTTGGAATGTATGTATGTCACACATATGATTATATCACAAATGAAGTGGCACCGCGTACATATATGAAGTCATCATCATCATCATAGGTATTTTACCACTAATGGCAAGTCATTTGCTGCAGCTGAGAAGCTTCCATGCTCCACGGTCTTTCTGTAACTGTAGTCTCCTTCGCCCTCTCCCTCTCTTTCCTGCCACCATACTCTCTAGCACATCCCTCATGATACAGTTCCTTCTTACCCCATGTTCCAATCAGTTTCTCTTCCTCTTCTTAATAATATCTAAAATTTTTCTTTACTTCCCCATCATTTCTAACACCCTCTTATTCGTTTTCTGCTCGACCCAGCGAATTCCCCCCATTCTTTTCCACACCCACATTTCGAGAGCTTCCACTCGTTTTTCATCCTTTTTACGTAATGTCCAAGTTTCTGACCAATACAGCACAATACTTTATACCAGCGTTTCCCAACCTTTTTCAACTTGTGGCACACTACGGGTGTTACTTGGATTCTCGCGGCACACTTATATATATTATAATTTGTAAATATGAAACACAGTTGTATTATTATTATTATTATTTTGTGATTATTGATCTCCTTCTCACAGAAAAGAAAGCTCTATCACTGGTTTTCAACCCGTGGTAAATCGTTATGCTTATTTTTCATTCTAATTTAAAAATAGCAAATTGCAATGAAATATTGGACTGAGGTTTTTAAAAATACGCTTTCTTTTTAAAAATTGGACCCAACATACTACTAAGAAGGAAGATCACTAAATAACGAACGAACAAACAAATCTCTTTTACTTTTAAAACACAAATGTAGGTAATTTGTCGAAAGGATTGAATGATATTTTAAATTTTCAAGTTACGAAATAGTCTGCAACAATAAAGAAGCAATAATGGTCATAACAATGATTACAATTACTTTTTTCAACATTAGAAATGTACAGAATAGTAACCCGGTATGAAACTTAGAATTGTAGATTCATAGTAGAGTTTCATAGTAATGTGAAACACAAATATACATTTTCCCTACGTTTTGCAATTTGATTGCTACAAAATTAATAATTTGTTTCGATTCCTCGCGGCACACCTGCGGCCCATTCACGGCACACCAGTGTGCCGCGGCACACCGGTTGGGAAACGCTGCTTTATACGAAGCATTTTATAAAACTTTTTCTCAAATCTTTATTCAGGGTCTCATAAAATAGTCTTCTCTTTCTCCAAAAGGCTTCTTTCGCTATTCCTATTCTTGCTTTTATTTCACGTTCACACTTCATATCATTACTAATAATACTACCCAGGTATTAAAAACTAGTCACCTGTTCTACTTTGTCCCTTTCTAGTTGTATATTTGAATCCGACCGCTTCGTTCCAATCACCATGACTTTTGTCTTTCTTACATCTATCTTCATCCCACATTCTTTACATCTCTTCCTCACGTTTTCTAATATCTTATTCATTTTCTCTTCAAGATTCTGCAACAAACGCCAATGGTACAGGGTAAAAATTGCATGCCATAAAAATAAGTAACATGCAAAGGCAAAAATACCATTGTTTTGTGATACAGTAATATATTCATATTCCACATTGTTCAGTGAATTTGCAAACAGTCTCTGAACCTCGTTTGTAGTAAGTTTCCACTACGACAACATGCTGTTCTATCGTGAAGCAGCAGTCCATTCGTACCCAAGGATGTTATAAAATAGAGGATCTACCCATACGTATCTTCATCATATGAATTCAATGAAGCCAAAAAACAACCGAGCATCGTCTGAGCCAGCACGTCGGATTGGCTACTCTCGTTTTCGCCATGATTGTTGGCTCGAAATATTGTGATCTTAGTGGCGCGGAGTGGGCAGAGTAGGTGTGACGAAGCTGTGGCGTATGGCTTCACGATTTTGTTGTATAAGCAGATCCTCTATTTTATAACACCCTTGCTTGTACCCGTACAGAAAACAAATGACAATCATGCGTTATTCGGAGCTTCGTGACTACTTACCACAAAGACAGATGAAAATCGTGTAAAGTTCAGTGCTGCCATCTTACTAGAACATAAATAGCGGGCATTTCAAAAGTTGCTTTGTTTATGGGACACTCTTTATTTTAACATTGTTGCCATTATATAGGGTATTTCGAAACAACACTGACAACGTTTGGGAGGTAATTCCTGACACCAACAAAAAACAAAAGGTATAGACCAACTTGGGTGCAGAAATCCGTCATTTCGAAGTTATGAACTTCCGGAAACATGAAAAAATGAACTTTATAGGTCCATAGTTCTAACACTAAGAAACCTACCGTAGTAGGTCAACACTTTATTTAAGAACTAATACAAATATCTATGTTTCAGAATTATGGGGTATTTCTTCAATAATGTTTATAGAGGTAGTTGCTGAGCACTCCAAATTATATACCCGTAGCCAAACCCTCTCTATAAAAATTGTTGCCTGAGTACAGCAGGATTCTGAAACATTTTTGGATAGGGCACATATTTGTTCCTAAGTGAAGTCTTGATCCGACTACTACGGTAGGTATTGGAGCTATAGATCTTTAAATTTCACTTTTTTTTTATGGTTGCGGCAGTCTATAACTCCGAAAGGACGCACCCAGGTTGGTCTATACTTTTTATCTTATCTTGGTGTCAGGAATCACCTCCCAAACGTTGTCAGTGTTGTTTTGATACACCCTATATAATCTGTGAAGCCTACAATTTCCCAAAGAATCCAATCCTTAAAATGCACTCAATTCTAACAGACTCAGCTACACTTCTTACAAACACGAAATTTTCGAATGAACTATGTTTAAATTACTGTGCAATATAGATACATAACTATCATTTGTTATTAGGACACAGAACAACACCTCTAGGTGAATGAAAAAGGGAACTATTACTTTTATTGAAAAGTGATTTCCAAATACTTCAGAGTTACGGACCCCCAATTTTCTTTTAAGGCAAAGTACAGACCACATACCTTTAAATTTGGGTATAAAAATATCCATAGTAGTTTAGAGATATGTAACATTATTATCAACAATTAAATTACAAACCTTTATTTAGGTTATAAGCAAACAATATATACTACATAATACAAGGGTTTCATGGGATTATTTATATATTTTATAAATTGTGAGATGTCAATATGCCACTAACACCATAAATTTATTTCATGTACCTCCAGAGGTTCCGTGGATAATCAATTGGGAAACGGGTTGTTATGTTGATATCTGTGCAAAGTGGTGTGGAACACCAGTTTCGGTTATCAGCTCCTCTTAGTTTTGGTGTTACTGACGGCTGCCGACTTAAACCATAACTAACAACTGTCGAAAGTATGATAGGAGAAACGAAAGAAAGTAACAATTAAGAAAAAGAAACGGAAGAGTAGAATGGACGAAAGAAAGAAAAAAGAATGCAGTTCTTACATGGAACGAAATTTGACAAATACAGTATTATTTCTGAACAAAGAGCATAAGAAAATGGAAAGTCAATGAAATTCTTAGAAATGGTAAGAAGGATTATTGTGCGTGGAATGCGAAAAACTAACAAATTTATTTCGGGGGGGGGAGGTGGGCTTAAGCCCGATAGCGTCTCCTAAATACGCCACTGGCGCTGAATTTGAACTTTTACTTGGTATACGAAAGAACGTAACCAGAAACAATAGATTGGTATGGTACTGGTTATAATATGGTTTCATTAGAAAGTAATTAACGATTCCCACTTTCGCTTCTTACCGGGACAGAACGTTTCTTGCCTGTTTACATTATTAAACACCCTGTTTCGTTCCGAATATAACATTTCTAAAGGTTTTGCTTTTGACACCTGTGGTTTGTAGATATGTAAATTCGTGGCGTGACAACTAGGAACCAATCACATTACAACATCTCCGGAGTAAAAATTGCGGAAAGTTTTTTTTTCCGCTTTCTGGTCAATAGGATATTTCCCATGTGCTCTTCGCGAAGATATAAAACTCTTCCTGGTTGGAGGCGCACCTGGTTCTACTTTGATACTAAAAATAAAAGTCAAACTTGGTTGCAGGCAGCTCAACACATTTTTTTTCCTGCTGTTTGTAAACCGTTTCCTTTCGTCAGAGCTGCAGCACGCATGTATCTGAATAAAAAAAAACATTTAATATACAGGGTGTTGCAAAATTTTGTGACAATGCTTTGGGAAAGATTCCTGATATCAAAATAAGGTGGTCGGAAGTGTATAGTCTCTTAGTTATAGGGTGCCGAAAACGTGGAAAAATGAACTTTAAAGTTCCATAGATCCACTACTATAGGACCAATCGTAGTCCGATCAAGACATCACTGAGGAACTAGTACCTGAACTATCCAAATATCCATCTTTCAGAACCCTCAGTACTTGCAAAATCATTTTTAGACAGGCTGTTTGGAAGTTCTTGATCAGAGGCAAATACAGAAATGAGCTCCTTCCAAGTTATATCTAGTCGAAACTTGTTCAGAACGATATAAAAAGGCCGAAACTCAAGGTGGAAGTGTCAGATGAAGATCTGGGAAAAGAACACAGTAACTGTTTAGTATCTTGATTCCATTAATATGTTAGTAGATAAGGAATTTGTGCCAGTTTTCAGTTCCTGATCTACTGTTTTTCGTTTTCTATATTACATGTTACATTTCCTATACTTCAAGGATACGTGACATTCCTGACACCACTTATATCAAGCTCCTTCGTGGCTATGTGGATAGAGTAGGCGTCTTTGGGGTGGGAGATCTGAGTTCGATGCCCAGCAGCAGAGTATGTGATTCAGCGGATTCCACGTTAAGTTGTAGATCAACATCTCCTATAGCCTCTCTGCTAAATCGGGACTCTAAACACAAATTCAATTCAGTCCATATTCAACGAAATCAAAGCTCAATATCATAGCATTTGTCTTTTATCCCGACCTTCATCCAACATTTTGTTATCAGGTTTTAAGCCTATTTGATATCGTTCCACTAAAGTTTGGCGGTTTTGGTTCCCAAATGACGCGTTTATGCTCCCATGTTCGTTTATATTTTTCTTGTTTTCGTGTGACAATTCATTTCCCAAAGATTTACGTAGTGTTTCCGACAATTCTGTATATCTAGTTTTGTCAACTTGAAGATTCTCCCCCAAAACAGTAAAATTACAAACCCTGCAGTGAAACTTGTATATATTTGTCATATAACCAATACAGCCAACAAACAGTAAGGTTACAAACACTGCAGTGAAACTTGTATATATTTGTCATATAACCAATACAGCCAACAAACAGTAAGGTTACAAACACTGCAGTGAAACTTGTATATATTTGTCATATAACCAATACAGCCAAGAAACAGTAAGGTTACAAACACTGCAGTGAAACTTGTATATATTTGTCATATAACCAATACAGCCAACAAACAGTAAAGTTACAAACCCTGCAGTGAAACTTGTATATATTTGTCATACAACCAATACAGCCAACAGATAGTACATAACATTATTTTTCGACATGGTCTCCATATAGATTGAGGCACTTATTGCATCGTGGTAAGAATGTAAATATTCCCTTCTGGTAAGAATGTAAATATTCCCTTCTGGTAAGAATGTAAATATTCCCTTCTGGTAAGAATGTAAATATTCCCTTCTGGTAAAATCCTGTCCTTGTGTGTTCAGCCACTTGTAACGAAGTGTTTCACTTTCTCTGAAGCGAAGGCTGGGCTTCCTAGGTGGTCCTCCAAGTGCGAAAATAGGTGCAAGTCGCTTGGAGCGAGGTCAGGACTGTGGAAGGTTGGTCGATGATGTCCCAGCGAAATTGCTTCAACAGCGTGATGGTCTTCTAACCACTGTACTTCTCGTCGGTGACATTTTCTCTACAAGACACAAAACTTTTGATAATATTCTGCGACATGCTTGTGAGACATTACAGTCTCTCTGTAAACCTCTATCAGCTGCCTGTGAATTTTAGCCTCGGTTATATATTTCGCCCACAAAAAGCGAATAACTGAGCAGACTTCTTCTTGAGACTAGTTTTCCAAACGAATCGCCATTTGTGTTTATCTCAGTCCTACCTCTGGAATGGGCTGAAAAATAGTACCAAATTGAAACAAAAAGGGCTAAATGCATTATTTTATACCAATGTAATACATGGCTCTATAACACGAAACTAAAAGAGGTAAAGTTCTCGAACTCCCTTCTCTTCCAAGAGTTCCTTCTCTGCACCTTATTCTCGCTTATTTCACGACCAAAGGAGGATAATAGACTGTAATATTTGTTACATGGTGCTGAATTGGGTAGAATTGTACTAACTTTTTCACAAAAGGGGCTGAAAATGCCAGCGTGGTACCAACGGGCCGATGAATGACAGAAAGAGCTGAATTTGGTACGATTGTACCAAGTGTGGCAACACTGTTTACCTACAACTAGCGCAGTAAGTGGCAGATGGCTGAAACTCCGCACAGTTGCCAACTAAATTACTGCTCATTCCTCTATAGCAGGCGAAACTCTAGAAATATCGGTCTTGTAACATTAGTTTCTAATCCTTTCCCATAGAAAGACAATTTGAACAACCGGTTTCGGAATCATGAAAATTTTTATCAATCGATTCAGGTGAACTAACTGAATAGACAGCACTGTGTATATGCAGGGATGAAATTGATTTTGCCTCCCTTTCACAAGAAAACAGAATCGTTTCAAGGAAAATTTTGAACTCTTGGCACGAGCCGAGGTTTTGTTTTTCTTTTATCATTTCAGTTGATTAAAATGCGTAGAGTAACGAAGAAGGGACTAAAATTGTCTGTCAAAAATAAGACTATCACAAGCCCATCAAGCTAGAGCGATGAAACTCGACATATGAACTCGCCGTTACAAATGAATGAGCACCTTTCAGTATTTTCGAAACTTCTAAAGGGGAAAATGGGTCAATGGGCCAATTTCGGTAATATTATTATATCCGATTTTGTATTCATAAAATGCTCGATGTGGGCAGCGACGTACAGGGGCTAGGGTAGAGACCTGCACGGGCCGGCCCGTGGGTCGGGCTTGAGCGAGCCGACTCTGTTATTTATTTGGGCCGGGCCGGGCCGGGCTTGGGCGGGCCGACACAGATTTCTCTTCAGGTCGGGCCGGGCTGGGGCCGATTAATTCCAATTCTTTAATAATTATTGACTTTCGTTAAACGATAATTAAAATAAAGGCAAACGTTGAAGAAGTGTGCCCGTCAAAAATGTTACAAAATGAAACTTTTAAAATTTATCGGGCCCGGGCCGGGCTTGGGCCAAAAATTTTTAAAACCTTATCGGGCCGGGCCGGGCTCGGGCCGAAAATCTCCAAAACGTTTTGGGCTCGGGCTGGGCCGGGCCTAGGTACATTCGGGCTGGATTGGGCTCGGGCCGAAAAATTCGGCCCGTACAGGTCTCTAGGCTAGGGTCTGAGCCTTATCACGGAAATTGGACTTTCCTGTAAATTTATGTCAGTTTACTTCAACGGATGATTTTACAAATGTTAATATAATTTATCCTTATATGAAATTTGTACCCACGGGCGCCGATTTCTCTGTAAATTTGGCGGGCCCATTCAGATGCAGAAAGTATATATATATATATATATATGAGGATTTTTAGACAAGTTGCATTCAAATTATGCCAAGTATTGTATATTTACAAATTCAATAGAGGACCCCACATGAGCTTTGGGGAAGCCCGGGCCCCCGGCCCCGCAGGATCGGCGCCCTTGTTTGTACCCCTCAAAATCTTTGGACCCCAAAATAAATTTTTGTGTACGTGCGTATATGTAGGCATACACGCTTAATTTTAAGGTGTGAAATTATGAATATGAATGTGTGATTAGAAATTACCGAATGTGTGTTTCAGAGAGTTTGAAACTTTCACTTCTGAGATGAGAAAGTATCTGTATTGGGGAACGGAGGCGATTATGTGAGAATTTATGTAAGTCCAATAAAATTAAACTTGCATCAGCAAGTATCTTCAAACCAAAAGAAAGTTCGTGTATAGCTTACAAATATTTTCCGTAAGCCTTCGTCTTTTCGGGGAAGGGGGGGGGGCATTTTACTGATTATTTATATAAACATAGGAAGTTATTACATTTATAAAAGAATGAAATATGTTCATAAATAAAGCCATTTTTAAATTTGCTTTACATAGTTTTAAATATTGTTACTAGGTGACAGTACTAGTAAAGACATGAAGAGGAGTGAGTCCGTCAACAAAAACGTGTACAAACTTCTTATTGTTTTTAAAGAAAATTTCCCAATTTCTTAAGAAAATTCTACACGAGTCAAAACTTACTCTATCTTGAAGTTCCAAGAGTTAATTGTTTCAGTATGTTATTCCTTCATACATGCATGTTACTATACTGTATATTGTATAAATAGTTAAACTATTAACCCAACGCCATAATAAGAGCTGAGCTGATAGTGACTGGGGGGTTGTACCACAGCTTGTGCAATTTTCCCGCGCTTTTCAGCTAAAAGACAATGACTCAAGAAAATAAACAGCAAGATGAAGAAAATAAAACTTTTCAGAAGACACAACAATTAATGACGATGGTAAAGAAAACTCAGTTGAATACACTTTTCCAGTTGATCCACTATTACTAAATACCAATAGAACTACGAAACTAAATCTAACCTGTCACTTGTGTACAGAACCGCATTCCATCAATGATTACACACTAGTTTATGGAAGAACAAAGGATCCGAAGTTGTTAGCAACTCCGCAACAATCGGAGGAACCACCATTTAAGATACCAAAAAATACTGTAAAAATTAAATCAGTGACCCCTCCTGCAGTATCCACATTGAATCGCTATGATCCACTAATGGACCAGCAGGACATCTCAGAAGATAAGATGGACACCTCCAATAGCACAACTCAAGATGATGCCACCACCCTACGTGAACACAGTAAAATAACAACAAGAAAACTCTGCATCTACTAATGCTGAACAAACAGAAGAATCGAGACCTATTAAATCTCTTACAATATACGATTATCCGAATAATAAAGGCTATAAACTACACATGGAGCCTCTGGTGTGCAAGGAAACACCATATTGTGCTGTTTATCTAAATCGAATAAAGTACAAATGTCATTCTTCCAATGACTATTCGGCCCTGATCGAATTTTGCAAAGAGTTTCACCTACAATATGCATTAGAAAGAGTAAAGAAGACCTCGATACTCAAAGTAGTAACTCGACAATTACAAATAGATGCCTCTATTGAGAATATCCAGACAGATCTTAAGAACAGGAACTATTCAGTAATAAAAGTGCAACAACTTAAAGGACGAGGGAGTCAAAAGTTACCACTCTTCTTAGCAACTCTACAGAAGACTTCAACAGCTAAATCCATTTATGACCTCCAATATCTCGAATTTTATCGAATAAAGATAGAAGGTTACAAACAACCGACATATATACAATGTTATCCATTGTTATCAGAGGCTGGGACACACACAGTCCTCTTGTTATGCAACTCCTCGTTGTGTAAATGTGCTGGCGATCATCTCACATATGAGTGCTCCCGCAAAACCAAAGACGATCCAGCAAAATGTATCAATTGTGATGGCAATCACCCAGCAAGTTACAGAAGATGCCCAGTTATTTACAAAATGCTCTCAAGAAAATCAATTGGACAACAGGAAGTGTCTAAATTGCAGGATTTTCCACCGTTATGCTCAGAAACTACCGACACAGCAATAGAAACGCCAACTCTTCCAGGAGACTATGCTTAAAAAACTTCGCACTATCACTGGGAATCAGGAAAGATCACCTAAATTGGATGACAAGTTACTCACATCTAGTGAAAAACAAAAAAAAAAAATCTAATATTTGTTCAAGACCTTCAACTTCAGAAATTTCTATCAATTATCCAAAGCAGACTTCCTCAACTCAAAACGGCTAAAGATTTAATTACAAAACTAACAGTTTTGTGTACCATACTGGAAGATTTTACAACAATTCAAGATTGCTAAAAACTTCTGTATACAGGATCACACCATTATCAGGGCCATTGTCTCTCCAGTGATTGGATGATCCCAGCGCCAATAACATTTCTGCATTCCAAAACATGTCCTATAAATACTGCTTCTCTAGCAAACTACTGCAAAATTCCACAATTTTTGGCAATGGTTTCCGAACATTCTACACATCCACGCATTATTTTACCACAGATGTATTTCAACTCAAATAGAAGGCAGGGGATCACCATCCCGAAACTCATAGCTAAATAAACTTGCCATTTACAGACCAAGACCAAGACCAACACCAAAAACCTCAAATCCTATTTTCTTCCCTCCAGTAGTTTTCTAAAGGAGAGTGTAGCTCTCCATAATCTAGCTAGCCCCAATGGTAGAAAAACATGAGCAATAGAGAAAAGATGTATTAAATATGTTGGTTATTATTGTAATACTTATCCTTCGCTCGGGGAGAATACATTCCACTTTGGGCATAAAAGAGAATATGGATTTAAACAGCATCGGAAGTGTCACTATTCATCTTAGTGACCCCCAAAAACTGGCTTTGACATTAATATCGGTCATTTTCGATCATTTTTATATATCTCCTCCTCCTTCCCCTCTCCCAAGTTGCGAAGCTGGATTTGGGTTTAAACGGCAGCGGAAGTGTTACTGTTCATCACAGCGACCCCGAAAACAACGGGTTCGACACAAATATTATCTGTCATATTTCGATATATATCCCCCTCCCCTATCTTGCACCGTCAAAGTGAAACGATAAAAACCACCCCAAGCGCGAACCTCATCTATGTTGAAAATTTGATTGAGATCGATCGTGTGGTTCAAGAGTTATTAAGTCACAGTCATTTTCATATATATAGCGAGAGAGAGAGATAAATTGCTTGTTATTGCTTTAAATTCTAAAGCTAAAACTGATAGAGTTCAACTGATAAGGATTCCATGTTCAAGTTTGAGGCTACTCAGAAAGAGGGTAATTTTAAAAGTCCTTGGTGTAGTTATCATTTGATAACTTGCGAGGGGGGAAATTTATAAATCTAAAATATATCCGGGTAATTGGCAACGTGCAAAGCAGGAGAAAGAAAGATTTAAAAAAGGACAACTGGAAAATACAAAATGGAAAGATCAGGAAGTGGATTTGTTCATAGAAATAGCTGATGAGAATAAGGGGCAGGCCAACAATAATGAAATACTACATAGCCATTGTCGAGATAAGTCTCTGGAAGATGCCAGAAATAAGAGATGCAAATAATAGATTACATAACTGTTTTCTAGATAAGTCTCTGAAAGATGCTAGAAATAAGAAGTGCAAACTGGTTTACCAGAATAGATTACATAACCGTTTTCTAGATAACTCTCTGAAAGATGCTAGAAATAAGAAGTGCAAACTGGTTTACCAGAATAGATTACATAACCGTTTTCTAGATAACTCTCTGAAAGATGGTAGAAATAAGAAGTGCAAACTGGTTTACCAGAATAGATTACATAACCAATTTCCAGATAAGTCTCTCAAGGATGTCAGAAATAATAAGTGCAATCTAGTTTAAAACAATAGGCCTTCTAGAAAAGTATTTAGGAAAGGGTCAGGGAATACATTGGAAGAGGAGTTGGGATCTTTACTTGAAGTTAACTCTCAGGTTGATGAACTTCAGGACAGTTAACAAGAGGTTGATGAGTACAATGGGTCGCAAGTTAGGGAAGAATATATCGTGAATAGCAGTGAGGTCGTAAAGGGAATGATTATAAGTGAGTTAGTAGGAAAGGGTTGCATTTGGATGTGAAACGTTCCTTAATGGATTTCGGAATTTATGTCAAATCATGCTACAGACAAAAAACTTGATGTTTGAACGTTTGGAAAAAGAGAAAGATAAAGAGATAGAAGTTGTGTGTCTAAACTTGGATCTAGAATTTGAAGAGTTAAAATATAGGACATCGGAGAGGAAACAAGTGAGGAATTGTTTAAGGCTTTAAATACTGTTTAAGAGGCCTTATCACTGCGAAATTAAAATACCGCTAATTTTACAGTACTTACGTCATATCTTCAAATAGATAAAAGATAATCAAAAAGTGGAACAAGATCTCCCTAGACAATATTATTTTGCGTGAGATACCGTTATTACCACTCATTTATCTGCTTTCGATTTCCTGCCATTTAGAAAATCGGTATTTATTTTCGCGTTTCTAAATAACTGCAAATGGAAAGCTACTAGGTGACTCGTGATAACGGTACCTGATGCAAAATAACAAAAAGTAGGTATTTGTTTCATGAGCATATGATAATGAAAAACGAAGGTTCATGAATCTAAGATGAATCTTTATTGTTTGGAATGTTTTGTCCAATGAATACCATATATCACTGTTTTTAAACGCTGTTCATTTTTTTCTTTGGAAAGAAACACTGGACATGAGAGTGTATCTGTCAAGAGTTCGTAAATGCATAGATATGCCTTGCAAATATCGGCAGGGACAAATATCTCAGTAGTTTCAAGCTTGATGGTTTCTTATATTGCTGATGTTAATATATCTTTCTCATTTTCCTGCTTAAGAGTCATAAGTTTCTTTTAAGTTCATATGCTTCTATTCAAGAATCTTACGTAATTTGCTTGTAAGATTTGTAAGTCAGAGTCGGTCTATAATAAAACCAGTTGAGAATGCTCCAAGAGCACTGCCAGAATGTACTTTAAAAAGTTAATTTTTCTTATTAAGTTCTACAGGCTTTATACCAATTGTTCTATGCACCTTCTTATTATACTCATTAAACAATTTTTGTAATATATCTATTCATTTAAATTTCCTTGACTTCTAATTCTTTTCCACATGTTTTGTTTAAGAGTTCTGTTAAGACGTTCTTCGATATGTTGTTTTACGAAGACACATGCTTAAAATCAAGGGCTCAAAGTTGAAAAATTCGCAAAATACCATCTTTCTATGACTTACGATTCCAGAGATATGGCTCCTTAAATCTCTCGAAATCCGATTTTTTTTTGTCTAATATATGGGGAACGATAGCCAGTTGGCCAGTGGCCAGCGATTACTATTTGGTACCAAAATGTTCACCATTCTCTTAGGTATTGATCAACACCAATATCATCTCTCTGT
Source organism: Thermobia domestica (assembly GCF_964235325.1). Lineage (NCBI taxonomy): Eukaryota > Metazoa > Arthropoda > Insecta > Zygentoma > Lepismatidae > Thermobia > Thermobia domestica. The sequence goes on along the minus strand of NC_137468.1, from coordinate 191,712,295 downwards.
GACTTACATTTCCCGAGATATGACTCCTTAAATCTTCCAAAATCGGAACTTGTTTGGCCAATATCTGGGGAACGGTAAGTCATAGAGAGATGATATTGGGTTAATCAATGCCGAAGAGAATGGTAAACATTTTAGTACTGATATCATCTGGTGACCAGTTGAACAGTGGCAACCGGTTACTATTTGATACCAACATGTTCACCATTCTCTTAAGTATTGATCAACACCAATATCATCTCTCTATGACTTACGATTCCCGAGATATGACTCCTTAAATCTCCAGAAATCGGCCCTTTTTGGACCAATATCTCGGGAACGGTACGAGTGACGCAAAAACTTTTATGAGTTTCTCAGGCAGTTTTGGATGCTGTATCAAATGGAGGGTTTAAAATTAAAAAAAAAAAACCGCAAATAATAGACACACACACACACACACAGAGAGAGAGAGAGAGAGAGAGAGAGAGAGAAACATAGAGAATTCAGTAGCGAGCTTTCTAAGTTCGTTGAAAAATATATTGCACGTATTATTTTATGCTGCTTTTTTGCATCCAGAAAAAAATCACGTGAAAGTTTGAAACGTACTTTAGTGTGCCTCAAGAAAAAAAATTGAGAAACGCTGAACTAGGGCTGCAATGCAACCCGTTTGAATTTCGTGTGAAACTTTGAGTTCAGACGCACTCAATCTGAAAGGTGCAGAGGGAAGAGCGCAATTTATTGGACACAGTAACACGCTAGGATTTTTTTTTTTTTTGTAGATATCTCTCATCTGTGCTGATAGACAAATCAACTACAGCTAAGCATTTTGTTTCCAAGTCGTTTGATTAGTCGATCCAACGTGCCCTAATTCCTAACAAAAGGTGTTATGCTTCTATTAGAACAGAAGCTTCAAAGAAAAAAAAAAGACCTTCGTCTGTTTACTACAGAAACATGTAAAAAAAAAAGATCCACAAATTGCATCAAAGGGATTTCGTTTCAACGACGCAGAAAATTTCGTGTGTTCATATGTACGTACGTAAATGCTAGTGGTTATATCATATTTGGATTCTTCCACTTTTGTTTACGCATCGCAGCTTTCTATCGACCAATCAAAATGAAAGGAGCTTATACATTGGCGGCTGCTTACACACTTCACTCATAACATCACATTTGTCCTCCTTCAACGTGTTTTAAACATCTCAATCAAAAGGGTACACCATATGCACAAATACACACACACACACACACACACATTGAGAAAATTAGTTTTCCTTGTTTTTTTATGGCTGAAATCTTTGAATCTTAAAACTTAATCACAATTTCTTGATGAGATTAACTGCTTAAAAGCCCGAATCACTGCGAAATTAAAATGCCTCTAATTTTATAGTAATTATGTGATTCTTCAAATATATAAAATATAATCGAAATGTGGAACAAGAGCGTGCTAGACAATATTATTTTGCATGAGGTACCATTATCACGATGCTAGACAATATTATTTTGCATGAGGTACCATTATCACGAGTTGCCTAGTAGCTTTCCTTTCGCAGCCATTTAGAAACGCGAAAATAAATGCCGATTTTCTAAATGGGTGGTAATCGAAAGCAGATAAGTGAGTCGTGATAACGATATCTCATGTTAAATAATATTGTCAAGGGCGCTCTTGTTTCACATTTTGCTTATATTTTTATCTATTTGAAGATATCACATAACTACTATAAAATTAGCGGTATTTTAATTTCGCCGAAATGGGGCCTCTTAATGCCTGTAAAACAAAAGATTTTCTGTACTTAAAAAATACACAGGATTGATTTTTCAATTCTTCTCACGCCCCACCTCCAGGCTAAACTTGGACTTACATGGCATCGGAAGTGTCATTGTTCATCTCAGCGACCCCGAAAACCATGAATTCGACACTAATTTCAGTCGTTTTCGATTACTTTTGCATGTCACCCCTTCTCAGCTCTTCTGAGGATGTCTTACGTGCACAATATATATTTTTTACAGATTGTATGTCATATGCACTGTGTGTGTCAACTTCCTTTTAGAGATCAGTTTACATATTGCGTTTCATCTTCCTAAAATGATATACTGCATTTTCAAATCAACGTATGTCAAATCAACGGTATGGATTTGTTTACCGGACAAATTAGCACTAACAAACATTCATTTTTATACATAAGATAGCAGTAAAGTATTATCTGCTTTTAAAAGCTTTATTATTATTATTATTATTATTATTATTATTATTATTATTATTATTATTATTATTATTATTATTATTATTATTATCCGCTTTTATGAGCTTTATAATTATTATTTTCTACTTTTAAGCGCTTTATTACTATCTTATACTTTTGAAAGCTGTCTTATTATTGTTTTATGCTTTTTAGCGCATTTATTGAAGTAGGTTAATAATTTTTTACAACAAATTATTATTTTAATTAAAGTCGGGACTCAAAATTGTCTATTTTTCTTAAATAGTCCGTTATTTTGTTTTACACAATGACTGTCACTTTTTTTGTATTTTACAAAAGTTATAAGGCTTATTGCTAGCATCTGTATATTAAAATGCTAGGTTTATAGGTTTGTCTCCAAAGAAAAGTTTACCTATTTGCCTCCAATCCTTTCAACAATAAAAACTCGTAAACCACAAGTGATAGAAATGTGCCATTTTCACTGGTCTATTCCAAATTTTGTGTAGATTGTCCAGTTCTAATTGAATATTTAAAAAATCCATCATTTCTTTATTACATTTTAGGGGTACACTGGAAGTGTTGAAATTTATAAAAAGCATTATATTCTACGAGTTATACATTCCGTCACAACCTAGTTGAATACAGGGGTTGTATTTTTCTCAGGCGTTTTTGTCATGGCCAAATGATAATTAAAAACGAAGGAGAACCATTTCTTCAGTCTAAGATGAATGTTTATTGTTTGGAGTGTTTTGCCAAATGAACACCATATATCAGTGACATTATAATTAATTGTGTATATAATGTATTTGCTTATTACATACTGCATTTAAGAGGAAAGAAAACACTGATCACACATGAATTTGAAACTAAAACCGGATGTAGCTAAAATCTTGCAAACGGAGCGAGATATTGAAAAAAAAAAAATAATCGAAAAATCTCCCCTTTATTGTAATCCTTGCCGATTTTTATCAAGACGTCTTTCGCTTGTGCCTGTAAAGGAACATGTACAGATGTGAGGAAATAACAAGGAGATTCATGCTCATATGTGAATGATGTGATGTGTAGAGAACATAGGTTTAGCTAGTGTATAATTGAAATAATCGCATATGTATATTCTATTCAAAAGCATTAACATTTTTGAAACAAATAAGATAACTATTATGTGGTGGTGGTATACAGAATCGAAAGAAACTTAAAAGCAAGTCATTGTTTTATATATCAAGTGTTCTAAAAATGGCGCCCACGGACAAGAGAGCATTACTCTATAGTTCAAAATAATTACTCTACAGGTTGAGTCCTCGTCTGGAGACACAAATTGCACTATGTGGCAACGTCGCAAATAAAGAACCACAGATTAGATCTACTAGTCTATCAAATAGATATATAGATTCTTTCCAGATGGCAGGTAAAGTCGATATTGATTGACATGAGCATCACTTATTAGTGTAACAATCAACTGCTTGTTGTATTCATAAAGTAATGCTAATAGCTCCAAGTTGATCTGCGACGTTGCCACATTGTGAAAATTGGATTCCCCATAGCGGCTGAAGGAGGCTTCGGGGGGCAAATCATCATATAACATCTTCGCTTTATTTTGACTTGTAGAATAATGTCCTATGATCCGTGGGCGCCATTTTTAGAACACCCCATATATACACCACGAGTCATATATACCACAACAAATGCTTGTGAGAGTTGAAAGCAGTAAAGAAGCTGTTTTGCAACCGTCATACTTTGTGAATAAATCTAGTGATGGTGGTTGCTGTCGAGCAAGAAAGAAAATCTTATTCTCTGATAGCATTTAAATAGAAAAAAAAAAAGCTATTGCCAGAATTTATTCCACACTTCTCCGGAATCTTCGTCTTGTGACTACAGGAGTTTCTGTTTTCTATCTCGTAGTTAGAGTCCCTAACCATGGGTTGACCTATTTCGGGGCAAATATTTGACGATAGGTATAGTCTGTACATATATAGTCATTTATCTGGGAGTTACTTAAGAATTGACAACTATACCCTTACTGCCAGACAAACTTGAAAAAATAGATTACAATTTACATTATAAAGCTATCCTATTTTATATCAACAATTATTTTGATTCTTTGGACATCCTGAAGTTTACATTTGACTTTTAACATTACATCATTAGTTTTATTGCTATTAATATCTTTATAACTCCCAGATCAATGCCTTTCATTTGTATAGCACAGATACGCTTCTATCAATATTTATATTTCGCAAAAGTATCATTCTCATCATTACAAACAGAAAAAAAGGATACTTTTAGTTATGGTATACTCTACTAAAAGCATGTTTAGGGTCATACTTAGTGCGATACGAAAGATAACAAAATTTTAATCCTGCTAAAAATATCAAAACGAAGCCAAATATTTGTTTTTAAGCATGATTTATGTTTAAATGGTTTTCAGCATAAAGATAAAAAGAGTCTCTATGAACATACAATGAAAGGGAATACCAATTATTTCCGATTAAAAGTCAGTTACCATTGCCCCATATTTTTAAACTGTTTGGGGTTCAAACTGTAGATATCAATTAGCTGTGTTAAATTGCATGACTTTTGATTTCTGGAACTGTGCAACATTGGTGTCTTAGAAACATTTAAACATGTATTTCTCATATAATTATTGTCACTGAACTTTCATTTTGCTTATTACAAAAACAATCTTCACAACAAGTCCCAACCATCCAGTTTAGGGGGAGATTTAACCACAAATTTTACGTCGTTTCGATTTTTTGTTCACCTTAATGAAATCCCGGAATTCAATCTTCTATCTCTTGAATAATAAATATACCGTGCATTGGTCACAAATAAATAAATAAATAAATAAATAAATAAAATGCAAGTTTGTAACTTGTTTATTGCAGTCACAAGTTCCAGGAAAAATTCAGATTTTAATATTATACAGAAGTGAAGAATCATATTCCTAGTAGTAGTGATTGTTAGAAAATAGGGTTAAAAGGGAGTTACCGTTGCTCGTATTTTAAAACTTTTTGAGTTTAAAATGTAGATTTTAATAAGCTATGTCCAATGGCACCATTTTTAATTACTGAAACCGACCACTTGAAATTCAAATTACGGGGCAAAAATAAAAAATGGGCCTTTTTGGACAATGTGGACCAGTGACCGACTGGAATAAAATGAATGTCATTCGATTTGTATTCACATGTACATGAGTAATTGATATGCCACTTTCCCGAAAACTCAATTTTGATCCGGAAAATTAACGAAACTCTAAGATCCAAAATCCCAGATTTTCGTTAACTTTCGGGGTCAAAATAGAATTTTTGGGGAAATGGCATATCAATTATTCATGTACGTGTGAATACGAATCGAATGACATTCATTTCGTCGGCTACTGGTTCGTGAAGCCCAAATGGTCCCACTTTTAATTTTCGCCCCCCTAATTTGAGTTTCAAGTGGTCGGTTACACAAATTAAAAATGGTGCCATTGGACACAGCTCTTCAAAATCTACATTTTAAACTCAAAAAGTTTTAAAATACAGAGCCACGGTAACTCCCTTTTAACCCTATTTTCTAACAATCACTACCACTAGGAATATCATTCGTCACTTCTGTTTTAAAATCTGAACTTTTTCTGGAACTTGTGACTGCAATAAACAAGTTACAAACTTGTATTTTATTAATTTATTTGTGACCAATGCACGGTATATTTATTATTCAAGAGATAGAAGATCGAATTCCGGGATTTCAATCAGGCGAACAAAAAAATCGGAACGACGTAAAATTCGTGGTTAATCCCGCTCTAATCCGGGACAGTTGGGACTTGTTGTGACGATTTGTTTTTCTCATAAGTAAAATAAAAGTTCAATGACAATAATAATGAGAAATACACGTTTAAATGTTTTTAAGACATCAATGTCGCACAAAAACTGGATTCCAACAAGAAATTGATATGCCAGAATAGAGTTACGGTGCGTCACGACCCATTTTAAGCCTTTCTTTTTTTAGCCCATGTTTCACACTAAATTGCCAACAATTGCAAGTTTTCTTAACTTCATATCATTCAGTTCCAGAGTTTTATATATATATATATATATAAAAGACAACGTAAAACGCTTGAGTCAATCTTGAGTAGAAAATTGAATGGAAGGTTGCCCCCATGTAACTTCGTTACTGGAATTCAGCTTGGGCATGATTGCACGCTTTCCAAGCAAGCCGGATGCTGACTTCCAATGTAAGCTTACAGCAAGCGATTTGTAAGTTGTGTCTGCTATTTAGGAATCATTTTTCATTCTAGTCATCCGATACAATTGATATTTTATCTATCGAGCTAGAATAGATTATTCATTTATTATTGTATTGTGAATGAAGAAAATACGCTGTTAAGTATGGGCTCCCACAGCGGAGGGAAAGTGGAAGCAATTGCCTTACTTTAAATTTTCGAAAGCAGTTCAGTTCTTCAAAATACGTGTCAAAACATTTTATGTTTGCTTACTCAAGGACTATAGCATTTAATATACAGTACTTACTGCAGCTAATGAAGTTCGTTAATAATAATTGTTTTACATGAAGTATAACATATTAGCAACTTAGTTTGTGTATCAGTCTTTTGCCACCCTCTCCCATTAAGAAATTGTTTTTTGGTTGTTTCTATTTTTAGGTAACAAAATATATCTTTGTTGATTGATTTCTTTTAATACTGATGCAAATACTCGTAACAGTGACAGAAATACTCATAACAGTGACAAATGCTCGCAACAGTGACACAAATGCTCATAACAATCACACAAATACTAATCACAGTGACAAATGCTCATAACAGTGACACTAATACTCATTACAGTGACACATACTCCTAACAATGACAACTACCCATACAGTGACACAGATATTAATAACAGTAACACAAATACTCATAACAGTGACACAAATAATTTCTTTATTCATTTACAGGAACAGAGTACATAACTCCAATTAAAGAAGGCTAACATATACTGCTTACATAAATAAAATATATATCAATAAGTAATACAACAAAAATAATGTACATGTTAAGTAATACACAAATATTATTTACATACATAATTTAAAAAATAGAACAAAGAATATGAAGATAAAACTAAGTGATGAAAAACAATCTATATAAAACGTTATATACATACAAAAATCTAGCAGCCAGTAATCTAGTGATCTAGTATTCATGTCGGAGAACTTATATTCTCGTTAATGGAAATATATTAATGATGACGAGTGTCTAACACAATGCTAAATGTATTTATCGTTTTCAACGATAAATAATATTGATACCATTAGAAATTAGAATTTTTAATTATTGATTTTATAATTTTTATAAACGTTATCCTGGGAATTGGATTTTTGCTTATAGATCATTCAGGCACGTAGCCAGGATTTCGTAATAGGGGGGGTCCAAGACATGAAATACTGTGGTTATCACATCAGAGTTCGATTATTCTAAACTATTTTACTGGTAACATATGGTTCCTTTAATCAGGATTTCATAATGAAGGGGGGGGGGGGGAGTTTGACATGAAATATTGTTGTTATCACAGCAGGGGCTTGATCAATTTAAACTATTTTAATAGCAACATATATTAGTTTGTTAAGACTTTAAAATTAGGACATGTTAGCAACTAGCAAGTATTTTAGTAACAAACTATGAAGAAATCTCGAATAAAAGAATATTAAAAAAAAGATTTGACATGAAAATGAAATCTTTAAGTTTTACGCCCCACGTCTATGCCGGTTAGGCTAAAGGAGACGGAGATGATGAGAGATGAGTGAAAGAGTGGAATGAAGAAAGTGGGAGGTAAGGGGACAACCCCGGGAAAACCAACTAGCACGGTGTTTGTCCACCACGAAGTCCACACGGCGCGTACTGCTACCGAACTAGGGACCCTAAGCACTGGAGGTGAACGCTCTACCACTGAGCCACCGCGCCAAAAAAAAAAAAAAAAAGAGATTGAAAAAAAGATTTTACAATATCTACGTTCCTTCTTCTGTTCATCCAAATATAAAATAACAATTTTCCTTTCATTATGACCTCAACTATTAAAAAAAGAAAATTACGTATCCAATAATGTCTTGTAAAATATTTGATTATATTTGGGTTCCTTTCTCTGTTGAATCAAATGTTACTAGAACTTTCTTTCCACATAACTTATTTTTTATTATTTCGTCAACTGCTGTCTGTTGTAAATGACAAGTTAAAGGAGCAGAAAACTGTTTCTCAAATAACATGTTTGATACTGCAGAGAAGTGCTGACGAAAAATTATTTTTATTTTTAGCCTTTTTTTAAAATTTTTAACGCTTATTCTTCCTATTACTTGTTTCTTTTTGTTTCATCCTTGCTTATTTTTTTTATTTCTGGTCTCGAAGGGGGGGTCCGGACCCCCCGGACCCACCCCTTGGCTACGTGCCTGGATCATTACATAATTTGCACAAACATACTGAAAGAATTTTTTTTTAATTTTTCAGTTCTAGGAATATCATATTTAAACAAATTTCTCTTCTTGTTTCTAATTCCAACAGCATTTAAATGAGATATTTTTCCAAAAATTCTGAAATATCTATCTTATATTTGACAATTTTGTACAACAACATTTGCTGGTGCATTGCACTCCTAGCTTCAAGGCTATTTATATTGAAATTCAGACAATAAAATAATGAAATGAAATCGTTAATTTTTACGTCCCACGATTATGTCAGCTAGGCTAGAGGAGACGGTGATGATGAGAAATGAATGAAATGGTGGAACGAAGAAAGTAGGAGGAAACAGGAGAACCTCGAGAAAACCCACGCACACGGTGTTTGTCCATCACAAGGTTCACTTGACACGAGCTGGGATCGTACCAAGGACCCCATGCACAAGAGGTGAACGCTCTACCACTGAGCCACCGCGACCCCACTCAGATGATAAATTACAGTATCTTAGTGCAGACGTATGATATTTCTAAAATAAAGAAATTGTAAAAAAAATTCTTTTGAATCAATTCTAGTTTATTTGAATTCATCTTACACACCACAAAGACGAACCATACTCCAGCTTGCTGCTAACTAATGTGTTATATAGTGATTTAAAAGTGTTAATGTCATTTAAATTAAAACAATTTCTAATTATAAAACCTAACTTTCTATAAGCTTGATTTCTTATTTCATTTATATAAGTCTTGAAAGTCAAACAATCATTCATTACCACACAAAAATCTTTACACATATTCACTCTATTTAGCTCTATTGTCTGTTTATTGTATGAGCGTTTGGTTCTTGAAAATATCATATATAAGCACTTTTTAATGTTAAACTAATAATTTTCAAGTGGCCATTTTTAAAATGAATCTACGTCATGTCGCATAGCTAATAATATCATCGTTACCTTTAATTTCTTCATACAATTTTATATCATCTTCATACATAATGCATTTCGCAAATTTGACCCTTGTTGGTAAATCATTAATATAAATCAAAAACAATAATGAGCCTAGATTTGAACCATACAGTACTCCTGAAGTTGCCACATATTCAGCAAATTGTAATTTGTTGTAAATTATATATTGAGTAGGATATGCTAAATAAGATTCGAATATACATATGAAGTGATTTCAAAAGTCCATATTAGATAATTTTAGCAATAAAATTGAATAATTAACTTTATCAAATGCTTTAGAAAAATCAAAATATATATGAAATGTACAATTGATCTTCTATGTAATACAGAACATATATATTGAGAAAAATCAGTTATCCGGACATCGGTATATTGTAAAAATATATGGAATCCTTATGCTTACTACAGAAATCAGTACGAAACATACGTTATCCATATGCTACATATGCACTGCCCTTAGATGTTACATCATGCCGTTGCAGGATGTGTGACATCTAACAATCTTCGGTATATTACATACGTATATGTATGTTATATACGTCAGCTATATGTTACATACGTCAATCAGTATGCGAGATCTTTACCACCTATATACAGTTCTTTCGTAAGTACATTTATACGGAACACTTAGACGGAAATTACATATAAAATATACTTTTTCAGTTATACATTTGTTGTACGTTAAGTGCAAAAATTACAGGATTTACACGTGTAACCTACCTTTTTACCTACGCGACATTTCTTTTTTTTCTTTCTTTCTTTTTCTTTTTCTTTTTCTTTCTTTCTTTTTTTTGAATACACGTCACTAAGTTGGAAATATTAGTCTTTGTGGTTAAATTGTAAACAATACGCAATGGTTTCCCTAATACTTCTACACAAGACTTCAGTATATAAAGTAAAAAAAAAAAAAAACATCTGCGCCACTAGCTTTTTTTGGGGGGGGGGCTTGAGTTTCTTAACTACTTTTGTAAATTCTTCAACAGTAATAAAATTGAATATTCATGTGTGTGGGAGTAAACTGTGTAAGTGATTTTAAAGTATCAATTTTACAACAATCTGAATCTTCATAAAATTGATTTAAAGAAGTCAGTTTATACTCATAACAGTGACACAAATACTTATAACAGTGACCTAACAGTGATTCACGTCAGGGGCGGATCCAGAGGGGCGATAGCCCCGATCGCCCCCTCCCAGAAGAGGAAACTTTCTTATTTTATATATATAAATAAAACCCATCCCAAAGTTTGGAGCCCTTAAAAGTATCAGTATGACAACCCACCGCCCCCCCCCCAGAAGTCGGTCCTGGATCCGCCCCTGATTCACGCGCTATTTGTAATAGTTACGGGTTTTATTGTTCGCAAGATATGGGAGAAGAAGAGCAAGTTTACAAATGTTTCCTATAACTATCATTTACTACGTCTTTGTTAACTCAACATAATAAGTCCATTTTGTATCAAATGTTGAATTTAAAAGTTTTGGAAGAAGTCGCTGTTCAAATTTCTCCAAAAGTATGCTTGTTTACAAAATTCTGATCATTCGGATCATTCAAAAGTTTAGAAATGAAATTCACGGATGATTTCCCACCTCGAGTTCCAGAAAACTATAACAACAATGCATTTCGGCACTGCTACGAAACCTGCGTCTTCCGGAAGTAAAAAAAAAAAAAAAAAAAAAAAAAAGAGAAATAACATTCTCCTAGTATAAGGAAGAGGGACATAGATTTGACAATGGGTTGACCTTGAACAATTTCGTCGACTCTTGCAACAAATTGCGTCGTAACGGTTTCTGTTAGTTCTCTTTTTCCTACCCAAAATTCACTGCGCCACTTCCTGTTTACGAAAGAGGAAAAAGGAAGTATCTAATGTAATGGGACGATTGGCGATCAAGTTGAGGCAATGACAGCTCATGTGTCAACTGAATGTTCATTTACTTCAAACTTTTCAAACACAAACAAAACAAGAAATAAAGTACATTTTCCTTGTTTTGTGTTATACAGTATTTCAGAAACTTATGAAATTCTTCTACGGACATTGTCTACAATGTTTCCAACAGAATAACTCAGAATCCCGTAAAATTCATGAGCAAAACCATCAAAATTCCACCATATTCTTGAAACACTTAATTCCCTTACAAATTTTGCCAGTGCTTCAGTTGGCCGCACAGCGACGTAACTACGCTAGTTGTTGTCTGGAACAAGATCTCGCCTTAGCGCCCCCTGAACAACCAAACTAAAACGCTCCCCCAAATATTTGCCCAATTTTGCGCCCTCCCAATCCGGCGCCTGTGGCTCAAGCCCTTCCCTAGTTACGTCACTGTAGCCGCACAGTGATCCCAATTCGAAAAAATGTGGTCAAAAGTCGAAAACGTAATTTTGTCTTTTAAAAAAAATTGGTGCGTACGGGTTGTTTTAGATTACTCATGTTGAATTTGATATCATTTTTTCAAAGAAACTAAAAAAAAAAAAAAAAAAAAGATGACGGACAAAATCAAAATCAAAATAATTTTATTTCAATCAAAATTGATGTTAGGGGTTTCCCAAAATCTCTAATTTTTTAATTTAAGATGAATTAAACCCAAAATAAATTAATTACTATTTTTCTGAATATTTTTATTCCTTTTACATCACATAAAAATATAGCTTGTAATGTACACCTAAAATTTAATTTACGTAATGGTGCAGAGAAACTCAGATTGATCAAAACGGAGCAGGCACCTATTGTTTTAGATATATATAAAAAAGAAGAAAGCATTAAGGTGGATCACTAGGTGTTCTCGGTGCTATGCTAAACACTGCTTGAATAGTGCGGCGTTGCCAGATAGTGTCGAGAGTTTACTGGTGCCAGATAATAAAGGAAGTAATCATGGAATTCTGCTTGGATACTTACTGGAGAAATTAGTTTTCATCCCTTACTGCAATTCACAGCTAACTTCCGCTTCTCGAATTGCAACGCTAGAGTTCAAGAATTAGAACGTACAAATTTGGCAACAACGCATTATAGCGTTCTGCGCAAGTTTCGTCTCAAAATCTATTTCCTTAAATATAAATTAATATTTAAATAAAATGTGAGACATAACACGAAAAACCGTCAAACAATATATCTATTTTGTAGTAAGATCGTTACTTTTAAAGTATTTTACACATTTAAAGAAACATTTCGTAAAATTGAACACTTCTAGTAACATCTAACAGCAAGTGCCATCTTGTGTTCTCATTGTAAAACTAATCAAATATTTTCTTCTATTTGCTACTTTTCTCAATATCAGAAGACACAACCAAATGAATCAGTGTCTTGTGTTGTAGCTGAAACATAACTTTATCTTGTAGTACAATATTTATAATATGTAACGTTTCATTGCGCAGTAGTTAAGGGAATGAGCTAAAATATGTACTGACTTCCGGGTGGTGATCCGCCTTAATGGGAAATGAAGATTTCAAGATTGGAGGGCAGATCATTAACAAGATCAGGTATGCAGATAATACGCTTATTATAGCTAGAACTGAAGGACTACAGAAGATGATTGACAAAATAGTTAACACTAGGAAACTATATGGAATGGAAATCAACATCGAAAAATCGAAAGTCAACAGAATATCCCGTGGAAACGCGCCGTTATGAGTCAGAATAGAACCAGGAAAACTTGAGGAGGTCGATAATTTCAAGTATCTGCGAAGTATTTTGAAGAGAGACACTGTACTGTACTAAAGAGATTAGATCAAACATAGCCATACCCAAAAAAGCATTCAACAAGAATAGATCACTCCTATCTAGCAGCCTTAATATTGGACTAAGGAAAAAATTGGTGCTAGAAGTGCTATATATGGAACATTGGATTGTATGGTTCAGAGACTTGGACATTACGGAAGTTAGAGAAGAAATGCTTGGAGGGTTTAGAAATGTCGTGTTGGGGGAAGATGGAGAAGATAAAATGGACAGAGAGAACAACAAACGAAGATGTTTTAAAACGGATAAGAGAGAAGAGGACACTTCTAGCCGCCATCCTTCGTAGGAAGGCCAATTGGATTGGACACATTTTGCGAAGAAATTGTCTTCTTCATACCGCCATAGAAGGAAAGATGGAAGGAAAGTGAAGAACAGAAAAGAGAAGCAGAACAGAACTGATGGATGAATTGAAGAATAGAAGAAAATATTGGGACTTAAAAAGAGGGTCTAGATGCCTTGCATTTAGAGCGATATTGGATGTGCCTTGTTCGATCCTTAGTTTGAAATAAGACTTCTACACAGTGTTCATAGGTTCTTGAAGAAAATTTCCCTCAACCGACTCAAAATTTTCCCTTTGCTTGTCAAATTTTCCCTAATTCGAACTCCTGGGGATGTCATTCGTCACACGAGACAGGCAGGGGCGGATCCAGGACGGACTTCTGAGGGGGCGGTGGGTTGTAATACTGCTACTTAGAGCTACTTTTAAGACCTCAAAACTCTGGGATGGGTTTTATTTATATATAAAATAAGAAAATTTCCTCTTCTCGGGGGGACGGCAATTCCCCCCTGGATCCGCCCCTGGTGACAGGTTAATATCGCCATAGATGCGAAAACCCAGAAATCTAATTCCTAACTGTAATCCTAACACGCTCAAGCAACAATGAATGCAAATGATGTTACTTTGAACAGAAAGACAGGCAGACACACACACACACACAAATTATTGCTATTGTATTTGTTCATTGTTGAAGAACAAAGAAAAATGTATGCTTATTTATATTGGTTAATCGGTAGAGCATCATTATGCTTTATTTATATTGCTTAATCATTATGTTTTATTTTTTCCAAATTATGCTTTATTAAGCTTTATTGTTAATTTCTATCATTGTTTTACATTAATCGTGTATAATGTAGAATATTTACTACACATTAAATAATCTAAATATCTTGATCTATTTATTAATATTTTATGAAGCAATTTCTTTCATATTTAATGAACTTTCTACTTCATGCACTGTAAAGAGATATGCTTTGCTCGAATCAATTTTTTCTGTCACTTCTGTGCACCTCATACATACAAAAAGGGGAAGTAAAAGTTGCCAGTAAAAAGTACAGTAAGTGTTTAAGTTCTCGAGGTACCCATAACAATATAGTGTGGAGTTTTGTGTACTATTCATTATTGGCGGAAAGTTTTCTTATTTTCCTTTTTCTTTTCTCCACATCAAAGGATTACACCGAAAAATTTACAGAAATAAAAATAAGCTTTTCATTGTTGCATTATGTTCTCAATGATTTTGCATTGTAAATATTTTTTTCAAAAAAAATAAACTTGCAGTTAAATAGAATTTCCAAGAATTATGCTATGTATTTTAAATTGTGCTTTATGCTTTATTTTCTAAAATTATGCTTTTAAAATTAGTTTCTTCTGGACCCTTAAACAACTACAAGCATGTTCAAGGTACCAACCATATTTTGTGTAAACTGCTATTATGTTTTTTATGCTTTTTATGCTTTTGAGTTGCTCTATTAATCAATCATCGAGAGCATTTCTCTGCATTTTCATGTTTTGTCGAGAAATTTCCCTTTTTCCCCTTTGTGTTAAATTTACCTATGAAATTTCCCTGAAACTACAAACACTGCTTCGACAGCCAAGTATGTGCATGCATCTGGCCCTCAAAAACAGTAGTTTGCTAACGATAATGATACTAATCTAACCAGGCACGCACCCGGACATTTTTCTTGGGAGGACGTTTGTTCCAGAGTGTGAGGAGTCCAATCCTACATGTCTTTGTAGTATTCTTTACGCGAAAAGACAATAATGATTTTAACCCTTTGCGTTCCAGTGACAACCATGTCGAAGTCATGTCGTTTCCGTTTGTCAGTACAAATGTTCCACAATGCCCATGCTTTTTATCAGTAATGTGAGTGCTATCCTCACACTTGCACAATAATTCTGCCGTATATAACTGTCTAACGAGAGTCTTTTAGCAGTATATGAAAACCTGGTATTACAGCACCCACATAGGAAATTTGCACCTGGAACTCAAGGGATTAAGTACTGTCAGCTATATTGTCAGAAAAAAGGTATAGAATTCGTTTGTTTGTATGAGAAAAGAATGAAGACAGGATGAAATGTAATTCTGCATCAATAATTCTGTGCCAAACAAACATAGTTTTATTAAGAATGTATACATATATCTGTCGAGTTACAAAAAAAATTTGGGGGGTCCGGCCCTAGTGAACCCCCACCGTAGGCGCATCCCTGAGTCTGACTATTTAGGGTCTGAAAAGTCTCCAAATTGAAACTTCAATTCAAGACTTTTTTGCTACGTTTGTGCTAATCGAGACCACTCTATGTCGGTGCGGAACTTACAGGATATCAACACTTTCTTTCTCGAGTTTTTAAATGAGATTATCTGGTCATTTAAAAAAAAATGTATTTACGAAATTATACATATTATATCGATTTGAAGACTGGAACAAGGTTGTATTGAATACGATACTATCATCTATCTGTAGATGGCAGCACGTGCTAATTTCTTCTAGTTGCACATTTT
The DNA here is from genome assembly GCF_964235325.1 of Thermobia domestica. Taxonomy (NCBI): domain Eukaryota; kingdom Metazoa; phylum Arthropoda; class Insecta; order Zygentoma; family Lepismatidae; genus Thermobia; species Thermobia domestica. Next base: position 191,696,237 of record NC_137468.1, on the reverse strand, counting down.
GACACTTTCTTTACCAATCATTCAGAACGTGTTGAATAACGTGTTCATAGTGAGTACATATATCCTAAATTCGTTATACCAGAATTTGTGAAACTAATCAAAACGTAGTTTACTCACTAAATGTTCAATGTTAACACACAAAATAAAATATATTTAGACTGATGTATTTTCCGAAGATTGTTTTCATTTACCTTTCCATTATTCACAAAATTCCTTCTTTATAATTGAGATTTTTTATAGAGGTAGTTGGTGAGTACTTCAGATTATATATGCCCATAGCCAAATTCCCTCTATAACAATTTTTGCGTGAATACTTTAGGATTCTGCAACATGTATTTTTGGATAACAAACATATCATTAACCTGATTACGATAGGTCCCATAATTTTCGAGCTTTGGACTTTAAAAGTTCATTTTTTTCATGCTTTCGGCAGCCTATAACTTCGAAAGGAAGCATTTGTACACCAAGGTTGGTCTGTACTTTTTGTCTTAACTTCGTGTCAGAAATCACCTCCCAAACGTTGTCGGTGTTGCTTTGAAACACCCTGTTTATTTATAAATTTTATATGATTAGCGACATTTTTTCCCAGCAAAAAGGTGCACTTCTCGATTGCTGAGAACAATGCACAAAATTTGTAAGGAATTGTGTCTGTAATAGCGTTGCCCCCATGAGACGAGAGATGTCTCGTCTCGAAGACAAGACAAAAACCGAGACGGGAAGTACGTTTTAAATTTCAGACGAAACTAGAAAACAAAAATTATCGCCTCTTTTTTCTTTACTACACTCTAAATACAGTACCCACTATTTCAGAGGTACAAAATGACCGTTTTGTACCCATGAATTTAGAAGGTACATGGTACCCAAGAGGCAGCAGGTGCAATGTACCTGTGATTTCTTAAGTACAAATATTTTTCTTGGGTACTAAAGCTCCTAATTTCATGGGTACAAAACCTAATTTCATGGGTACATGTAGTCAGAAACAATATTAAGTATACACTTTAAATACAGTACCCACTATTTCAGAGGTACAAAACAGCCGTTTTTTACCCATGAATTTAGAAGGTACATGGTACCCAAGAGGTAGCAGGCACAATGTACCTGTGATTTCTTAGGTACAAATATTTTTCATGGGTACTAAAGCTCCTAATTTCATGGGTACAAAACCTAATTTCATGGGTACAGGTACAGTCAGAAACAATATTAAGTATAGGTTGGAGCTATAATTTCATATACCTTCAACCTATACTTTAGTTAATATTGTTTCTGACTGTGCCTATTACATAGAGCTGCAGTGGCTCAGTGGTAGAGGGTTCACCTCTGGTACATGGGGTCCCTGGTTCGACTCCAACTCGCGCCAAGTGAACTGTGTGATGGACAAACACCGTGCGCGTGGAATTCCTCGGGATTCTCCCATTTCCTCCCACTTTCTTCATTCCACCATTTCATTCATTTATCATCATCACTGTCTTCTTTAGCCTAGCCAGCATAACCGTGGAACGTAAAACTCAAATATTTCATTTCATTTTGTACCTCTTTTATTAAATATAAACTAATTATTTGCTGAGGAAAACTATATATTTTCATTAAAATTCAACACGTGTTACAGTTTCGCCAATTAACGTTTTGGCTTCATCAGACACTATGCGATACAGGATAACTCTACAATCGTATATACATACAACAACTAAGATACCTTTCTTCTGCTTGGTTACTGGCAGCAGCAAATCCCTTTCAATTATACTTATTTGAAAATTTTTATATAGATGCTAATTCTAATTATACAATATGCTAATTCTATTGTTGCTAATTATACAAAATGACGATCTTAACTAATTTAAACTAACAATTAATTAACTTAAACCATTAAGTAAATAATTACACACACACACACATATATATATATCTCGATTATTGGATTAACTTATTTACATGAATGTAAACAGATGTTTTTAATAATTATTATAATTATATATATATATAACAATATTTAATAACAACAACAATTCAAATGTATATACCTAATGGTATTTTTTCCTTCTGTTTGTTTTGAGATAGGTAAACTACTTCTAATTTACCACCCTACATTCACATTTTTGTTAGTTGTAATTATATTATTCTGTACTATGTAACATTTACGGTATTTCGTCCAGTTGTTTTGTGTGTAACTGTGTATTCTTAATTAAAATATTGAATTATATTGTTTTTACAAGGGAAGAAAAAACTTAATTTTCAATAATAAAGCAATAATTATAATTAATAAATAAACATATAAACATTATTATACCTAAATATGCACACATATACACATAGACACATATATAACATGTACAAGAATCAATATATATATTATAAAAGAATAATCATATTTTTACGTTTACTAATAAATTAATACAGAATTTCATAAAAATTCAATAAGTATACATTTACATGGGTCAATTCATATACGAAATTGCATAATAGTAATGTAGTAGTATATACACCTATATTTATATATTTATATTAATAGACATGCTCAAAAGAAAAAGGAAATCAATTTAGTTAATCAAAATATATACATTCTATTATTTTTATTATTCTATTGTTCGCTTGTATCTTTTGTACTAGAGAAGAAACACCCCCTCCAGTTCCCTTCCAGCCGGCAACGTACCAAGAACTGACGATACGTTGCCACGTTGGACCGCAATTGATACACGTTGGAATAAGAAGGATGCTGAATGAACATCTCCAGAAACGATAGATATGCTTCTGCCTACCTCTCTAATAAAATCAAGGCTTCTAGAACCCCATGCTCCATTGGTCTCGATAGCTATTGGAGCAAATATAAATTTATCGAGGAGATTATTATATTTCCTTTCCTTTTCTGCCTCTCTACGTCTAGAAACTTCTCCAGCATTCACAACGGTCAATGGGAGGCTTGAATGGGGGAATGTGTCCGAACATGTAAAATCCCATACTAGAGATTTGCTTCTCATCCAAGGTATTAATGACATGCCATCAGGTCGTTTACCATCGGAACGACAACAGCCTGACGGTTCACGAATCGAAGGAATTCCTGCCGCCGTGAGGGCTCGCAAAATGATGTCATTAACAGATGAATGTCTGGTGTTTCTGCCTATGCTCTTCATGCATGAGAGGCCATGCAGGCCATGTTGGGTAACTTGATCCCCGCAAGCTGGACAGCGATGTGGCTCACAAACAGCTGAACCTAGTCTTAGGGCTACTGCGATTCCAAAGGTTTCATTAGACATGTGAAGACCTAATTGGGGAGAAGGTAACGCATTTAACCATGCACCAGCATGGGGAGATGACGCAGCAAGAAGTCTAGCTTTATCCTCTGGAACAGCAACGGATTGTAAAAGAAGTTTATGGAAATTTGCTGCTATTGGTGTGTACCAAGATGCCTGAGAACCTCTTTTGCTGATTTCTGAAAGATCCGTATCTGCTATATTTATCCATTTGGTAGAGCCTTCTTCAACTATCCCATCTGGATCCAGGTGGTAGCCTTGAGGAAGGAGAGCCTCGATTAAACGAAGGGATCCGTGGTAGGACGCTAAAAAGGTAGGAATCGCCATATCAACGGTTCGTCGAATACCAAGGCCTCCTAATCCAACAGGTAAGGATGCTTGCATCCAAGATTCGTCACTCAAGGAGCAGTTCAAAATTGACTCCAGACCCATTTTGAGGATATGATCATATTTCTTCAGCAGTGGAGTCTCATTCGAAGATAGAAAGCACCATAGAAAGTAGTTTAGGCGAGGGATTGACAATGAAGCACGTAGAAGAAAAAAGCTCCGTGTGCTGAAATCGAGTCAAGACGAGACAGAAAACATTCTAATTTGGATATTTTGTTTGATAGCACAGTTGTAAATGCTTCCTTTGTGAGAGCAGAGCCCAGAAGACATGCATCCTGTTTGCTTAGGAGACGTATTCCTGGGGCAACTTCTCCAAATCTTCTGAATAATTGGTCGGATGTGACTTCATCTGATCCAAGAAAACCAACTTCGCATTTTGAGAAATTCAAATGTAAGCCAAGAGCTGATGCTTTCTCATTTATATGTGTTAACGTTGAAAGGACTGCCTCAGGTTTGTCAGCAATAGTCCCATCATCCAAAAACCAGATGTTTAGTTCAGTATTAATCGAATGTACTAAAGAATGTATTGTTATGGCAAAAAGTGCTGGGCCCAAGGGATCACCGTGTTGTACTCCTCTCTGGGATGAAATAGTGTCTTGGCCTAAGAATAGGTTACTGGGTTGAGCGTAACACTGGTGAACATATGGGTATATTGCGGGAAAATATTTCAATACCTCGGTAAACATGGAGTCCTGGCGAAGTTCATTAAAAGCGTTGCGAAAATCCAGCTTTACGATAGCCTTTGGAGCGCTGTGAGTGGAGGAGAAATATACCCTGGTTGCATGAAAGGCTGCTTCGACTCCGTTGGGAATACAAACTCCAAGTTGATGGGGAGACAAAAAGTTCTTAACAGGCTCTCGTATTCTGAAGCATATAATTTTGGCTGATATTCTGCGCCAAATATTCCCTATGGCAATAGATCTGATTCCTCCACATTTCTTTTTAAGAGCGATAAGTTTGGCTCCGAAAAACAAAGGTCAAACTTCTAAGGGTAATTTTCCCGAAATAATTAGATTGAACAGATCACAAAGTGATTTTAATAGCTTTTTCTTCGATTCGAGTATTTGGCAAGATAAAAGATCTTTGAGAATCGAAGGCCGAAGACCATCTAGACCTCCCGAGCTGCCAGAGCATTTTTAACTTCGTTTATTGAAACTCCTTGAAGTCTGTTTTGATCTTCTGGAAGATTCGGTGTACTAAATTGATTCTTGTACATATTATATATGTGTCTATGTGTATATGTGTGCATATTTAGTTGCAAAAATGTTTATATGTTTATTTATTAATTATTGCTTTATTATTAAAAATTAAGTTGTTTATAAATATTGTTACATATATATATATATATATATATATATATATATATATATATATATATATGTGTGTGTGTGTGTGTGTGTAATTATTTACTTAATTGTTTAAGTTAATTAATTGTTAGTTTAAATTAGTTAAGATCGTCATTTTGTGTAATTAGCAACAATAGAATGCATCTATATAGAAATTTTCAAATAAGTATAATTGAAAGGGATTTGCTGCTGCCAGTAGCCAATCAGAAGAAAGATATCCTAGCTGTTGTATGTATATACGATTGTATAGTTATTCTGTATTACATAGTGTCTGATGAAATCAAAGAGTTAGTTGGCGAAACTGGAACACGTGTTTAATTTTGACGAAAATATATAGTTTTGCTCAGCAAATAATTAGTTTATATTTAATCATAACAAAGCAAAGCTTCTACTTATTGGAAATATCACTGTTTTATTGATAAATACAAGGTGACTCAGTCAATCTAGATTACAACACTTTACAACATTTGCTATTATAAGTTGTAATCCAAGCATTTCCTAGTCAACATTAAAAGTCACAATCACTCTGATTAACGTAAATGTGCTCTAAAAAATGTGATGGTTCTGTATAAAACTTAGGTGGGCGCGGGAAAACTTTCTGGTGAGATAACGTGAGTCTGTTGCCCATTTCACAAGTAGATATATTGGTTTAATCTATTTAAAAAAACAATGGAAACAAGGGTCATGTGATGCATCACCTTTAAGACTAGATTTAAATAGAAATTCAAAGGCGAAGTCAGATTTTCAGTATTTGTCCCCTTCTCCTTTTCAGCGATGACTTTATAAATGATATTGAAATTAGGAACAAAAATGGTCTACAGAACACATTATACTGCTAGAAATTTCCCGCATCCAGCTAAACCCATTTACAATTATACTTCTTTTACTTCAGAATATACAGTAATCAGGGTAGCTCTAACTTTTACTTTCCTCGTATCGTATCATATATGAGTATACCTTGTACTTTGTTCCTTATTGCTCCTTGTATTGTTCCTTAATTTAAACACAAATATATATTTGATTTGAAACGTTTGAATACATTTTATATTAATAATAAAGTACGGCCATTCGTCCTACTGGAAGGACGCGCCTCCTGATTAAAAAATGGAGAATCTGTGCTTCCGGAAGAATATGGAACTCCTATAAGAGGTATTCTGCAAAAGAATGAATACCAGTGTGATATTATCCATCAAACATCACCTTCGGAAAGCATCTCACCTTTAGTAAACGAACAATCGTAACTTTTTTCCCCCTAAGATTGGATGCCATACAGAAATGAGACTTCCTTTTTCCTTAGTGATGCCTTCTATGCTGCCCAAATATGCAAAGTTCTTTTAACTGTGGGCAAATATTGTAGTACCTTTTGGACGTGCAACCTTTCCTGAAGGATGTTTAAGTTACAAATTTTCTGATGAAAATAATGAAAATACTTAAAAATACCATCGATGATATTTTCAACATCAAAGCTCTGCTTTTATCAACCCAAATAAAACAACATAACAGCTGAGCAATGCAAATACCTTTCATTGAAAGCTAAGCTTTTAGTTTTTAATACAATTTATTTTCTTTGCTCAGCTGTTATTTTATTTTACTTGGAGCAAAATGACACATATTCTTCTTCAAGCTGTGGATTAGGAATGAAGAAAGAATACTTCAGTTTGCGCGTGCGGACTCACACCGATTAAAGCATACCAAATTGAGTAAAGCAGATCCGGAAGCTACGCGAAAAATTTCAAAAACAACCTCGGACCAGACTGGTTTGTTGGATGTGTGGGAGGGGGGGGGGCGCTGATAATGCAAATTTGATGTTTAAACATTATTGTTCACAATTTTTGCTGCTACATTATATAATCTTATTAAATAATAAATAAACATTATTATTTTAAAATGAAGTGCTAAAATTACTTGATATACAGGAACATAATTCAAGTGATACAAAAACAAAGTTTATTGCTATTGTTTAATTGTTATTCTTACAGTTGTTTTCCGTTATAAATTTTTAGTGCTTTATATGGTTTCTGCAGTACGCTGCGTTTAATATTTCTTTGTGACGTGTCAAAAATTGTTCGCAAGTCCTAGAAACTGTCCAAACCAAGTTGGGTATAACAAGTTCTTAACGTAATAAATACATAAGAGCAGCAGGGAGGCCTCTTCGATATCCCAACTGTTTCTCCATTTCCTTTCCACAGCATTTTGGACTCGGCAGTATAGAACAGGGTTGGTCCTCAAGGTTTCTTGAAACGATGCCTGTATATCCAAAAGCAATGAGGTAGATACGTTTAACAAAATATAAAGAAAACAGTACATATTTACATAAAGAAATATAATCACGAAATAACAATGCTATGTAAAATATGCAATAATTATCTGATCAAGTGTAACTACATCTAAATTGAAAAGTTGTTTACATACTATCGTTATGTGGACGACACGTTAATTCTCTATAAAGACGACAAACAAATAGAAGTACTCCTTAGAATGTTTAACAATATTAATTTTAAAAACGAAATATGTTATACTTTGGTACGTTTTTTAGTAGTAACATACTACAAAAACTTATAACTTTACTTTGGAATTCGCTTGTTCTTGGTAAAACTCTGTATTTTCGTCAAAGTTTGCCCATGTGGGCCCAGCTCAGCCAGAAAGGTGGGTTTTTGATGAGTATATTAGTCATACAACTAAGCGGATCACATTGAAAGTGATCTTTACAAAATTTGGACTTTTAGGCATACTACATCATTCAATATATACTAATTAAGTCTTTTCGACCTTTGTAAAGTACTGAATGAATTTAAAAAAACTCAGCTTGAGATAATTGTGGAATTAATTGAGATGATTATACAAATTAATGAATAGATTATGCTTATATTTGAAATAAATGTAGTCTTTGAGTTTTACGTACCATGGTTATGGTTTGTGGGCTAAAGGAGGCTGTGATGAGAAATGAATGAAATGGTGGAATGAAGAAAGTAGGAGGAAGCGGGAGAACCCCGAGAAAACCCACGAGCACGGTGTTTGTTCACCACAAAGTCCACATGGCGCGAGCTGGGATCGAACCAAGGACCCCAAGCACCAGAGGTGAACGCTCTGCCACTGAGCCACCGCGCCCCCTTGTTGCAAATTGTGACAATGAGAATCTTGAAATATAAATCACATTTTAACATTTTTACCCACAGACATTTAGATACTTTGAAAAATAAATTAAATCCGAGAAAGCCGATATGGGCCCAGATGGGTTGTTTTTTTTAACCCTGATTTTAGTAGCTCTCGGCTTTGGCTGGGCACGATGTTAAGTTTCTAAAATCCACAAACAACCATGCTCGAGTGAAAATCGAACCCGGAACATTGAAGTCAGCGGGGTGACACTTCAAAGCGCACGGCTACTGCGGTCAATTTTAGTTCTCATTTACAAAATCAAGTAAAAGGTGATACAAGACTTCTTTTAGAACTGCAAAATTGGCTTCAAAGTACTTTAAAATTCTTAGAAGTATGTCAGAAGGAAAAGAAAAAAAAAGTATACAATAAAAATATATTAAAAAACTGCAGCAATTCCGTGGAAAAAGAGCAGCAGATCGCGGAAAGATCTATGCACCTTTAGATAAGTATGGTTTAATGTGTTAAATTTAGAATTTTGCAATCAATATACAATGAATTTTATGTTGAGCATTCACTGATACAGTAATTCGAGCAATTTCTTCAAAAGTGATGTGTGATTGGAGTAATTAATTAATTGGAAGTTTACTAAATGTAATAAATGTATACAGGTGCCTATAATTATTACTTCTATTTAAAGATAGCAACACTTTACCATTTTAATGGTAAGAGAACATTTACTTGATCTTTAAAATATCAAAGCGAATATTTATTAAAACATACTTCGATTTTGCTGCTATCTATGACTCATAAAATAACGGATTACTTATTGAGATCACAACGCAAAGGCGAAGAAATGAAATTAATCAAATTGCGTGGTCCCAATCCCAAGCACTTCTATTCTAACAAAAAAAATAAAGAATATCCTTCTGTATCCTACTGCCATATTACCAGATTTTACTACAATACACGAATATTGCATAAACAGGCTATTCAAAATTCCTTCTCCAATTTACTGTAAATACTGATGACAATCTTAACGGCATCCGAAACATTGATGTTGCGATTTCTAATAAATTTATTTTTAAAATAATAAAATTTGCAAAAAGATAAAAAAAAAATGGTTAAAATTTCGTACAATACTATCACCTAAGTTAAACGATTTTAAAAAAGTCGACACTTGCCTTTTTTAAGTCACCATTACAGCATTTGCCTAGTACGACTAAGGGAAACCAGGGATAAGCGGTTGTTGAGCGCGAACCCAGACCTTCCTAATAGGAAGCCAACGCTCTACTCAACTACCCTACGGTCACTCGCTAATATAAAGCAATACTTCAATATATTTGGTCTAGGAATTAATTCGTGCGGTTGGTACGCACACATTGAAGCTGTAGTACAAACACAAAATACATAAATACCTTAAGAAAAATATTGTCCATCGCTAGCCACCACTTTCGCCCATCTGTCAGGCAATGTACGGATTCCGTGGCGAAAGAAGTCCTCATCCTTGGAAGCGATCCAGTCAGAGACCCATGTTTCGATATCTTCTGAAGAAGTAAACCGCTGTCCAGTCAAATCGTTGTTCATGCAATCGAACAAGTAGTAATCCGAAGGAGCAACGTCTGGTGAATACGGCGGGTGGGGTAAAACTTCCCATCCGACATTTTCTAAATAGGTTTTGACCGGTTTTGCGACATGTGGGCGAGCGTTATCATGTTGAACAATAAGTTTATCATGTCTGTTCTCCCATTCTGGTCGTGTTCTGGCCAGAGCTTGCTTCAAACGCATTAATTGTCGTCGATAACGTTCTCCATTCATAGTTTCACCCGGTTGCAGCAGCTCATAGTACACCACACCTTTCATATCCCTCCATATGCACAGCATAACCTTTGCACAGTGAATATCTCGTTTTGGTTGTGATGGACCTGGTTCACCTGGTTTCACCCAGGCCTTTTTTCGTTTAGGGTTCTCGTAATGGATCCACTTCTCATCACCCGTAATAATTCGATGCAGAAACCCCTTTCTGCTCTGTCGTTGAAGCAGCAATTCGCAAATGGTTTTTCGTCTTTCAACGTCTCTGTCTTTCAATTCATGTGGAACCCAATGTGACATCTTTTGAATCATTCCCATGGCTTTCAAGCGTTTGGAGACTGTTGTTTGATCAACGCCTAATGCTGCTGCAAGCTGTTCCTGCGTTTGACACGAATCCTGCTCGAGCAATGCTGTCAATTCTTCGTCTTGAAATTTTTTTGGCTGTCCAGCTCGCTCTTGGTCTGCCAAGCCGAAATCACCACTTCTAAACCGTGCAAACCACTTCTGACACGTTCGCTCAGCTAGAGCATGGTCATCATACACTTCCACCAAAATACGATGACTTTCAGTCGCACTTTTCTGCATGTTAAAGTAATGCAGCAGGACACCCCGCAAAAACACTTTATCAGGCACAAATTGCGCCATGTTCACTTAACTACAAACTGGTGTTGTTGACGCTTTAATCCACTGCTCTATACTACGAACGATACGCGATGACAGCGGTTTGCAACACATGTGTGGATACACGGAACTGTGGGACGCTCCGTTCGTTGCGCCATCTCTTGTCCACCCGCACGAATTAATTCCTAGACCAAATAATTACCTCTTAACTCCAGTAAGTAGTCAGATAATTTTCTGTTGAATTTGCTGAATGTGATTTCTAATTAGATGAACCGACCAAGGGTTCATTTGGAACGACACGGGTTTGCTGTTTCTCTTTTGATATCAGTTTTTGCCTCTTTCTTCCTCTGTCAATCTTATGAAAATACCTTACGAAGAAGAAGAGGAGAGAACTGTCACTTTTATTTTACCAATAATAAGGTAATTCATAATTATAAATCAAAATAAAAGTTATTGTGCTTTAAAGATGAAGCAACACATTTGTATTATAATTGCGCTATTTATTCCTATTGCATCAGACAGCTAAACATTTTCCTTGAAGACTGTTAAATGTCAGACATCCTGCAGCGACATGATATAACATGTAAGCGGGAAAAGACGTGGATAACGTATGCTGCGTACAGATTTCAGTAGTAAACATATGGATTCCGTATATTTGTATCATATACATGCGCGCCGACTACGTGGGTGCTCCGGGGCTCCAGCACCCATGCAAATAATCTTATTGGTGCGGTGCACCCACAAGATTTTAGTTTGATAGAAACAAAACAAAATAAATATTTATAATTTGCCATTATCAAAAAAATAATAACAATAAAAACATTGAGGTGGAAGTTAAAATTTCTAATCTTTAAAACATAATTGTTTGTTTCAAATGTATTTCTACGAAGCCAACCAAGCAACGCACTCCCCATTCCTTGCCTGTCTCTAGCCTAGTCAAAGGCAGTCCCCACAATTAAAAATTGGAACTCTCCCCATCAGGATTCTGCCGCCTACAGTCGGACAATTTGTCAATGCCGACCAGATGCCGCTGTTGGATTGCCAGCGCCGAACACCGACGTCTTTCCGCGCGATTTTCGACCGCGACGAATAATTGCCTTGCCGAGCAGTCGGCAAACAGCCGTAAAGTCGCAGTAAATGCGCAGGGGTCGCCGTCGAAAAGAGGCCAGAATAAGTAGTCGGCAGAGGGTCGGAAAGAGGCCTTTCCGACTGTTTTGCCAACTCTGACGGTCGGCAACAGTCGGAAAAGAGTCGGCAAAGGGCATCAAAGGGACGCAATCCCTCTTTCCGATTGCGACTTCCTGATGAGGATATTATGAATAGAATCGCATATTTTCAGCTTGCGTCACAGCACAGCCCTTTATGATAGTGTTCATAAAATATTTTAACTAAAAGGAAATCAATCAAAAATATTGAAAAAGTCTCAAGCTTATTCATTTTATAAAATAAGCTTGAAGGACATGATACTGATAACTAGAGCCCGGATTTGCATGCACAAACCAACCCCGAGATATGTATGCAAATATTCTAGAAAAACATCAAAAATATGCAATAAAATATGTATTAAAAATTTAACATATGCGCTGAAATATACGCTAAGAAAATAAATCTCAATTTCTTACAATTAATAACCTCTCTCGCAATAATGAGCTGTGAACGCCTTTGTTACGTTTTCCTCTCTAAATCCTGGGCGCTTATCAGTGAGAAACGGTAGATCGAAAAGTTTCTTTCTACATCAGAAGAAGTTACTGGTGCGTGTGGAAAACATCAAATGTCTTCGTGTGTTCGGTCCTCTCCCAATTCCTTGTTTCCAAGAATAAATACGTTTGTAATGTCACAAGTTGGTTTCTACCAGGTATTTTCGCCTAATATTTGGCAAAGTTTATCTGACACTATTTTCGCAACATCATGAGTTTCAATGGACAAAATCTGCGATAATTCGCCCAACATTGAGAGTGAATGCTATAAAGCATTGTTGCCAGATTCAGCTGTTTCCGAGAAGGTTTTTTTTTTTTGTGATACATAAATAAGGACTGTATTATCGGGATTTAATGAGTCTGGATCGGGATTGGGATTTAATCAAGGGAGGAACTGTGTTCCATTGAGTTATATGTATAATACGACACATCTTCTAACCACGAGCCCCATTGGGTTAAAACTGATAGCGGAACATTTTTCGCATCTTCGGAAAAGATACGTGTGCGTGATGGAACTTTCACAAATACTTTCTTTACATTTGATAAAAGCGTGTCTACTTCCGGATATTGGTATCTGATTCTTTCTGCAACGTGATGACGACCGTATGGAAGACAAGTCAGGTGGGCAAACTTAGGATACAACACTTTTTTCTCTTACCCTGTACAACATTTTACTTTACATCTGTGTTTACAAAGTGATTCAGTCCACTTTAAATACAACCTACTTTCTTGTGATATACTCTGAAATATGCTAATATGCAGCAATATAGGTAATTTGGAAATATGCAGTATCTTGCAAAGTTTACGAAATATGCATATACATCGAAATTCACTCAAAATATGCATTTAGGGGCCGCGGTGACTCAGTGGTAGAGCGTTCACCCCTGGTACTTAGGGTCCCGGGTTCGATCCCAGCCCCCGCCAAGTAAATTTTGTTTTGGACAAACGCCGTGTGCATGTGTTTCCTCGGAATTCTCCCGTTTCCTCCCACTTTCTTCATTTCACCATTTCATTCATTACTCATCGTCACCGTCTCCTTTAGCCTAACCGGCATAACCATGGGACATGAAACGCAAAGATTTCATTTCATTTCATTTCAAAATATGTACTTATATGCGCTATCAAATGGGTCTCAAACGAATCCTTACAAATTCGCCAGAATGAAAATGATTCTTTCCATACTTGTTTACATGTCAGTATAAACATGCATTTTGTATATAAATCCGTTCTGAACTGATAACCGTCCATATACTAATATTTTAAATCCCAAGTATTGGCGAGGAGATCCTGGACTGACGTTTGTTGAAGCCTGATTCGGAAAGTTTTCACTGAACTTCCTCTTACATAGAAAAGAATCATTTTTTGGTTTCCTTGAGTATTTTCAAGAAAATAATATCGGACATATTTAATCCTCTGAATCACACTTTGAGCTCAATTGTAATATCCTCCATCGAATGGAAAAAGGGAATTCTCTAGGCTGAATCTTACAGCAACTTTAACTAGACACCTCTGCTTGAACGGACAGCAAACAAATCATTAAAATTACGAAATACTAGTCTAGAGAAAATACAACAGAAAACTTGGTGATGCTGTGGTAACAACATGTTTCCATATTTCAGTGGCGGATCCTAAAAGGTAAAACAGGGGGTGAGGTAGCTAGAACGCAGACTATGACAGGTAGGCCCGTATCCAGGGGATCTAGGGGTCTGGGCCCCTCTAAATTTTTGCTGGCCCCCTAAAATTTTCACAGTAGGCTGGTAAATAAACAATAATATGGTTGGATCGGGCCTCCCTAATTTCGCCCGGGCCCCCTACCTTTTTGGGCTGGCTACCGGTCTGATGATAGGTACATCATTAGTTTACGCAAATCATTTTAATTTGGAATCCGTTTCCGCACTTCGTTAACAAATTGTGTGTTAACGAATTCCGCACTTCGTGTTTACAAAATGATTTTCAATTTTTCATGGATCCTGGAGAGTTTCCCAGCTTAAATCTCTTTTGATCAATATTATGTCTCGGTCGGACATTGACATTTTAGACCTCAAGTATTGTCTTATACAGTGCATAACAGAAAATGCAACTGAGACTACTGTGCATCTAAAGTTTCAAAAATTCTCCAATAAAGAATAAAAGGGAACAGTTACTATAATATATATATATATATATATATATATATATATATATATATATATATATATATATATATATATATATATATATATATAAAATAGCTTCAATAATATTTGTCACTAGAAAATTGGAGGAGCCTTGCTCCCCCTCCCCCTCAAACTCCAGGCAAGATCTCACTGGAAATTTTCTTTACATTTTTCTCTTGTGGACAGTCTTATAAAACCACGTAGTGTACGTCAATCTTAATTTTTGAATACCCGTCCCTGCAAACAGAGGCGCAAATCTGTCTTCAACATTGGGCTGAACGGGTAACACCGTTCCCATAACCTTTCTTTAAAGAGATGCTCAAAATATTTATGAAGTTGAAAAATAATGTTGTGTAGGACCAGAGGAGCAGAGTTGTCTTCAAAATTGGGAGGCGGGCAGATTTGAGACTTATTCTGAGGAGGGGGAGACAAGACTTATTACGGTAGATGAATCTGATTTTTGAGGTGAACCTGTTGTATATTATATATCAGGTGATGTAGATGAAGTGGCAGTCGGACACAAATCATCACATTTCCCACCAAACAACATATTTCAAATCGAATTATTGGGAGGACTGTTCAAAGATTGGGGAGACATGTCCTCATCCCCCGCGGATTTGCGCCAGTGCCTGCAAATTTACCGGCCTGAATCTAGCATCCCTATAATCCATGCATAAATACAGGTTTGCTATTAGTCCAAAGCGTTTTAGTTCATTTGTATTACTTATATAATAAAAATGCCTATTTTTAAAGACAAGACATTTGTGTGACTTTTGTAATTACCGTATGCTAAAAGTAACAAATTAATCTTTGAACTTGTCCCAAGTTAAGTGCGTGTTTTGCTGTTGAAAAGAAATGACAGGAGGAATGTCTATTTATGGCTTTGCGTGACAAAGAACAATCAACACTCCCTGTCGCTCGTTTTAAAACCTCTGCTGCTGCTGCTACTTAAATGCAACACGCTACAAACCCAGCAACAGATGGAGCAAAACGGCCAATCGCTTATCACGGAAACTTAACAAGTTGAAACACGAAAGCAATAAATTGATTCAACTAATTTAAATGTTTTGCATGTTTGTAACATCTGATATTAACAAGTGCAGTAAATATTCTCTAGTAGTATTTGTGTCACTCTTAGTAGTATTTGTGTCACAGTTACGAGTATATCTGTCACGGTTAGAAGTATCTGTGTCACAGTTACGAGTATATGTGTCGTAGTTAGAAGTGTCTTTGTCACTGTCAGAAGTTTCGTGTATACACTGTTAATAGAATATAAGTCACTGTTAGGATTATATGTGTGATAGTTAGAACTGTCTATTTCACTGTTAGAAGTATGTCTGTCACTGGTAGGAACATACGAGTCACTGTTAGGGGCAAAGGCGCAAATATGTCTTCAACATTGGGGGGGACGGGTAAGATGGTCCCGTATATATATATATATATATATATATATATATATATATATATAAGCGATGTTCAAAATATTTATGAAGTTGAAAAACAATGCTGTGAAGGATCAGGGGAGCAGAATTGTCTTCAGTGACGAATTTAGGAGGCTATCGGGCTCATTCTCCCCTCGAAATAATTTGTTGGTTTTACGCATTCCACGTACAACAATAATCCTTCTTACCATTTCTAAGAATGTCATTGACTTTCCATTTTCTTATGCTTTTTGTTTAGAAATAATACTGTATTTGTCAAATTTCATTCCATGTAAGAACCGCGTCCTTAATTGTTCTTTCTGTCATCCTTTCTATTTTTCTGTTTCTTTTTCTTGACGTTACTACTTTCATTTCGCCTATCATACTTTATCGACCGTTGTCAGTTGTGATTCAAGTTGGCCGTCATCAGTAACACCAAAACTAAGAGGAGTTGATAAGCGAAACTAGTGTTCCACACCAACATGCGCGGATATCAACATGACAGGACTTTAGTTATTATAACAAAGGAACAATTATATCGTTTAGTTATTTTTAAAAGAAGGAAATGTTTGAATTAAAGAAAATCAAAACGGGGGAACAATTAGCCCGGGAAATTAGGACGGCCAAGAGGATGCTTTCTTTTTCTTGTATGAATAGAATAAAGGGTTAGATTCACTTTTAAATTTTTGTGTTATATCATATAGGATTTATCGATCTGTAATTCTTGTCATTATAACTTCAATTTATGCATAAATTAAAATATATTTAATTCTCAAACTCAGGTGGGCAATTGCCCACTTACTTCCTTGTATTGGGCATAGCCCTCAAAAGAAAATCCTAAATACGCCATTGGTTGTCTTCAACATTGGAAGGTGGGCAGATTTGAGGCTTATTCTAGATAAGGGAGATGAAACTCATATTACGGTAGATGAATCTGATCAACTGTTGTAGAGTATATTATATATTAGGTGATGTAGATGAAGTAGTAGTACATATCAGTATTACAAATCACTGCCGTGAAAACATTCTGAAATCTGAATACATGCATATTTATAATTGGTATGTTTCTAATTAGGCATCCACAAAGATCCACGTTAAAATTGTTTTATAGTAATATAATAATATAAATGACGACTTCCCCAAAACTATGAAGAAAGAATATCAATTATGTGTGACGCAACAATACTCTTTGAGCAAAATGATTATAATCTCAATAACATTACAGGAATCGTTTCAGAAATCTGACGCATGTCATACTCTTTACTTAACAGATGTAACCTTAAGATTAGAGAGAAAAATATTCCAGCAATTGAATTCTTTTCTTTGCTTACGAAACATCCTCTCTCAAAAGAAAAATTGGGACACGCGGAAATAATACGTAGGAACAAACCATGGTTCGAACTAGCAGAGAAGAGAAAACAGGCAAAATTACGTTGGCTACAAAATCCGAATGAAGTAACTACACAAAATTTCGTAGACATCAGGCGAGGAACTTCCAAAACTTTTAGAACAAAAAAACGCGATATTTTGAAAGCTAAAATTTAGGAACTTGAAGATAGTAAAAATAAAAACATTCGGGACATGTATAAAGGGGTCAACGAATTTAAGAAAGGCTATCAACCTCGTTCTTATATATGAAAGAAAGCTGATGGAACAGTTCTCACTGATACAGATAGCATTTTAAATAGATGGAAAGATTTCTTTGACGATTTGCTTAACACGCAGCCAAAAAACTAATGTGCGTGGAGAAAGAAAGATACACACGGCAGAATCATATATTCCAGAACCCAATCGAATAGAAGTAAAACTCGCTATAAAGAAATTAAAGAAACACAAATCTCGGGTGTAAACGAAATTCCGGCTAAGTTAATTTTAGCTGGAGGCAAAAAATTGTGGAACAAGATGCACAAACTCATTC
The DNA here is from genome assembly GCF_964235325.1 of Thermobia domestica. Lineage (NCBI taxonomy): Eukaryota > Metazoa > Arthropoda > Insecta > Zygentoma > Lepismatidae > Thermobia > Thermobia domestica. The sequence goes on along the minus strand of NC_137468.1, from coordinate 191,678,541 downwards.
TCCTTATCTACAACAAGGAAGAATTGCCACAAGAGTGGGAAGAATCAATCATTGTTCCAATTCACAAGAAAGGCGACAAAACTGACTGTAATAATTATCGAGGCATCTCTCTTCTGTTAACACCCTATAAAATCCTTTCAAACATTCTATTAGCAAGAATGAGCCCATACGCAGATGAAATGTTTGGAGATTATCAGTGTGGATTTAGACGAAATCGATCAACTATCGACCAAATATTTACCATTCGCCAAATACTCGAAAATAAGCGGGAATACAGTAGTCCGGTACATCAACTATTTATTGATTTTAGAAAGGCTTATAACTCGGTTAGGAGAGAAACATTGTACAACGTTCTTACAGAATTTGGAATACCGAAAAAGCTAATTAGATTAATTAAGGCATGTTTAAATGAATCCCAAAGTAAAGTCCGGGTAGGAAAAGTTTTGGCCACGAGCTTTCACGTTAAGAATGGCCTGAAACAAGAAGATGTGTTGTCGTCATTATTATTCAACTTTGTCCTGGAATACGCTATAAGGAAGATGAAGGATAGCAACCAGGGCCTAGAGCTGAACGGTGTTCACCAGGTTATGCGTACGCTGATTATGTAAGTTTAGTAGGGGTTGATATGAGAAAAATAAAAAAGAAATGCAGAGGTCTTATTAGACACGCTTGCATGGACATGAGTTTAGAAGTAAATGCAGAGAAAACTAAATACATGGAAGTGCGTCGGGACCGTAATACGGAAAATTATGTATGTGTTAAAATATTAAATAATACTTTTGATAAAGTGGATACTTTCAAACATCTAGGATCAATATTAACAGACGAAAATCATATTCACGAAGAAATTAAATGTCGACTAAAAACAGGGAATTCGTGTTATTATTCAGTTCAAAATCTCTTGTCGTCGCGAATTCTGTCGAGGGATTTGAAGCTTAAAATGTATAAAACGATAATCATACGCTTACTGAGTACAGAGCATAGACTGAAAGTATTTGAGAACAAGATCCCGAGAGAAATATTCGGACCAAGAGGAACGGGAATGGGGAATGGTGGAAACTTCATAACGACGAACTACGTAAATTATATGGCTTACCAAACATTGTTAAGGTCATCAAGTCTTGGAGGCTTAGGTGGGCAGGACATGTAGCCAGGATGGAAGAAAGTAGGAACGCTTTCAAAGTGTTAGCGGTAAGACCAATCGGAAAACGACTATTAAGAAGACCTAGGCGCAGATGGGAAGACAATATTAAGATGAATCTCGCAGAGATAGGAATACAAAGTAGAAACTGGATCCAGTTGGCTAAGAATAGAAGTCAGTGGAGAGCTTTTGTGAACGCGGCATTGAACCTCCGAGTTCCATAGGCTATAGAGTTTGTTAGCTTACGAAGCATGAGTAGATGCCTAGGCTGATACTACAAATAGATTAAATGCGCATTTACTGAAAAGATGGGTTCTACTGACATTGGATAGTCTATATACTCTTCGTGTGCTAGGGCCTAGGGGAGAGGAGGAGATAAGATTTCATATGAGGTTACGTCACGCACAGTCGCACGCCTTGATTTTCATTATAAATGGAAAAGCCAAGAGAAACAAATTTCATCTAACTTTCCTTTGTGGCAGTCGGACACAACTCATCACAGTTATCTGCAAAATGCACTTTTCAAATCGGCACTTTTCAAATCGGATTATTGGGAGAGCCTCTAGTTCCAATGTTGGGGGGGACATGTCTCCCCATTTTCCCGGAATTTGTGCCCGTACCTACAGCTGAGACAACTTTCCAGCATGAGGAGAGGGGCATATCCTCCTCTGGCATTTATTGCAATTTGTGCCCAAATAGCGGAAGTGGAATTAATACATATTGATGAGACTACTAAACTCACTACAGCACGAAGTTCAGTTTGAAATACTACAGAATACGATTCTTTTTTAAAAAAAATGGAAAAGCCAAGAGAAATCAATTTCATCTTACATTCCTTTGGGACAGTCGGACACAAATCCGAAAAAGCGCTTTTTAAATCAGATTATTGGGGGGGACAGTCCCCCCAGGTCCAACATTGGAGGGGACATGTCCCCCTCGTCCCCCCCGGGATTTGCGCCAGTGGTTAGGGGCATATGTGCACAGTTAGGAGTGTATGTGTCACTGTGAGAATGTGTGTTTCACTTTTAGGGCTATATGAGTCACTATGAGGAATATTATGTGTCGCAGTTAGGAGTGCATATATCACTGTTAGAAGTGTGTGTCACTGTTAGAAGTGTGTGTCACTCTTAGAAGTTTTGTGTCACTGATATTAGTATATCTGTCACAGTTAGAAGTGCTATGTCACTATTGGAAGTAGGTGTATCACTGTTAAGAGTAGGTGTTACTGTTATTAATACCTGTGTGATTGTTAGCAGTTTATGTGTCACTCTTTTAGGTATGTATGTGACAGTTACGAGTACGTATATCACCGCTAGCAGAAGATGAAACACAAGAGATATGACCTCTACGTAGCAGTATAGCATTTAAATAATAATTTAAAAAATAAATTCGTTTCAACAAAATAGAAGAGTATTAATTACTAGTATTATTCACAACGAACGACACGATTTTTCGGGCCACAAAAATCTATTTTTCTCGATTTTTGGATAACTGTGCATGAAAGTATACCCTTAAGCAGGGACGTAATTAGCGGCGGAGTCCCGGGCAGTCGTGCATCCAGAAATTTTTGTTGGAAGAGCCCAAAGTTTGGGAGGGAGGTTCAATACTATAAGCCACTAGATCTATGTGGTATTGGACAGGTGCTATTCTACACCCGAAAAGACCATAAGTAATTGTTAAGTATAGTCACCTATAGTACCAGAAAAAAATTAGAAGTAGGCCTAAATAGTTTTTTTTGTAAGAAAAGAAATGAAATGAAATCTTTGAGTTTAACGTCCCACGATTATGTACTTAGGACTAAGGGAGACGGATGATTCAAGCAAGTGAATTATGATGGAAGAATTGATGGAATGATATTGTGGGAGGAAACGAGAGTATCCCGAGAAAACCCGCGGACAGGATGTTGTCCACCAAAAAGCTTACTTGGCCGACGACCGAAGCAGGGACAAGAAACGAAAGAGTACAGATAAAGTGTAAGATCAAATCTCTATGGCATTTCAATAATTTCTTTACTAAATAAGTAAAGGCTTTATAAAGGATGTGTACCAAAATATGTTGACTTACGAAGTTTTCGGGCTGTTCGGATCTGGTGGACACTCAGCGTGGGTACGCCTCTGGTCCTCGGGATCAGAGCTCCCCAAATTCCAACTTTCCTATAAATTTACTCTAATTTTAGAGGTTATTTTTACAAATTTTAATATAATTTATGGTCATATTGAATTTGGACACCTTCCTTAAAACTTTGTACCCTTCCAGAAATAAATTCCTGTATTCGTGCCTGCCTTCAAGCACGCCTTAATTGTACACCTCACTGTCATATCCAGTGTGGGAGGCACTGCCCCCTCGGAGCTCTGTGAGAAGACCAAAATAATAAGTCTATAATATAATAATAAATAGAATAGTATCAGCAGTGCTCCCCCGGGAATACCAAGTGTGCCCCCCCCCCGGAACATTGTTTCTGAAAGAAACACTGGTCATATCTCTAATGATAAAGGTTTATTTCTCTCTTTGGATCGTATTATAGTTTCGACAAATATAAAAATTAAATGAAATATTTAATCAGATACTGTATCTTATTGTTTTAAAAAATATATATGTCTTATAATAATTTCCTAGAAACGTTTTCAGATAGAAGAAAAATTTTTACTCCGTTTACACCTGCAGCCATATGGCTAATCCAGGGTTGCCATATTTCAAAAATAAAAATCCGGCACTCTACTAAATTACGAGAATCTTTGAAGTGTTTAAAATGAAAAGAAGTGTTATTTTCGTCCATTAGACAGAGATGTTCAAGTATTACGTAATCATATTTTTAGTCATTTTAGTAGAACTTCTCCTAGTTAAGCAAACGAAACCAGATGATTTACGCCTCCCCCTGGTAAGCAAAATCACTCTGTAACTTGTCGCTAAAAGAACACCGTCTTTTGGGTAGCATTGCGAAAGAAATCTTATAGCTAACAACACATGAAACACAACAAAATACAAAACTCACACGATCACTGTTTCTCACTCTGGTTAGTGACAAAAATGAGCACTCTAGTGACTAACAAGAAATTAGATTCCACACTGTGACACATTGGTCGCTTACAAGAGGCAACGAAAACTCGTAACCATTGTTACATTTAAAAAAAAGAAAAAGAAATCTACCGCAAATGATTCAAAAAATTCGTCTTCCTCCACCTCATAAGCTTTTACTTAAACAAAATACTCCTCTGGTACTTCCGCAACAATTTTTATAGAGGTAGTTGGTGAGTATACTTCAAATTATATGCTCGTAGCCAAATTCCCTCTGTAAAAATTGTTGCGTGAGTACCTTAGGATTTTGAAACATATATTTTTTGATAGCATAAATATTAGTTCCTAAGTGAAGTCTTGACCCGATTACAGTAGGTCTCATAGTTTTGGAGCTATGGACCTTTAAATTTCATCTTTCATGTTTTCGGCAGCTTATAATTCAGAAAGGAAGCATTTGTGCACCTAGGATGGTCTATACTTTTTATCTTATCTTGGTGTCAGAAATCATGTCCCAAAAGTTGTCAGTGTAAGATTAAAATACGTACAGGGTGTCTCAAAAGTAGGTATATACCTCTGCATTGAGCAAGTATAAAATTCTAGTTTATGGGTTTATTTGCTTCGGCTCTTCCGAGCTTAAGATATAAGTAAAAAATACATTAAGAACAAATAATAAAGAAACTAAGTCTACCTGATGGGTAACAATAAGAAATGATATAAAATGCAGTACGGTACTGTATACCTACTTTTGAGCCACCCTGTATATAAAACGATGATCATACCTATTGTACCGTATGGTTGGGAAACATGGTCGCTTACTCTGAGGAAAGAATGCAGACTGAAAGTATTTGAGAATAAAATCCTAAGACGAATATTTGGATTCAAGAGGAACGAGAATGCGGAACAGCTGAAACGTCATAACGAGGAACTGCATAGTACCGTTTACCAAACATTGTTAAGGTTATCAGGTCCAGGAAGCTCGGGTGGACAAATCACGTAGCCAGAATGGAAGAAAGTAGGAACGCTTTCAAAGTTTTAGTTGGAAGTCCAATGGGAAAAAGACCATCAGGAAGACCTAGGCGCAGATGGGACGAGAATAATGAGTTGATTTTGAGTTTAACGTCCATTTCAGCAGCCAGGCTATATGAGACGTGGACCTACTGATTAACGTCCAATCCGAACCACATGAGCTCCCGCCGGGAATCGAACTCGGGTCTCCCACGCCAAAGGCGCGTATGCTAACCACTTAGCCAGCGAGGAGATCAGGGAGGAGAATATTAAGATGGATCTAGCAGAAATAGAAATACAAAGTAGAAACCGGATCCAGTTGGCTAAGAACAGAAATCTATTTAAAGCTTTCGTGAAAGGGACATTGAACCTCCGGATTCCATAGATCATAGAGTTAGTTATTTGGTTTGTTGATTGCTTAACAGAGTCATACCAATCTCATTTAGATAATAATTTTTAAATATTTTTAAAAGAAAGTGCCATCACAGATAACAGTGATATGTTATAAAGATAACGAAAAATGATTATGACTTCGTCAGATATTCCGCGCTTGTGAAGTGCTTTCAAGATGGCCAATTGAAGATATGACCAGCTAAAAACAGCACTCAATTATATTTTCAATTCATCAAATATAGTGAAATGAACACAAGTTAATGAGATTATTTCTTCCTATATAATTCAATCTTTTCTTCTTACTGTGAGTGTAATTTGGCTCAATGCCTACAGACTACGGGTTAAATACTTTTCCCATTCGTCTTCCATTCTGTTAAAAAAAAAACAAAATGGAGGAAGTTAATCCTGTAAATGTAATCATCACCTGAAATTAAATCGTTACGTTTCATTAATGCGTTTAAAGTTAGAACACATATCATTAACTCTTTTCTGGCATCTCTGCAAAAAAAAAAAAAAAAAAAAAAAAGTCAATTTTTTTTAGTTCATTTGTTTGTTCGTCACGGTATCTGTAAAAACAATCAAATTTCACTACGCACTCTGAACTAGCAGTAGCTTTTCCATAGTCTTACGTTGTGTTAGCACATAACAGGGTTCGGAGATTGAATCAAAAGCTTTAACAATGTGACGCTGAGACTAAAGTATTACAAATTATATGGTGTAAGTAGTGCTACCCACAAGATCATTATCATCATCATCATAATAGGTATTCTGCCATTATTGGCAGGTCACTTGCCACAACTGGGAAGCTTCCATGCTCTACAGTCTTCCATTGCCTCCTCTTCAATTCACATACGATTTTTCTGTTTTGATATCGTTCATTAATTGTAGTCTTCTTCGTCCCGTCCCTCTCTTTCCTGCCACCATAGCCTCTAGCACGTCCCTCATGATACAGGTTCTTCTTAACCAATGTCCCAAGCAGTTTTTCTTCTTCTTCTCAATAACATCTAAAATTGTTCTTTTGTCCCCCACCATTACTAACACTCTTTCATTCATTTTCCGCTTTTCTCCAACTAATTCTCTCCATTCATCTCCACACTCACATTTCGAAAGCTTCCAGTCGTTTTTCATCATTTTTGCGTAATGTCTATTTTTCTACCCCATACAGTAAAATACTCCACACGAAGCATTTAAAAAGTTTTTTCGAACCCTTTATTCAAAGTTCGTAAAATAGCCTTTTCTTCCTCCTAAAGGCTTCTTCGGCCATTCCTATGCTTGCTTTTATTTCATGTTCACACTTCATATCATATCATTACTAATAATACTACCCAGGTTTGGAAAACTAGTTACCTATTCTATATTCTTCCCTCCTACTTCTATATTTGACACCTACCGAGACGATACAGAGGTTTTTCATATATTTTCGATACGAGTGAGCCCTAAAAATAATCTTGTGAGCAATTTTAGATATAGAAGACAGACAGTATAGAGCATAACATGGAAACAAATGTATAGCTTGGTAGAGCGTAGGAATATAACTTGGCAGTAGTGCTCTCAACGGATCGGGTTGAAGACCGACCCGACCCGACCCGTGATCCGATCCGATTGACCTCACCCGACAACCCGACCCGAGCTGACCCGACCCGACAACCCGACCCGAGTTGACCCGACTGACCCGACCCGAGTTGACCCAACCCGACCCGTTTGAGAGCACTACTTGGCAGTAATAAACTGAAACCAGAATATCAATTTTAAGGATTGTGGCAGTTTAAAGAGATAGGTATAGAAACAAGGAATCCTTTGCTCCTCATTTTCGTGTAATATTTTCAGAATTGAGGTTGTAAAAAAAATGAAAATGAAATGAAATCTTTAAGCTTTACATCCCACGGTTATGCCGTATGGGCTAAAGGAGACGGTGATGAGAAATGAATGAAATGGTGGAATGAAGATAGTAGCAAGAATTGGGAGAATCCCGTGAAACCCCCCACGCACACGGTGTTTGTCCATCACAAAGTCCACTTGGCAGAATTGAGGTTGGCGATGACCTCATGTTGAGCCATTTTCGAGATCGTTTTACTCCTTAATTTTCGAAGTTTATCCTCTTGTCTCAGCATCAATTCAACTGTGGTCTCCGTTCTCTCGATTGTCCATATCCAAGGGCGTTATAAACTCAGAAGTTTCCTCTCAGACCCAAAGAATTTTCAAAATTCCTGCTTCAGCATACGCTATCGCTCCACTGTGACAACGAATCCAGTTCTTAATATCAAGCGTACGTATGCAGAAAATTTAGTCATAGGTTCTGATTAAGGCTGCTTGCAAGAAGTAGGAAATTATATATAAAGCTGTAAATATGCCATCACAATTCGTTCATGATAATATATAATGCCAGTTGAATAAAATTTTCATTCTTTCGTGTCTGTGAGACAGAAAAAACAAAACAAAACAGAATAACAGTATTTAAAATAAAGAAATAAAGATATGGAGAATCGGTTCGTAAGCACAACAAAAATGGTGATTTTCCTGGTCTGAGTTTGCATTTATCCGTCGGTAAAACATGGCATGAGTTGCAAGAGGTTCCAACATACCACGTAACCATGCACTCCATTGGATACACAGGGCAACCCTGCCATAGGACAACAGGAAACCTAATGGCGGGAAGATGCTAGTTACAGTGCGAGAAAGTACAGTACCCTCGATTTGTGAGTCCGTTTTCAAAGTCATGACCTATCTGTCAGTGGGGTTGCTAGGAATCTATTTCTTTGAAGAAGAAGAAGCTTCACTATAAACGTTCCTAGTCCAAATGAGTGACAGCAAACGTTCTGCTTTCAAGTTGGATTGTACTAAAACAGCCTTCAGTTGGCGAGTCACAGTAGGAATCCCATAGTTTATCTGCCTAACAACAACTAATCAAACCTCTACATTTATCTTTAGGATTTAGATTTCTGGACTCTCGGCATCGATGGCCATTTAGCCCGTCACGTTTTGAGGGATGACGTCCCTCGCCGAGCACACAATCCGGGGAAAGGGAAGGAAGAAAGGATTGGGGAAGGAAGGAAGCGGCTTGGGATCTGTATGTTAGGTACTATCCCGGCATTTGCTTCGTGTGAATGAGGAATACCTCACTCAGGATGGCTAGACTGAAAAAGCTTTTTACACTTTTTGGAACAAGTGCCCTTACCGGAAATCGAACCCGGGACACCTCGCACTAAAGGCGACAGTGTTAGCGATAGACTATTTCCGTTTATGCAAAGTTAAATGGATCAAGGGTCATATACAAAGTCTATTCTAGATATGTGAAACAAGAGCTGGAGCTTTATAAATTGTCTCTTTTGCACAATTTGTTCTGTGGCATTGGTCCGTTGTTTAGCCGTATGTCTCAATTTAAGTATTCTCTCAAGAATGAATTGTAATTAACACTATTATAAATTAACTGTACAATAGTATTTCCACACTTTTTTGACGGCTACTAGAGTTAGAATATAGGCGAATCTAAGACATATACATAAACACATACATACATATATTACATATAAATAAAGAAATGAAATATAAATATTTTTAATTCATTAATAAATCTTTATGTAAAATCTTTAGTAGCTGTAGATTCATTAAACTAACTCTATGGTCTATGGAACCCGAAGGTTTAATGCCGTATCCACAGAAGCTTTCCATTGGCTTCTATCCTTAGCCAATTGGATCCAGTTTCTACTTCATATTCCTATCTCTCGGAGATCCATGTTAATATTGTCCTCCCATCTGCTCCTAGGTCTTCCTAATGGTCGTTTTCCGATTGGTCTTCCAGTTAAAACTTTCAAAGCGCTCCTACCTTCTTCCATCCTAGCTACATGACCTGCCTACCTAAGCCTTCTAGATTTGATGACCCTAACAATGTTTGGTAAACCGTACAAATTATGTAGTTCCTCATTATGAAATTTCCAGTATTTCCCATTCCCATTCCGCTTAGGTCGGAATATTCTTCTCGGGATCTTGTTCTCAAATACTCTCAGTCTACGTTCTTCCCTCAGAATAAGCAACCATGTTTCACAACCATACAGAACAACAGGTATGATTATCGTTTTATATATTTTAAGCTTCAAATTCTTCGACAGAATTCGCGACGATAAGAGATTTTGAGCTGAATAATAACACGAATTCTCTGCTTTTTGTCGACACATAATTTCATCGTGAATATGGTATTCGTTTGTTAATATTGATCCTAGATGTTTGAAAGTATCCACTTTATCAAAAGTATTATATGATATTTTACCGCATCCATAATTTGCAGTATTACGATCCCGACGAACATCCATGTATTTAGTTCTCTCTGTATTTATTTCTAAACCCATGTCCCTGCAAATAAGTAATAACATTTCTGTATTTCTTTCTACTATTCTCCTATCATACCCTATCATATTTACGTGATCAATATAAGCTATAACTTGGTGAATATTATTCAAATTTAGGCCCTGGTTGCTATCTTTTATTTCCCTTATAGTGTAATGCAGAACAAAGTTGAATAATAATGGGGACAATTCATCTCAAATCAGTGTCGACGTGAAATCTGCTGGACAATAATTTTCCTGCATGAGATTAACTTTGTGATTCATTTAAACACATCCTAATTAATTTAATTCTGGTATTCCAAATTAATCCGTCCTTTCTTGGTATTCCAGATTGTGTGAGAACGTTATATAATGTGTTCCTCTTAACCGAGACATAACCTTTTTAAAAACTATAAATAATTTATGTGCTGGGGTATTGTGTTCCATTTCTTTTAGAGTATTTGTCGAATGGTAAATATCTGATCGATAGTTGATCGATTTTGTCTAAATTATAATCTCGAATAATTTCGTATGCATATGGGATCAGTCTTGCTAATAGACTGTTTGAGAGGATTTTATGGAATGTTGACAGAAGAGAAATACTTCCATAATTATTACAATCAGTTTTGTCGCCTTTCTTGTGAATTGGTACAGTGATTGTTTCTTTGGAATTTTGTGGCAATTCCTCCTTGTTCCAGATAAGGAGAATGAAGTTGTGTATCTTGTTCCACAATTGCTTCCCTCCAGCTAAAGTTAACTCAAGCGAACTTTCGTCTGCACCCAGAGATTAGTGTTTCTTTAATTTCTTTATTGCGCTTTCTACTTCTGTCCGATTAGACTCTGGAATATAGTGCATATCCCTTTTTAGCTCCATGTTAAGCAAATCATCAAAGAAATCTTTTCGTCTATTGAAGACGCTATATCTTTCAGTGAGAATTGTTCCGTCGCCTTTTGTTATCATATAAGTGCGGGGTTGATAGCCTTTCTTAAATTCTTTGATGCTCTTATGTATGTCCTGAATGGTTTTGGTTTTACTATTATCTTCAAGTTCATTAATTTTAGATTTCAAAATTCGAATTACTTTCTTCTAAAAGTTTCGGAAGTTTCCCGCCCGATGTCAATGAAATTTTGTGCAGATATATCGTTCGGATTTTGTAGCCAACAGAGTTTTGCATGTTTTCTCTTTTCTGCTAGTTTACCCATTCCTCGTGGAACCATTGTTTGTTCCTATAAATTTGGAAGTTTTCTTTTGTTGAAAATTAAATGCTCTTGCTAACTTCAAACCAATATCCTCAACACTAGTGCACTCCAAGCCATCTAAAACCTAGAAATCTCTCCTCTAACTTCTTAAAATTAAATTTCTCTGTTTTCAGACATTGAATATTTCCTTTATTCAACGATAATCTCTCTTTTATTATGGCTGCTACCAGGTAGTGATCAGTGTCGTAGTCGGCTCCTCTAAACGACCGAACATCAATTATGCTAGAGTGTCCTCTTCTACCTACTAAAACGTGATCAATTTGATTATATGCTTTTCCGTCTGGTGAGGTCCAAGTATATTTATCGACGTCGCGATATGGAAATTTTGAGCTCTTCACAAAAAGGTTTTTTGGATGTTGCAAAGTTCACGAGGCTAACGCCGTTGTTATTACTTTCCTTATGCAGGCTTTCGTTCCCTATAATCGGTTTAAAAATATCTTCTCGTCCTACCTTCGCAATGAAATCCCCTAATAGAATTTTCATATGGTATTACGGGAGTTGGTCAAATATCCGTCTTTTATATCGTTAACCTTATCTTCTGGTGCAGGCCGGTAGCCAGCTCAAAAATGTAGGGGGAGCGGCTGAAATAAGGGGAGCCCGATCCAACCATATTATAGTTCATTGGCAAGCATACAGGAAAATTTTTGGGGCCAGCAAAAATTTAGGGGTGCCCGGCCCCCATAGATCCCCCTGGATACGAACTGTTTCTGGTGCGCATCAACATTTTTAGTCTATAAGGAAAGCATTTGAAACAGTTATTAATTTATTTCACACAATTTTGTGGACATTATTTGGTTTACTTTTCATATTTCTTATATCCTTCACTGTTTTTAAGTTCATCATTAGAATTCAGAAAAAAAAGGGGAGAGGATATCTGCTTTCGATTACCAATCATGATTAACACATCAACTGAAGTACAGTAGAAGACACATTATTGAGTACTTATATCTTACACTGACAGTCAACTCATTTTATGTATATAAAGTTTCAAAATGTGGTCTTGAAGTTTTAATGATTTTATGTCCAAAATGTTTTATAAACCAACAGAAATTCCCGTTCTTAGCAGAAGCTTAGCAGAAGACAAAAAATATTATAAATTATAAACGAAACAGTCCTGTAATTATACTTAAAACAAATATGTTTTATTATTGTCAGTTATTAATATATCATCCATACAGTATTATAAAAAAGAAAATGTAAAAAAGTGAGATATGAAGTATATGCTTATAAATCTTTGAAGAAACCAATGAATCTTTAAGAGAAAATTAACTCAGTTTTCACAACTTAAAGCGAATTTATTGTGTTTAAGCTTCAGAGCCGCCTAGGTGTAGAGTAATTAACATTCTGCCAATGCGGGATGCAGTGTTATCGTGTTTGTTGTTTAGTTAATATCTTTACTCTGCTACAGAAGGTCAATTCAGCAAAGGTGGCCAATTTTACAGTGCTGATAACGAGTACAGCGTAGGAGAAAGAACAGAAGTCAGTTTCCTGTGAATGCAATAATGAGTCACGTACAATGCTGTGTGGAAGTTGTTGTGGTGAACAGTTCTTATGTCTGTTAAAGTGACACGTGCACTTTCCGAAGCACAATTCAGTACGTCAGCGATTGTAAAAATATGTGCGGCAAGGGGCAACAATATCAGCAGTCGTACAGTAGCAAAGGTACGCAAGCGATGCGAAAGCACTGGCCCTAAATATCAAGATGAAGTCGTGAGAGTGAAAAGAAGACGGGTATGTCCAGCCAGGACACCACGCGTTGTGAGAAACATCAGGGCACCAGTTGTGAAGGAGAACCCACCCACCCAAAGCAAGTTTGCCACCTCATGCAGGATATCACAGAGCACAGTGTGTTGTATCATAAAGGATAATTAGGGACTGAAGAAACGTCAAAGGCGATGGGACATAAGTTCTCACCAAAGCACATTCAAGAGAGATTCACGAACGAAGAAAGTTGTATAAACAATACCTCTCAGGTGACAAATAATAGTGGGTTGTCATTCTGGATGAAGTCTGGATCTACCTTGATGACACCAATAAGCTCAGGGCCATTTTTCATTCACCACATGATGCGAAGGGCAGCGAGAAGTTCGTCCGTGAATGTCGTGAGAAGTTTTCGAAAGGCTTCATGGTTTCTGCGCCCGTGAGAAGTTGTCAATGCATCGTGTGGATTCGAAGCCCAAGGTAAATGCAGCCTACTTTCAAGTGAACATCATGGAACCCTTATACACAACGCACATCACACAGTTGTATGTCAGGGACACCCGAAAGATGTGCACCCACACGGACAAGCATCCAGTCACAGTGCTCGCAGTTCTGTCGCATATTATCAGCGTATGGCCACGAAGACTGGTGTGTCTGTCATATCTTTCTCGTCCATACCTGTGAAGTAACCAGATGCGTCGCCGATAGATTTCTGAGCCTTTGGCCTTCTGAAACAAGGCCTCGCGCGAAGGCGTCCCACCACCATAGCGGGGCTCTGGAAACCTTGTCAAGCGGTTTGGTCTACAATTTCCCTCACACCTTCGACGCGAACTGGTTCAGTGAAAATTGCGCTCGAGGGCGATAGTCTAGGCTCGTGGCCACCACATCCAGCATAACCGTTGGTGGAGGAAGGGATTGTCGTGAGCAGGTGAACTCAGAAACTTTGGCCATCTTAGTTGTATTGACCTTCTATATTAGTGTACCAAGAAGAAATATACATATATATATTGTAATATTCTATAGGTAGAGTCAATAATGTACACAGGAATTTTAGCCCTTCAGCTTTCTATCATAAAAATGTCTTCAACACACACTGTATTTTAAACTATAATGTGTTACGGTTTCGGATATCTAACATATCCTTCATCAGACACTATTCTTCATCAGATAGTCTGATGAAGGATATGGTAGATATCCGAAACCGTAACACATTATAGTTTAAAATACATTGTGTGTTGAAGCTTTGGTTAGTGTTTCTATTGTTGCAATATCCAATCCAAAGCCATGGATAGTGTTGTTATAAAAATGTCGTAAATAATTACCATACAACGTCTTAAGAGAACTAATCACTACGAAATTAAAATACCGCTAATTTTATAGTAATTATGTGATATCTTCAAATAGATAAAAGATAATCAAAATGTGGAACAAGAACGCCCTAGACAATATTATCTTGCATGAGGTACCGTTATTACGAGTCACCTAGTAGCTTTCCGTTTGATACCGTTTAGAAACGCGAAAATTAATGCCAATTTTGTAAATGGTTGGAAATCGAAAGCAGATGAATGAGTCGTGATAACGGTATCTCATGTAAAATAATATTATCTAGAGAGCTCTTTTTTTTCCACTTTTCGATCATCTTTTTGTCTATTTGAAGATATCACATAACTACTGTAAAATTAGCGGTATTTTAATTTCGCCGTGATGGGCTTTCTTAATAAAATGTTGGTTTAAGTCTCTAATCACTCTACAGAAATGTTTTCAGTCTTGGATAAAAAAGATCTGTTTGGTGTACTGCTGCCTCGGATTGATAGGAATATGCCCCAGTCCAAAGCGGCCTTAAGAGTAGTTATTGCGGTTAATTCTCCGTAGTCCATAGCGGCCTCAGGATTACGTATTCTAGGTGTTTGACCAGTACAAGGCACTGATGACTTCTTAATCTCGACGTCCTCTTTTGTAGCCGTCGTTTGGAGGGAGAACCTGTGGAGGGGTTGTCGGATTTCTTCGTGGTTCTTCGTGTCCTCTTCGTCCCTTACTGAAAATGTATTTTCCGTGTGTCGTCTGACACTATTTATTTACAAATCGTGAAAACACGTGTTTATAGTAAAATATGTGGCTTATAGTACGTGTAAGTAATATTCAAATATTCAAATATTCCTTGCAATATTCAGAGAGAAGGGCTACTTAATCTCTGTCCCAGTGGGTCAGGTCTAACGTCATTGTACAGTTGTCGGTTGAAGCTAGTAAATGTGGAAAAAAAGTGTTAATTCTTAGAATCAGACGTAAGGTACTGTGCAGTAAAGACGAGTGATCATTCCGCGAAACTGTGTTACATTTTACATGTTAATTTTCATAAAAGCGCAAATGCTGTGCAGGACCGTTAAGAAATTTAAGCTGTATATGCGCAAGATATGTTATGAAAAGCTACAACCGAAGATGGTTCAGTCACTTTCGTAATGGAAATTTCGATGTCGAAGATGCTCCTTGTTATGTGCGGGTGACCAATCACAGCAAAAGTGGTTGATATTCTGGCAAAAGTATATCAAGACGGGTACGTAAGAAGTTATATCAAAGATCTAGACATTCATTACTCAATAGTGTTAAATCATTTGAAGAAACTTAGCTATAAATAGGTAGCTTGATGTTGTGCTGTCACATAATCTGACTCAAAAACATTTATTCGATCGAATTTCAATCTGAAACATATTTCTACTAAAAGATTTAAAAAAAAAAAAAACCTCGAAGCATTCTAAAGCGGTTGCTCACGGGTGATGAAAAATGACACGAGAACAGTATGTGAAAAAGACCGTGGTCGAAGTAAGGAGACGCTCCACAGTCTGTACCAAAGCCTACACTACCGCCCAAGAAGGCTACGCTAAGCGTTTGGTGGGATTATAAGGACATTGTTCCCACCGGCAGAACGCCAGACTATAACGATACGATCATAATGATGTTATCAATGATCAGAGGCGCCATATCATAATGATGTAATAAGATTATCAATCTGTACTTGTTTTAATGAATATGATCAGAGGCGCAATAAGTGAGCAGGAATATATATTGAAAAAGAAAAAGTTTGTTGATTAGGTTGTCATGGATATATCGTAGGTTGTCAAGAAGGTATGATTGTTATGAAGATAGGCAGTTGATGACACGAAGATATATATATTCGACAAATATTTTGTGATGTAGTGAATACTTGTAGTCGTCTTTCAGAATAAAAGAAGTGTAAGCTTCTAATTTGTTATAAAAGTCTTGCTGCTAATATTATTTAATAATATAGATTTGTATTATTATCTCGTTGTAAGACATAGGCCTGTAATGTTGACAATTACCGCGAGCGCACGTAACAATTCAAAAAAAAAAAAAAAAAAAAAAACACACACACAATCGGAAGTGGGTAAAAGAAAGGACATCTTACACCGTGCCAACAACGTCAGACAGTATACATCTTTAACAACCTGTAAAAAGTTGATCGAGTTTGGCTGGGTCTTAATGCACCCGCCTTATAATCCGGACCTGGCACCGCCTTATAGCTTGTTTAGGTCTCTGTAGAGCTCTCTGAATGGTGTTAAGGTAGTTTCAAAAGAGGCAGTGAAATTCGCGTGTAACAATTTATTGTTCAAACACAACAGAAAGGCTAAAGCGATGGGATAGGTATAGGTATTGCCAGAACAACGGCAAACGATCGTTATTGAAAGTTGTGCTATATGTTGTTTGATAACGTTATTTCCTAATAACAATAACTGTAATCTCAATTTTGGATCTGCAGCAAACGATTGTCCAAAAAAAAAAATCTTGCATATGTGGTTTCATAATGTTATTTTCCAATATTGCTAAGATTCAATACTTTTTAAACAATTTGAAATAAATTATTTCTAGTTTCAAATGGACAAAACCGGTTTTTATGAAAACTGCAAACCGGTTTCTAAAAAAAACTAAATTCGAAAAAACGACATTTCAGTTTTCTCCAAAAACCGTTTTGTTCTTTTCCACCGAAACTGATTTTCGGTTTTTCTCCAAAACCAGTTCGGTTTTTTCACCGGACCGTTTTAACCGGATCCGTTTGTAACAAAAACAGGTTTTGATTTTTAAACATTTTGCTTTTTAAGCATATCGATTTCAGTTTGCACTTCCTTATTATGAGAATTTACATATCTTTTTGGGCTTCTTTCATGTGTTCTCGACGCATGTTACAATGCCGTAAAATCAATATACTGAAACCGGTTTCGGTAAAAACCGGTTTTTTGAAAATTTCCAAAAGCCAGCTTCGTTTTTCTGAAAACCGGAAACTGAAAAACGGTTTCTGTGTCCACCACTAGTTTCAACACTGATTGCCATGGAGGGAAGACGGTCATAGATCTTCATATAAGATACTGCTAACTTGTAAGCAATATCTTTGATCCTACTTGGGCAGTCCGAAGAGTGTTATTTCTAATTTTCTAAATCGTGGTTTGCTATCTTTTAATTACTTAAGATAGCTTTGCAATTACTTCATAATGTTAAGTCAACATATAAAACTGTATAACCTTTCGACACATAACGAGCGTACACTGTCTATTCCATTAGACGTGAAAACATTATTTTCACAGTGTACCCAAATGTTAGCCTTATTTGAAACTATGTATTATAGGGAGCTAGCTTGTTTACCAGCGGGGGCTGAGGTAAAGGGGGAAGAATTTCAACAATTTTTCTGCCTGACTCTTGCAACACTCTCTTTCCTCCTTCTATATGTTAGCGTTGCCAGGGTTAAAAATTTGTCACATGAATGTCATTTTGAAGAGTTAGTGTGAGTTGGTTATTTGTTGTGTGCTGTTGTGGTTGCGGTTTTGTTGCTTATTATTCATTTGACAATGGCTTCACAGCGTAAGAGAGGGCAAAATACACACAGCGAAGCTAGAGAAGTAATAAGGAAGGTCATAGTGCAGTGCGACGAAGAAGCGAGGGAGAAAAAACTGAAGCATTTGTTTTAGATCCTAATTTGCGTGTGTCCACGTATCCCGTCTTCGATAGGGATTACATAATTGCATAAACTCTTTGAATTAAGTGAGTATTAGCTGAATTTTTTGACAACGCACTGGCAACCCTGCCCAGGACCGCCGAGTGACCGTTTCTTGGCGACGGGGTGGGGAACCTACCAATCAACTCTGAATTCCTCAGCCTCGCATTAAAGCTAGCTCCCTATAATACATTATATATTCTGTGTAATCTAATACATAATTTGTATGCTTATTTTATTGGTTAATTATTTTTGTATTTTCTCGATAGGAGGCGCGAGGGAAGAGGCCCTTTAAGATATGGGACAGTTGGCGGAACGTACGAAAAGCGCTAGTTGTAAGCAGTTTTGAAGAACTTGTTTGTAGAGGTAAGTACGTATTTTCACAACTTTTTTTTTTTTAAATCGCTATATTTAATTCCTTGTGCGAACCTTTAGCTTAGGAAACAGTTCATTTGAACTATTCTGTACCATTAGTTCTATAAACTACTGTTGAAAATGTTGCCCGTTTTTAGTTGTTCTACTCGAGAATAAAATTATAATCTCGACGGTGGGGAGGTTCTTCATCAAATGAAGGGCTTGGTGGAAGAAGGCCCAATTCCACTCTTCCATGAAACATGAGTTTTGTGGTTGAAGTATAAGCTAGTGCCGCCTAGCGTTACTCATTGGGCTTAATGCCTTGTGGGATATGCAGTGGTATTGTGGGATATACAATGGTGTTCTGTATCTACTTCTACAAACTAAAATACCTACGTTACTTAATTTTTTTCTACGTTAAAACTGCATTTCTCTCCAAATCACAAAATTGTCGGATAGGCCCTTCTTCCATTGACCCCTTAAAATGTTATCTTGATGCAAGATGGTGCTCTTAACAAACTAAATAAAAGAATATTGTATGCGCAGTAGCGTATTGAGGATTTCGTTTCGGGGGCTATGTACAAAACGGGGAAACAGTTGCCTATCTGAATTCGAGAATTAAATATATTTTAATTTGTGCATAAACCGAAGTTGTAATGGCAAGAATTGAAGACTAGTGAATCTTATGTGATATAGTACATACAAAAATTTAGCAGTGAAAATAATATTTTATTCTATTCATAGAAGAAAAAGGAAGCATCCTCTTGGCCTACTTAATTTCTCGAGAAACTTATTCTCCCCCCCCCTCTCGATTTTCTTTAATTCAACTATTTAAATTTCTTTATAACTAAATGATGTAAATATTCCTTTGCTATAGTAACTAAAGTCCCGTTATGTTGATATCCGTACAAGTTGGTGTGGAACACTAGTTTCGCTTATCAGCTCCTCTTAGTTTTGGTGTTACTGACGACGGCCGACTTGAATCACAACTAACAACGGTCGAAAGTATGATAGGAGAAACACAAGAAAGTAACAACTAAGAAAAATAAACAGAAGAGTAGAATGGACGAAAGAAAGAAAGAAAGAAAGAAAGAAAGGAAGAAAGAACGCAGTTCTTACATGGATTAAAATTTGACAAATACAATATTGTTTCTAAGAAAATGGAAAGTGGATGAACTTCTTAGAAATGGTAAGACGCCACTAATGGTGCATATGGAGAGGTACAAACAGAAATAAGGTGATAATACCAACTAACTTACTCAAGTCTTATAAACGTATGATATTGTTAAAGTTATTACTACAAAATGGGTAGTTTTATACATACATATTGTTAAATATATACAGTGAAACCTGTGTTTAGCGGAATCGTGCGGGACCTGCAAAAATTTCCGTTAAAGTCAGGTTTCCGCTTAGTGGAGATAGATCTTTCCGTTCTTTTTTTTTTAAATACATGCTTATAAAGGAACATACTGAGAAAATATGTTGCTGTACGTACATTGTTCGATTACAGTACTTCTTTCTTTTACGAATAAATACACAAAAAAACTAAAATGAATACAAAATATGCTATATACACATTTTCTTTATTTTTCTAATAGCCAAGCAGGGTTTTCTGTGTACATTGCTGCTTGGCTGATTGACTTTTCGCATACACTTTAGCCTGAGAAATTATACTAAGTGAATGAGAATCATTTTTTCGTAAGGCAAGTTTTTGCAGTTCCTTTAAACTTCTGAGAGAATGTTGATATGTATTTATTCTACATTTCTTGGAACTGGGTATCGTATTCCTCTTCTTCCTCTATCTCGTTTTCTTCTTTCCGACATTCCGTATGATTCTTGATTAAGTTGCGGGGATTAAGGACAATTTGTGGGGGTGAATATGAGTAGTGGTTGGGGAAGGTCAACACTGTCCAGAAATATTTAACAAAAGAACGAACATTTTATCGCAGACAGTGTAATGTAAATGTCTCACAGAATGTCTAAACATCTTCTAAACGCTGTAGTCCGGAACTCAGAATTTTCCGTTAAATGTTTATTTTTCTTTCCGTTGTCCGCGTAACACAGTTTCCACTTAATGAAGGGAGTTTTACACGTTTTGTTCTCCAAAATTCCTGGGACCGTGAAATATTTCCGTTTAAGACAGTTTTCCGTTTAATAAAGGGTCCGTTGAAGACAGGTTTTACTGTAGTTTTAATTTTGCTATTTAGAGAAGGATCCAGCTCCCCCTATACAATTGGTATCTCCCTCGGGAACTCTGAAATTAGTTCCTGTTTCTACTAAGCTAGGGACATAACTTGAGAAATATTCAGCCCGGAAATATTCAGTTTCGTCGGAAGCAGCTATGTCTAAACAAATCCACCTAGGATTCTTAACATTATAACTGCTTGATACTTTAAATCTATCTTTTTACTAATCCTTTATTGGCTTACACTTAGGTTTTGTTTCCTACAAACCTTATTTAAGAGGACATAATAAATTGAAAACGACGGTCACTACAGCTTCAATTAGCTAATTGTGCAGTATATATACCATTTATTAGAGTGTTTACACACTTTTGCATCACCCTGTAGTTAGTTTTTTTTTTTTTTTTTACCATTACTTAGCTTTTGCATCCAGTTCCAATCACACTATTAATAAGAATGTAAGTTAGTAAGTTTATAACCGAAAAACATTTACAGA
The DNA here is from genome assembly GCF_964235325.1 of Thermobia domestica. NCBI lineage: Eukaryota > Metazoa > Arthropoda > Insecta > Zygentoma > Lepismatidae > Thermobia > Thermobia domestica. The sequence goes on along the minus strand of NC_137468.1, from coordinate 191,657,675 downwards.
AAAAAAATTGAGAAGTTCTACCGAAAAAAGCAGTCGATAACCTATTTTTTCTCCGTCTCGAATAACGTTAGTTCCTTGTGCTGAGTGAAATATTTTAAATTAATTAGTGAACGATGAAACCCAGAGGTTCAATGCCGCATTCACAAAAGCTCTCCACTGACTTCTATTCTTAACTAACTGCATCCAGTTTCTACTTTGAATTCCTATTTCTGCGAAATCCATCTTAATATTGTCCTCCCATCTGCGTCTAGGTCTTCCTAATGGTCGTTTTTCGATTGGATTTCCAGTTAAAACTTTGAAAACGTTCCTAATTTCTTCCATTCTCGCTATATGACCTGCCCACCTAAGCCTCCTAGACTTAATGATCCTAACAATGCTTGGTAATTCGTATAAATTATGTAGTTCCTCATTATGAAATTTCCGCCATTCCCCATTCCCGTTCCTCTTGGATCCGAATATTCGTGTCAGGATCTTTTTCTCAAATACTTTCAGTTTACGTTCCTCCCCAGAGGAAGTGACCGCAACCATACAGGACAACAGGGCTGGTTATCGTTTTATATATTTTAATCTTAAAACTCCTTAACACAATTCGCGACGACAGAAGATTTGAACTCAATAATAAATTGAATTTCCCACTTTTAGTCGACATTTAATTTCTTCGTGGATATGATGTTCGTCTGTTAATATTGATTCTAGATATTTGAAAGTATTCACTTTATCAAAAGTATTATTTGATATTTTAACGCATCCATAATTTGCCGTATTACGTTCCCAATGAACTTCCATGTATTTAATTTTCTCTGTATTTAATTCTAAATCCATGTCCGTACAAGCATTTCATAAGAGCTCTGCATTTCTTTCTATTGTTCTCCTATCATCCCCTATTAAATTTACATCATCAGCATCCGCCATAACCTGGTGAATACCTTTCAACTCTAGGCCCTGGTTATTATCTTTAATTTTTCTTATAGGGTATTCCAGGACAAAGTTGAATAATAATGGCGACAACGCATCTCCTTGTTTTATGCTATTCTCGACATGAAAGCTCGTGTATAAGTATTTTCCTGCTCGGACTTTACTTTGGGATTCAATTAAATACATCTTAATTAATCTAATTATTGGACATATACATATAACTATGCAATGGATATGTTTTGTTATTTGTCCTGTAAAATATGTGCCTCACATAATAATTTTAGGAATGTCTCGAAACTAAAAAGTCACTAGAGGGTCTAAAACTGGGAGAAGCTGATTTCACCGCCATTGTCGATGTGGCTTCTCCCTTGTCAGAACTCTACAGCCACTACTGTTCCTTTTTAAACACTAAGTCTATAAGAGACAGGATTTACAGCTTAACACGGCTTCCCATTTTTATTTGATTCTACTGCTCTAATTCAAGCTTGTGACTTCGCGTAGTGTAGTCGCTAAAGCTCTCACCTTCATTGCGAGCGATCCCGTGTTCGATTCCCGGTGGGGGCACTCAGTCGCAAAATTATAAAAAGCTTTTTACATTCCAACTATCCCGAATGAGGATTTCCTGGGTTTTTCTCATGCACACCAGGCAAATGTCGGGATGGTACGTAACATACAAGTCCCAGGCCACTCTCTTCCTTCCCCAGTCCTTTCTTTCTTCCGTTTCCTCGGATAGCGTGATTGCCAAGGGACATCATGCCTCATATGCGACGGGCTAACATGGCCATAGATGCCGAAAGCCTAGAAATCCAATTCCTAATCCTAATCCTAGTGACGGGCTAACATGGCCATAGATGCCGAAAGCCTATAAATCTAATTCCTAATCCTAATCCCAGTGACGGGCTAACATGGCCATAGATGCCGAAAGCCCAGAAATCTAATTCCTAATCCTAATCCTAGTGACGGGCTAACATGGCCATAGATGCCGAAAGCCTATAAATCTAATTCCTAATCCTAATCCCAGTGACGGGCTAACATGGCCATAGATGCCGAAAGCCCAGAAATCTAATTCCTAATCCTAATCCTAGTGACAGGCTAACATGGTCATAGATGCCGAAAGCCTAGAAATCTAATTCCTAATCCTAATCCTAGTGACGGGCTAACATGGCCATAGATGCCGAAAGCCCAGAAATCTAATTCCTAATCCTAATCCTAGTAACGGGCTAACATGGCCATAGATGCCGAAAGCCCAGAAATCTAATTCCTAATCCTAATCCTAGTAACGGGTTAACATGGCCATAGATGCCGAAAGCCCAGAAATCTAATTCATAATCCTAATCCTAGTAACGGGCTAACATGGCCATAGATGCCAACAGCCCAGAAATCTAATTCCTAATCCTAATCCTAGTGAAGGGCTAACATGGCCATAGATGCCAACAGCCCAGAAATCTAATTCCTAATCCTAATCCTAGTGATGGGCTAACATTGCCATTGATACCGAAAGCCCAGAAATCTAATTCCTAATTCCTATCCTGTATATGTTTCTACTGCGCGAATCCAAACTTGTAGTTCTCATGAAAATCAAAAACAAATTTTTTTGTACGTTGTGCTGCTACTAAGTATTACGGACTAAGTTTCTAGGAAATGATTGGAATATAATAATTCCAGTCAACAATATATTCTATAGAATGGCTTCTAAAGACGAAGAGAAGTCAACAGAATATTGCAAAGAACGGTGACAGGCCTTTTATAAATCTTTGGCCAAACTTCTTTTGAGAAGAAAGAAAATAAAAAAGAAGAATTAATTCATCCGAAGAATGTTCATTTACGTATTCAATTTTCTGTCTTTGTTATTCTTTTGTCTTTCATCCAAATAGCTTTTTTTTTTTTTTTTATAATACTATAATCTGTTATGCTCTGTTGAAATTATCAAATACTTCTTGACACCTTAACTCTAATAAAATCGCTTTTCTGATATTCTCCATTTCTCCCCCACCCACTTATTCTTCGTTCTTTTACGAGAACATCTTTGACATAATCTACGAAGCTATTTTCATGAGAAATTTCCAACCGAAAGAGAAGAAACAAAATCGTAAGAAGTCTTTTGCTGAATACCTAGAGATACCTCATCATAATTACTCTACTTTCTCAAAATATTCGAATATAAATGAATAAAAACTTCTAAGAAAAAAATATTAACTGGTTTAAAAAAGTTCTAGAAACATTAAGATAATAGAAAAGCAGAAAATAAATAAAAATAATTAAAAATTAGGGAATAAATTGTTAAGAAAGCTTAAATATTACTGTTATCAATAAAAGAACTGAAGTCTGTGCCAAGTCACACAAATTATTCTATTATCTATATAAAAAACTACATGAACTGACATAAAATAATGGGTGCTTCCGCTTGACATGGAAAGTTGAAAATTAGCATGACACAAAAATTGCTAAAAGTCTTCTTTTTTTTTAATTTTTAGGGGTCTAAAGGGGCAGGTGTTTCTCCCAGACGTGTTTTTGGGGACCACTGTCCCCCGGAAGTTCTGATTGTGCCCCCCGGAGGAGACTAAAATTATATGTTTATAATACGTATAATAAATAATAAATAGAATAGTACCGTGTGAAAATAACATGCTCCACTCCTAATTCTAAGTATGCCCCCCGGAACATTTTTTTCTCAAAGAAACACTCAAAAGGGAGGATGAAAAAAATCCCAATGTTATTTTATGGGTCTTTTCTTGCACCTATAATCTCATGTTTTAGATACTTGAAATTGAAATAAAAGCTTAAAATTCGATATGCTTGTACATTTTCGTTAGCGTTAGCGAAAATCATCAAAATTTAAAAAAAAATCCAACTTTAGAATGGTTTTATAGGGATAGGCACTTCCTCTAGGGCTACAATGATTAAATTTGATATGATTGTAGCTTTTCTGGATTAACCGACAGGAAAATTGCCAAAAGTGAATATTTTTAGTTTTTAGGGTGTCTAAAGAGGGATGAAGAAATTCTTCATGTTATTTATATGGGCCTTTTTTTAACCTATAATTTCATATTTTAGGTACTTCGAATTGAAATAAAAACTTGAAATTCGGTATGCTTGTATGTTTTCGTTAGCATTACCTAAGTAAATCACTAAAAATTTAAAAAGTTCAACTTTAGAGTGGTTTTATGGGGAACTGAAAAACCTTCCCCATGTTATTTATATGGGACATCTACATGCCAAAATGTTTAGACACTTTTGGCAGGATCGGATCGATGAAATTTGGCGTGATTGTAACCTTCTGGGACTAGTCCACAGGAAAATTCCCAAAAGTGAACATGTTTAGTTTTTAATTGGTTTACAGAGGAATGAAGAAATTCCCGTGTTATTTATTTAAGTGGACGATTTCTTGAGATACAAAATCTTATCTTTTAGATAGTTGAAATACGAAAATAAACTTGAAGTTTGGTAGAATTATTGTATAAGCTTAAGAGATGCGAGACCGTAGGCAGAGCAAACACGAAGATCTCGGGGCGGAGCCCCAGCTAACCAAATTAGCTTATATAAAAGCATAGTTTGAATAACAATTTTAGCGGGCATTGATCTGTCTGGTTCAAACTAATTTAATTGTCATTCAAAGTATGATTTTATATTAACTAATGCTTTGAATTTGTATAGGCTTCAGCATTGTTTTTATTATTAATACTATCTTTTAACGCCTTTTTGCCTTTTATTAATAGTATCTTGCTTTAAACATCCTTAAAAGCTCTCTCTCTATATATATACAGAGGGTTGATTAATTCGTGTGTCAATTTCATTTGTTCACTGTGCAAAAGTGGTATGAGGTAAAGCTGTGCAATTTGGTGTAACTTTAGACGAAGGACATAAGTTTTGTTTCGCCATAGAAGCATGTCACTTGTACTATAGATTGAAGAGATATAAGGTCAAAGGTCAAATTTCAATTTTTTTCCTTATGGGATTGCAATGGTAAATTCTGAAAGAGCCTGAAAAAACGTAAATCGAAGTGATAACAAAGAAGAAGCTGTATGCTATGATTCTACGTCGCAAGCGGACCAAATATGCGTCAATCAAGTGTCATGGTCAGAGGTCACTGTCAGATCAAGGTCACAGGTCACCTTGAGACATGATGAGGTACGGACATTGCGTTATCAGTGTATTGAAATGGGTTCTCAAGATGACCTGTGACCTTGATCTGACACTAACTTCCTATAAAAATGGGTCAGTCTGTGAAAAACCCATGAACCAATATTATACCTTTAAACGCCCATTGATGCAACTGTTGCGTCTAGGTTTTCAACCTGAAAAGTTCAGCCTCTAATTAAGTTAGGAAAATAATTTTAGTATTAATGTATTTCTGAAGAACGACCCTTTCCGCTGATATGCATTTTATCCGTATGTGGAGTGTACAGTCCGCAGCAAAAAACCTGCAACATGAGCATGTAAGTTTATTGTGAAACTACACCTAACAGCGCAGGGAATCAACATAACGTCTAAGTGACACGAATCACGCCAGGGGAAACCTCAGCGTCCTCCCCTGCCCACTTATTTTGGAGCAAAACACTTCGTCATTTCACAACAAACTTACATGCTCATATTGCAGGGTTTTTTGCTGCGGACTGTACCACTGCCAAGGAAGGGAGTATAAAGTTCGTTATTTTTTTTTTTTTTTTTGGTATCTGTTTCTTGGAGATCATTCTCCCTTGGGGGTACACTCATAAAACTTAGTATGTGAAGAAATGAAATAGTCCACCAAATCGTAATCCCCTGTATGTGTGTTTGATGCTTAAATGGGGGAGGAAGGGAGGGGCAAATTTAGCCAATTTCTTGAGTCTCAGTTTCTATTTTTCTTATATTTTTTTAGGACATGTTGTTTCTTCTTCTTCTACGAATATTTTTTTCTATGGCGGGAATTTGGATAAGTATCCCCTGGCGGTAATTTGTGTCCCCTAAGCTTTCCAACGATGTATCAATCATGATTCTGTGATAACCACCATAGATCCCCCAAGGGGTCACCAGGGGCCCCAACGTAAGAATCTACGATTTCGTTCAAATCCCTGACGGGCGTAGAAAAGTTAAACTAATCTACGCGTTATAGAATTATTCGTGAACATACACAAAATTATTAAAATTAGCGTTGTCAACTACTGAGAATTTTTATTATCCAGCCTGAAAGACTATAATTAAATCCTTATAAAGTTCAAACGAGAGCAGCAGTAAAGCATCTCTTTCAAACAAAAGGTAAATAATTCAAACTCGTTGCGTCTATGTAAAAACTAGGGATGCGCACGAGACGAGTCGAGACAGGATTTTCCTGACAAAATTCGAGTCGAGACACGGCACTTCCAATAGAAAAATATACATTTTTCGAGTCGAGACATCACTTTTACAGCACATTTACGAGACGAGACAGCCAGAAATCTTGTCTCGTGCGCATACCTAGTAAAAGCAATGCGTGAACATACATTTATGAGTCCAATAGAAAAGCTCCTTCGATTTTTGAAATTTGTTAAAAATACAGTGAATAACAGACACATTTGACACGATTATTTGTCCGTAAACAAGTATAAAAAAGAAACTCTTGAAAGAAGTACGTATATAGTAACCACATTAGTTATAAACACAGCGGCGCAAATCTGTCTTCTACATTGGGGGGGGGGGGATCGTAAGACCATTTTTTTGTGTGTGTTTGTTTAGCGAAGCTCAAAATATTTGTGAAGTTGAAAAACAATCCTGTGGAGGATCAGGGAGCGGAACTGCCAACATTAGGAGGCGGGCAGATTTGAGGCTTATTCTGGGGGGTCATCAATTTCATCTCAGTTTCCTTTGTGACAATCGGACACAAATCATCACATTATTTCTCAAAAAGCACATTTCAAATCGGATTATTGGGGGGACAGTCCCCGCAGTTCCAAGATTGGAGGGGACAATCCTCCCTCATCCCCCCGGGTTTTGCGCCAGTGTATAAACAAGACGTAAAGTTATTATTCAAATTCTGTAATCAATATTAGTATATCTGTTGGGGGGGGGGGCGAGATAAGAGGGAAATCACTTTCCCTAAAGAAACAGAAGCATCACTGGGAGTGTGTTTAGTAGCCCGGCTAAAATCTCTTGACGTCTAGCGAAAGCCAATGGTGTCTAGGTGCGACGTTGTTACATTTCGTTTCCTTTCGTGTACAAGTATAATGTGAAACATTTCTTTCGTAAACCACAGATGGGAGAACGAAGTAAATACTTCCAACGAACAAGATAGAAGAATAAACAGTTTCAGATTGACTTCTATATGAATAAACAAAGTAAGTTGAAATAATGAACAACTGTATGTAGAATCAAGTTTCTTTCCCTCTGTGTGTTTAGAAACAGTCCCTTTTCTCCTAGAGATATGCTAACTACGAATGACATTTCCCTCAAACTTCGAGTAATAGACAACTTCGTGTAACTTTGATTGGGCGTTGGGAAATAGCAGCCACGTCTTAAACGTGAAGAAACGTTTGAGCCGGACTTTACATGAAGATTGCAGGGGAAGATGCATGCCTCAATGGGAAGAGGAGATAGATTATTAGGGAAGAAAAGGTAATCCACATACAATTCCTGAGCATAGAAACTTGCTTTCAACGTTTTTTTTTAAACTTATTGAAGGGGTTTCTAAGATTCCCATTACGAAGGAATTTATTTCAGGCACAGAAAATAATATTTTCAAGATCACATATTTTGTATGGACTTATGACAAAGCCGTTTTGAGGGGCAGGAACTTTCTATCTACTATACTTTATTACATATTTTCTCTTCAAATTGCAAAAGTATTGTAATATCCTATATCCCTAACAGCACAAGATGTGCTAGGCATGTACCATGTAGGTGTCCCAGCTACCTTTTAGGTACCCGACACTTGGCACATATGATATTCATGTGCTAAGTATGTACTTCAGCTACCTACAGTTTTAGGTACTTGTAATTGATATTTGCAACTATGTACCACAAATATAGCATTTATATATCTGGTTCAGTTTCGCGCTCTAACAGTCATTTGTTTTTATGTCGTCACTTGGGACATATATCTGGCAGTTCTAGGTACGTCCTTTAGGTACATACTGTTTCAGATATCCTAACAGCACAAGATGTGCTAGGCATGCGCCATTTAGGTGATCTAAATTCATCTCCCACATTTGATGCATTTGTTGCTTCTTTTTCTGATCGATTGTGTGCTAGAAGCAACAAACGCATCAACTTTATTAGATGACAATTGTCGCCGATCATTTGAAAGTGAATATGTAAGAACCATGAAATAAGGTAAACAGACACTCGTCATTTGTTATAAAATTACATGGCGAGCAGATTTTATCTGATCCTAAATGGTTATCGTCGAATATACGCGATTAAAGGAGCACTCTGATTAGCCAAATTCAAAAGACTTCAACAATTTATCCCTCTAGAAGCGGCGTTCTCTTCATCACCTCCATGGACAAGTCGGAAGAGCACGCTGCTAGTAACCCAAAGGTTGGTGGTTTGCGCCCACCCTGGGGTACGTGTTTTTTACTTAAGTTTAAAGTGTTGTTTAGACTCACCTTAATGTAAACACATTACGCATACATGCTGGGAAGTATATACAACTGGGAAACTACTTGAAAGAAAAAAGTAGTAAACTCCAGTGTAGAAAACCAGCATTAACGTAGAGGGCAGCCGACCACTCCAACGGTATGAGTGCTACTAGTCGGCTGGTAGGTCCTGACCCTTTAACGTTGTTACTCCAGGGGTTTAATTAAGTTGTATATAATAAAGTATACATATATACGAGTACGTCTAACGATTATGCACCGGGACTAACTGAGACGGTGGCGAAGGTAATGAATGAGATGGTGGAATGAAGCAATTTCAAGAAAACGAGCAAACGTCGAGAAGGGACATGGTGTCTCTCCACCAGAAAGTCACGAGACACGGTGGTTCAGTGGTCGCGTGTTTATCTCTGTTGCATGGGGTTCCTGGTTCAATTTCGGGTCAAGTAAGTTTGTGGTGGACAACACCGTGTTCGTGGGTTTTCTTGGGGGTATTCCCATTTCCTCCCACTTTCATTCCACAATTCCTCCATCAGAATTAATTTGTTTTAATCATCGTCTCCCTTAGCCTAGAGGATATAATCGTGAGACGTTAAACTGAAAATAATCTTTTCACCACAAAGGCCAGCTGAGATTGAATCAGGGGCCCTACACACAAGAGGTGAGCGTTTTATCACTTAGAACATGGCTACCAGTATGATTATAATAGCAAAGTGTGACAAGTATAAATAGTACTGTTGTGTAATGATAGCTCGTTAAGCCTAAATTTGTCTTTAAATATGGTCAAACTCATATTCTAATTCTTATAAATTTCAAGTAATTATTACGAAACAAAATAGATACTTGTATCACTACCATCTTGGTTAGTTTCTTATCTCATGGAGAAGACAAATAGGAGAAAATAAAAGCTGGAATAATCGTGAGAAAAGTGCTCCGTTCCATCAAGATTCGAGCCGAGGCCCTGCCATCTGGTATCGGCGCGGCGAAGCAGTGTGTGTGTGGGGGGGGACTCGAGAGTGATCGTAGTCGACAAGTCACGTGCTGGTTGGGACCCCACGGGGGTCGTCAAACGTCACCACGAATTCGGCAGCAGCTGAAACATTTTTATACAGAAGGGGGGAGGAAGAGAGAGGGGGAAGAGGTTAGATTTTCTCTTGATCTCTTTGGCTAACAGTGATTCAGTTTCCAAGATTCAATGGCGAAATACAACTCTATTCCTCGGATTCTGCAGTAAAAGCACAACGCCATACTGGAGAATAAAAGCATTGATTGACAACACTTTGCAACAGAAAAAAATAAATGCTCTAGTTTTCTGGTCCTCTTGTTTTTCTATAGTTTTCAATGATTGTAAAATAAACGACATACACCACCCGATAAATCTTTTTGAGTTGAAGAAAATTATACATCTGAGCGTAAACTCTCGTGCGTAGTTTACGAGAAAATAAAATGAAACAAAATTTTCTTCAAAACATAAAGAAATGATGGCACACAATAACTTCGCGGCTTATTAAGATGAAATTCACACGGAAGTATATAGTAATCAAGCCTTTTTATTATGTTACCTAGTAGGATGAAACGGATACTGAAGTATAGATTAATACTGAAGTACACAGTAATCAAAGGTTTTATTATCTCGCCTAATAGAATGGAATTGATACTGAAGTATACAGTATTTAAGCTCTTCATTATGTCACATAGTAAGATGAAACTAATATTGAAGTATACAGTAATCAAGCTTCTTATTATGTCACCTAGTAATATGGAACTGATATTGAAGTATACAGTAATCAAACTTTTTGTTTTGTCATGTAGTAGGATGGAACTGATACTGAAGTATACAGTACTTAAGCTTTATATTATCTCACCTAGTAGGATGAAACTGATAACTAAAGTATACAGTAATGAAGTTTTGTAATTGTCACCTAGTAGAGTGGAACCTATAATGAAGTATACAGTAATCAAGCTTTATATTATGTCACCTAGCAAGATGAAACGAATACTAAAATATACAGTAACCAAGCTTTTTGCTTTGTCACCTAGTAGGATGGAACTGATACTGAAGTATACAATATTTAAGCTCTTTATTATGTCACCTAGTAGGATGAAATAGATACTGAAATATACAGTAATCAATCTTTTTTATTATCTCACCTAGTAGGATGAAACTGATACTGAAGTATAAAGTAATCAAACTTTTTTGTTTTGTCACGTAGTAGGATGGAACTGATACTGAAGTATGCAGTAATCAAGCTTACCGTTACAGCGTTAGCAACATAACAGAGTACGGTTACCTCTAATATTATTGGAAGATTACGAGGAATATATAAATCGGTAGAGGTCATCACGGTGAACAAACTGGCATGATTGGTGGCAGGAGTGTACCCACGGAGGGTCTACGGTGTTCGGATCTCTCCAAACCTCAGAACTCGACTAATATTTGTGCACTTTCTCAAAGTAACTATACTTGAAACAAAAATGAAATATTGCAGTGTAACGTCCCACTCTTATGCTCTGCAGACAAAGGGAGACGGATTATTAAGGCAAGTGGATAATGATGAAAGAATTGGTGGAATGAGAAAGCGGGAGGAAACGGGAGTACCTCAAGTAAACCCACGGACACGCTGTTGTCCACCACAAACTTACTTGGCCGGGGATCGAAGCAGGAACCCCACGCCCCACAGGTAAGCGCTCTACGGTGACACATGTACTCCTAAAGGTGAAACACATACCCCTAACGGTAAAACACATTTCTAACGGTGAAACATACACTCCTAATGGTGACACATATATATTCCTAACAGTGAAACATACCGGAGTGAAACATACTAACTCCTAACGTTGAAACATACCCCTAACGGTGAAACATACTCCTAACGGTAACGTCGAAATATACCCCTAACGGTGAAACATTTACTGCTAACGGTGACACATATACTTCTAAGAGTGAAACATATACTTCTAACGTTGAAATATATCCCTAACGGTGAAACATATTTCTAACGGTGAAACATATTCCTAACGGTGATACATATACTCCTAAGAGTGAAACATATCCTTCTAACGTTGAAACATACCCCTAACGGTAAAACATTTACTGTTAACGGTAATACATATACTCTGAATGTTGACTCATAAATATACAACTTGTAAATAACATTAAAAAAGCTTTGTAAAATAATAATTCTAATCACGAACATATCCAGATGGGATGAAGATACTGGGAGTTAGAAATCTTTCAGTTTAACGTCCCACGATTATGGCATTTAGGCTAAGGGAGGTGATGATTAAGGCAAGCTAAAAATGACGGAATAATTGGTGGAATGGGAACGTGGGTGGAAACAGGAAAACCCGTGGACAAGATGTCTACCACAAACTTAGTTGGCCAGAGATCGAATCAAGGACGTTACACACCAGAGGTAAGCGCTCTGCACATAGCCTTCGTGGTCAGGAATGGTACAGATAAACCGGAATGTAGGAGATATATATCTCTCCTATGCGCCATTTATAAAATGATTATCTTGGATCCAAATATTTGATTTGAAAAACTGAAAAACTGGTGTAAGCAGTGGTTCTCAACCATTTTTTAAGCCTCTATGTAACACTGAATTTATTCCTTATTTGTACTACTCATTTCATTCAAAGATTTTACGGCTGAAAGAAAAAAATGTAAGAAATACTTCGTACATAACACAAAACATCAAAAAAATAAAATTAAAATGACACAACACAAAGCAGAAATAACTAGAAGTAAAAAAAAAAAAGAGAGAACACTTAAAACATTGCAATGAGTTTGAATTTAGCGTCCCGTTTAGCAGCGGGGCTATATGAGACATGGATCTACAGCATAACTTGGAGTCCTTACCATATGAGCTCCCGCTGAGAATCGAACTCGGGCTTACCGTGTCAGAGGCACCTATCCTATCCACATCGCCACGAAAGGGGCACTATACTTAAAACTAACCGCATCTCAAAGAATAAGACTGTTGTAACTCAAAATATAATTTAATTTGTTATCAATTTTTAGTGTAACTATTGTAATTTGTATGTATTTAACTCTTTCAGGACTATAAGAATTATAAGGCATGTATAACATTTTTTTTAATTATTTAGACCAACGCTGACATATAAATCCCAGAAATCCTCATCGCACATTTATAACTTTAATGGTTATCTAGTTATTTATATTCTTGCAATTTGTGCAATATTATATGTGTATGTGTGTGATTCCGGAAAATATTGCCTACTCTTCCTTTATTGGGTAATATTGCATCTGTTGATAATTTTAGGCTAGGAGGAGGCTCAGTGGTAGAGCGTTTGAATCTGGTGCGTGAGGTCACTGGTTCGATATCCGGCGAAGTAAGTTTGTGGTAGACAAGATTATGTCCCTGAGTTTTCTCAAGTTACTCCCGTTTCCTCCCACGCATTCATTCCACCAAGTCATCCTTCATCAATTACTTGCCTTAATCGTCCGTCTCCATTAGCCTAAAGGGTATAATCGTGGGACGTTAAACAGAGATTTCATTTCTATTTTAGGATATATCTAATTAACCATGCAATGTCTGCCTTTTTACCATTGTCTCAGTGAAAGGTTTTAATGGAGGTGTATGTTAATATTAGTTTCAGCTCAGTAAGTGGTACAGTTCTTAAACAGCATCATTTTTTTTAAAGATTACAAATTAATTTGTTTCTTTCTCATTTTCTCGGAAACGGCGCATGAGATTTTTCACTCATGCGTATAATTTTGTTCACTTCAAGAATGTCTATAAATTAGTTCACTTCTCATCTTTGTAATTCCCCCCCTCACTTCTCATCTTTGTAATTTCTCCTCCCTCACTTCTCATCTTTGTAATTTCCCCCCTCACTTCTCATCTTTGTAATTTCTCCCCCCTCGCTTCTCATCTTTGTAATTTCTCCCCCCTCACTTCTCATCTTTGTAATTTCTCCCCTCACTTCTCATCTTTGTAATTTCTCCCCATCACTTGTCATCTTTGTAATTTCTCCCTCTCATTTCTCATCTTTGTAATTTCTCCCCCCTCACTTCTCATCTTTGTAATTCCCCCCCTCACTTCTCATCTTTGTAATTTCTCCCCCTCACTTCTCATCTTTGTAATTTCCCCCTCACTTGTCATCTTTGTAATTTCTCCCCCCTCACTTCTCATCTTTGTAATTTCTCCCCCTCACTTCTCATCTTTGTAATTTCTCCCCCTCACTTCTTATCTTGGTAATTTCTCCCCCTCACTTCTCATCTTTGTAATTTCCCCCCTCACTTCTCATCTTTGTAATTTCTCCCCCTCACTTCTCATCTTTGTAATTCCCCCCTCACTTCTCATCTTTGTAATTTCTCCCCCTCACTTCTCATCTTTGTAATTTCCCCCTCACTTGTCATCTTTGTAATCCCCCCCCCGCTAAATTCTAATAACATGATGAAGGAGCTCCTTACCAATTATTTTCACTACCAGTGCAACAAAAATGGAATGTTCAGCAGAGGAATCCATTTAAATTTCATTTGTAATAGAATATATAGCTTTTCAAATGACCATGTTGGAAATGCTACAGTATTTTTTTTTATTATTATTTCAAAAAAGGTTGCAAGGTCCACAGAGTATTATTATAAATGGAAGATTCCGTGATGTTATTGGGTCCACCTTAATTATAATCAGTGTGGAAACGAGAGCATTAGCGACTAGGTTAACATTGTTTTTTTTATGTCAGAGATGATCCTGAAGATAAATTGCCTGCTGTTTTACTCCAGGAAGGAAGGCTAATGAAGTTTACTCACTAGCTACAAACTGGGACAAGAAAAAATTACGAGGTTTCTTTAATAAGTGCCCATCAATTTGTTGTATCTATTAAAAAGTAGCAGTGTCGCGTGCACACCGTATGAAAGACTGATTTGTACCGGGTGATAATTTCTTAAATAATATTGCAACCACAAGTGGTACTTGATTGCTAACCCATCACTCAATAAGTTCGTTGAATGACTAATAAAACAACAAGTTTTAGGCAAAATACCACTTTATTCATCAACATAGTCTCTTTCAAGAGTGATACATTCATTCCGACGCTTCAGTAACATTTCGATGCCTTTTTTTTTTTTTTTTTTTGTAAAAGGATTTAGCTTTGGCATCAAAATAGCTTTAGCCGACCGTTTCAGTTTCCTCAATCACTTCTTTATTGGAGCCAAATCTCTTTCCCTTGGAGCATTAGTTTTACGTCTGCAAACAGGTAGTTGTCGCTGGGAGCCAGATTAGGAGAGTACGATGGTTGCGAAATCAATTCAAAAAGCAATTCGTACAATTTTGCTATCGACTTGTGACACGGTGCATTGTCTCGGCGTAAGAGTACTTTTTCTTCTTCGTTTGGGGTCGTTTTTTTTTCGTAATTTCTTCCTTCAAACGCACTAATAACATCATATAATATTCGCTCTGAAGGTAATCGATGAATAAAATATCGTGTGCGTCCCTAAATACGGAGACCAAAATCTTATCAGCTATCATTTCCGTTTTTGGTCGCTTTGGGCGGTTGCTGTCCACTCAGGTGACTGCCGATTTCGCTCTGGAGTGTAGTGTTGGATCCCTATTTCATCCATTTCACATACAGCATGAAAAAAAAAATATCCCTTTTATTGTGCTGAAAGAGCTCCAAACAGTGCCCTGAATCGTCAACACGTTGTTCGGCCGATTGTGAGCAAACGCGATACCTACTTCAAACATAGTTTTCTTATGGACAGATGTTCAAATGTTCATGCAAAATGGTGAACACACTAACTTCTGATATATATTTAAGGTGTCAGCTATCTCATGCAACTTCTATTTACGGTCGGCCAAAGCTATTTTATGGACCAATTGTATGTTTTCTGGAATAACTGCTGAATTTGAGAGACCAGAATGTTCATCATCACTGGTGTTTGAATGGCCGACTTTAAATTCAGCAAACCACTTCTCGACTATTTGTCTCGATGGAGCAGAGTTCAAATAACACCTATTAAGCCATTGCTTTGCTTGAACGACACTTTTCTCCATTAAAAAGCAATGCTTTGTAAACACACAAATTTCAGATTTTTTTCATTGTTTTTTTTTTTAATACAAAAATAACTAAAACCATTATAACTTGTGAACTAAACGTCAGATTGTTGTGAAATTGTGGCATGTATCATTTGAAGGTTAGGACTTCTTAAACATAATATGGATTTGTGTATAGTGGCGACATCTACATGCGGTCCTACGAACTTATTGAGTGACGTGTTACCACTTCCGCTTTAAGTAGACTCGTAGAGTGGAGATAAAAATATATTCTTAGGATGCTTAATTGATCCCAAGAAACCATTTCTCGCTATTTCGTGTTTTTTTTTTATCCTATAGTAGTCAACGTTAAAACCGGAAGCGGTTCATATATCAAAGTTTTGATTTGAATACAAGCTTAAACTAGAAGATACAAGTAATCTCAGAACGCGAAAAAACGTTTTTCGCTGTCTCTGATCGGTTTTGCTCTTTGTAGTTCAATATTAAAACCGGAAGTTGTGAATTTCTATCACATACAATTTTAGTAAAAGAGTTAAAGCCATCAACACTAAAACCGGAAGTTGTTGTAGATTTGTCATTTCCGGTTTTTAAGTAAAAGCGTTAAGGCTGGAAATGAAATATAATGTATTCTTGGGACGTTATTACTTAATGCAGGAAATAGATTCTTGCTAACAGTTATATCTACCATTTTTGCGCTACAGTGATCAACGTTAAAATCGGAAATGGTTGATTTCTATCACTTCCGGTTTGAGTCAATGAACACGAATCCTAACTTTTGATCCTGTACACCCTGGCCAAAATTGATGGTGATCCATAAAATATTTCTCGAGATTTTTAGTCTTCCGGACGAACACATAGACCAGGGGCGGATCCAGGACTGACTTCTGGGGGGGTTGTCATACTGTTACTTAGAGCTATCTTTAAGAGCTTCAAATTCTGGAATGAGTTTTATTTATATGTATAAAATAAGAAAGTTTCCTCTTCTCGGGAGGCGATCATTCCAATCGCCCCCCTGGATCCGCCACTGACGCAGACACGGTAAATTCATAAAATAGTTTTGATAAACAAGCTCTTTATAAATCAGCAAAATATAGATTTTCTGCAGCATAAATAGTTTTAAATACTAAAATTATAATATAGCTTACGTGAGTTTACAGCTCTGCTACTTATCCGGTCGCCATTTCGCATGGTTCTACCAATATTAACATTTATAAATCATATACTTTTGAAGATGGTGGCTCAGTGGTAGAGCATTTATCTCTGGTGCGTGGAGTACCTGGTTCGATCCCGGATAAGTAAGTTTATGGCTTCACGGGTTACTCCCGTTATCTCCCACTTTATCATTCCGCCAATTTCCCCATTGTCATTCATTTGCTTTAATCATTATCTCCCTTAGCCTAACAGACAATCGTAGGACGTTAAACTCAAAGATTTTATTTCATTTCGTACACTTTTGGAGAGTGATTTAACACACTCATTATCTATTTGCAGAGACTGAATTCTGAGAACTCTTACGTTAGTCTGTATGTTACAATATCTCAACAAACTTTTCTGTCCAAGACACTGCATTAGTGTCCGAGCTTCTTCACATTCGCATTAAGTCTTCCGTATCTTACAGAGACCCGAACATCATCACAACTGAAACAAACGTTTGAAAGCAAATAGTATCTTGTGGCAAATTAAACCAGTGAAAATTACTCGTTTATTACCCCCATTTCTTAATATTTGCTTTATATTATCACAGACTACACTCCATATGAAAAACGGATATTTGGATAGTTGAGCCCTAACAACACAAGATGTGCTAGGCATGTGCCATTTAGGTTTCCCAGCTACTTTTTAGCTACCCGACACTTGGCACATATGATATTCATGTGCTAAGTATGTACTTCAGCTACCTACAGTTTTAGGTGCTTGTTACACCTGATTGATATTTGCAACTACCTGTATGTACCACAAATATAACATTTATATACCTGGCTCAGTTTCGAACTCTAACAGTCATTCGTTTTATGTCGTCACTTGGAACCTATATTTGTCATGTTCTAGGCACGTCCTTTAGGTACATACTGTTTCAGATACCCTAAACAGCATAATATGTGCTAGGCATGCGCCATTTAGGTGTTCTAAATTCATCTCCCACATTTGATGTATTTGTTGTGTCTTTTTCTAAGCGATTGTGTACTAGAAGCAACAAACGCATCAACTTTATTAGATGACAACTGTCACCGATCATTTGAAAGTGAATATGGAAGAACCATGAAATAAAGTAAATAGACACTCATCATTTTGTTATAAAATTACTTGGCGAGCAGATTTTATCTGACCCCAAACGGTTACCGTCGAATATACGCGATTAAAGAAGCACTCTGATTAGCCAAATTCAAAAGACCTCAACAATCTAACCCTCTAGAAGCGACGTTCTCTTCATCATCTCCGTGTCCAAGTCGGAGGAGCACGCGGCTAGTATTCTAAAAGTTGGTGATTCGTGCCTACCGTGGGATACATTTTTTACTTGTTTAAAGTGCTTTTTAGACTCACCTTAATGTAAACACATCACGCATATAGGCGATTTAACATATTTTGGGGAGTAATTTTGTGGTTCATTGACGCTTACGGCATCGGGAACATACCTAGAACATAATACGTACGTTCCGCAGGTACATGTCAGGCATGTGCCTAGGGACGGACATAGACTGTGATTATCACTTGCCATCCATGTGATTTCTCTCTCAGAGGTACATAAGGCACATACTGGACACATTCCCATGTACCTGAGGGAACATGACAGGCATATGTAATTGAGCTGTTAGGGTGTACAGGCCTCAAGTATTTAATAGAATTGTTCTGCAGATGATATTGATGGTAAATTAAGCATATTTCTCAAATTATATTCTGATAAATGGTTATAAATTTAGATTATTTTTAAAACAAGCTTTTTGGGATAATAAAACAATTTCAGTCCATAGTCCCAATTAGAAATTAATATAGCTTCTTCGCTAATGTCATCCGTTTGGATGTATTTTTAAAAAAGTATACAGATACATTTTTATAACATAATCTGGAAATTATAGCTGTCTTAATATGAAAATTACAACTGTCCTAATTTGAAAGTTATAGCTCTTCTAATCTGAAAATTATAGTGATCCTGATCTGAAAATTACAGCTGTCCTAATCTGAAACTTGCAGCTGTCCTAATCTGAAAATTATAGTTGTCCTAATCTGAAAATTACAGCTGGCCTGTATTTTCCAACATAGTCGTCACGTAAATTCAAGTATTTGTCATAGTGTTTCGTAAAACTTAAAAATCTCATCTGCATAAAACTCGCGGTCGTCTGGGAATTTAACCAATCTGTCACAGCATTTTGAACATTATTACCAAAGTGTTGTATTCAAAGCCAATTGTTCATGTGAGAGAACATGAAAATACTGAATCGTACTGTTACGTTCTCACGAACCTTGTCATCACTTTTCTTAACGAAATCATCACTAATTCCTACCACTCCTTGGTTTATCACTGATTGTTTCTTCTTCTTTCTTAAAAAAAAATCTCATCCACTGACTAATGACACTTTCACTCATAATATTTGGTTCATATACGCAACACAGTTCACGGGAAGGCTTGCAGCTGAGAAATTTTTCTGTTCTTCAAGAAATCTCATTACTCCGCGTACTTCACATTGGCGAGATTTTGATGGCAACACACACATTTTGTGACGTTATAACTAACGCATGCGCGACAGTACGATACGTTTAGTATCACAGCTGTAAGCTTACTGAATCACAAATTGTATGATGTAACAACGTTAGTGCTCCGCCCACTACGACCATCGTCAGAACAAAATGACGGTTACTTTCCGAATTACCTTTGTACAATCTGCGGCAAAAAACCTGCAACATGAGGATGTAAGTTTATTGTGAAACTACGCCTAACAACACAGGGAATGAACATAACGTCTAAGTGGAACGAATCACGCCAGGATAAACCTCGGCCTCCTCCCGTGCACACTTATTTTGGAGCAAAAGACTTCGTCATTTCACAATAAACTTATATGCTCATGTTGCAGGTTTTTTGCCGCGAATTGTACATGTTATTTCTAAAAATATATTTCAAACCCGTAGATCCTTGTCCACCCACTGTTTCTTCATTTGAGTTAATTTTTTTTCTGCACTTTGTTCTTGGTGATCCCCAGTGGCGGATGCAGGAGGGGGGCAGAGGAGGAAACTTTTTTTATTTTATATATAAATAAAACCCATCCCAGAGTTTGGACCTTTTAAAAGTAGCTCTAAGTAGCAGTATTACAACTTATTGCCCCCCAGAAGTCCGTCCTAGGTCCGCCCCTGGTGTTCCCAGAGGACTTTGTTTCAGAGGATTTCTAATTAACCCGTGAGTATTTTTTATTCATTAGGTAGATAGACCTCCAAACACCGAACTCTTAACATCAAACTTATTCTTTATACAGGGGCCGCGGTGGCTCAGTGGTAGAGCGTTCACCTCTGGTGCTTGGGGTCCTGGGTTCGATCCCAGCCCCCGCCAAGTGAACTTTGTGGTGGACAAGCACCGTGTGCGTGGGTTTTCTCGGGGTTCTCCCGTTTCCTCCCACTATCTTCATTCCACCATTTCATTCATTACTCATCATCACCGTCTCCTTTAGCCTAACTGGCATAACCGTGGGACGTAAAACTCAAAGATTTCATTTTTTATTCTTTATACATATAAAGTTTTTTGTTCGTCCTGCTCTTATGTATGGCCATCGGCTCCACAGAAGTTTTATGATAAACTAAGAGTCCTGGAACGCCATGCTTTACGTATTGCTTATTTCTTACCATCACAGACGCCAACACAAGAGGTTTACCGTCACACATCTATATCGACACTCTTACCACACTCTTACCGAATTGATGGAATGAGAACGTGGAAGGAAATGGGAAAAACCCATAGACACGATGTTATGCACCACAAACTTACTTTTAATCATTTATAATTAAGAAATTTATCAAAGGTTGGACGTTTGTTTGTACTTTAAAAGTAGTGGATACATGAGCCACAATTGAAAAGATGGATCAGATGATAATGGGCTTTTTGTCAGGGGAATAGTGAGAAATATTTTTAAAAGATCGATCTGAAACATTTAAAAGCGAGTGTTCCTTCTGAATTTGATATGTTTTCATGGCACATATCATGTGCTTGAAAGAAGTAATTTGTGCTTTGAAAATGATGGGGTGGTACTTTAAAGACTCGGACACAAGTTGTAATAATTTGATAGTTTCATTTCAAATGACTTTATGTGAAGTGATTAAATTTGACCCACTCTGTATATCAGGGGCGGACTGGCAACCATAGGGCCCACCCTGCTAAACTGAAATGAGGGCCCACTGTATAAAAATGTAAAAAAATGTACTTGGCATTCTTCATATGTATTACATATAAAAGTCCATCTTCGAACCCATAAATAGTATCCCATATGTTCATGCAAAAGCAAAACATTAATTACAAAAATCTAAAGTAGGAACATTTTAATAGTAACTCATACAGTGTGTAATTGGCATTATCATTTTTTATTGTAAACACACACAATACCGGAATTGGTGCTTTCAGTTATTTATATAGTGTTATTGTTTTTTTATGTAATGAATTTAAACCATTTATTTAAACAAATGAGTGTCATGTTTTAGAAAACCCAAAATATATACATGTGCAATAAGTAAAAACTAATCTCAAGTCAACTTTGAAACACTAAATAATTAAAGCACTGACAGAAATAATGTGAGTTTCTTTCCTCATAAATCAGTTCTAATATCAAGTTGGTTGAAATTTTCTACTGAATTGCATACTGTAACGTAATATTATATAATATCAATATGAATTCCAGAAATGTATCCTAATATTAATATCTTCATTATGCCCCAGTTACACTCACAATTTCAAATATCTACCTAATTCTTTGGAGCTAGATACAAGATCGTCAATCACTTTGTCGTAATCAAACGTATATGATCTTTCTATGTATAAAAAAATAAAGTCTTCCAACACATCTTGTCCAAGCAATGAACGCAACCGATTTTTGATCACTTTCATAATCGAGAAAATTAATGTTTAGGAATGCGATGATTCATCGTTGCACAGCCCCATTTACATATGACGGAAAAAGTTTTTCAGTGGAATAAGGGCATGTAGCCTCTTCAGGGCCGGCGGAGAATGAACAACAGATTTTTTAAAATTATAAACTAGTTAAATTTGACATGATTTTACCCATATCTGCTGGAAATCCCAAAATAAAGACTGGTGTTTCAGAAAATGCCATCAGATTTTTTAATTAATTTTGAGGCAATTTTTATTGCGTTTTCATGTAAAATAACATACCTGAAACTTTTTTTAAGTAACCAAACCTGCAACCACCCTACTTAACGAAGATCCGTATTTTGTCATAGCTGATCTGGGGCTTCCCTCCCCCTTGATACGTAAAAAATACCACTTACTTCAGTCGAGAGTCTGCTCGCGAATGTGCCGCAATCTCTCTCTCTGTACCTATCTTTTTGGCGGGAAGAAAATGTTGTAACCCACATACACAAACTCGTCTAAATATTGCTGTATAATCTCGAGGAAGTACACCCCGCTCTTAGCAGACAACTCCTCCCCTCCCAAGCGTGTCAGGTGAGACAACAGACATGGCGTCAGTGTTTGAAACTTGAAAAAGCTGTAACTTTGTGGCCTCAATGCAACACAAAGAATTCGATTGGAGGTAAATTTGCGATAGATTTCGAAACGCAAAATTTTCCTTGACATAAGTAAGTCATAATATCATATCTTCATGTCGCAGAAAGATTAAATATCGTCTATCGTCTAGTGCAGTCCGCCCATTCCTCGGCTGGCCCAACTTCTCTTTTTATATGAATACCTACTTTGCACATCACAAATAATTTTTACATTTTACTACAGTTTTATTTTAAATTAACTTTAAATAACTAAAGGGAAGTTAACATTTACACGATATACACACGGATTTGACTGACAGCATAAGTGTGCAGCAGCCAGTGCTCTCAAACGGGTCAGGTCAGGCTTCATCGGGTCAGGGCTCGAGTCGAACCTCCTTGGATCACAGGTCGGGTCAGGGCTGCTCTAAAAACGGGTCGGTTGTGGTCAACTTTCTTATGCGCCGTTTCGGCTAAATCCTTCTCGGGTCGAGAGGGTCGGGTTGAGTTGAACGTCGACCCGACCCGACTCATGACCCGAATAGAAAGTTGACCCGAGCCGACCCGTGGCTAGGACCCGAGCCGACCTGTGGCTACAGTAGCCTGACCCTAGCGTAGGTGACCTGACCCGACCCGTGTCTCAAGCAGGCTTGACTCGACCCATGAAAGCCTGATCTGACCCGTTTGAAAGCACTACGCGGCAGCAAACAGTTCAGTTAATTTCGTGTTCGCCTGTTACAGTTGTGTAATTTCAAGTAAAAATAGCCATTAAAGATAAGCTACAATTGACTGAAATCATCCAAAGACGTGGTGTATACATTATAATTTTTAAACACCTTAAACAGAAAAACAACAAAATACCTGGCAACTGTCCTGCAGTACTCGAATGAGTAACATCACGCTCATTTGTTTCCTGGGGCTTCACAGATTCAAATAGCCTACGTTGTTTTGGGTCAGATGCAGCTTTTTGTAAATCACATCTTCGTTTGTGTTCTCGCTTTTTAGCACCACTTTTATATTTTTTCTTTATAGTAGAATCACTCCTATCATCCATATTGACACAACCACATCTGTCTTCCACGACAAATGACACGTAACTGGTGTTCGAATAATTGAATTGCTGCTATCGGATTTGCTCTTCGATGTAATATACAAATAAAACACGAGCCGAGGGCAGCAACTTCATAGTAATTGTTTGAGGTATGTATAAAACAATCGTTGATAGTGACGACTAATTTCTTTTCGCTTTACCGCACTGAAAAAAAAAAAAAAACAACGAAGCCTGATCCGATTTCTTTCTTCGAAGCTTGGTCTGAGGACAATGCAGTTCAAAAGCGTTCCGGCTCCACCTCCACTTTCCACAATAACAATATCTATGACACTATTGTTTCTTTAAAACATCGCCACTCGCCGGCTTGTAAAAGGACTGGAGTAGGCAATGGTATCCAAATCCAATAACAGCCTGAAATCTACTGTGTTTCTTATATTTAAAAAAGTAGTAGTTAACGTGCTCGTTTTTAACAGCTGCTGTATCACAAACCCCGCAATGTTTTAGGGCCTGATTGTCTCATAGACAGAACTTTTTCAAGTCGATAAACGTGGAGAAGAATAAGGTCTGTTCATGAAAGTTTAACTTTACGTCTTTTTTATGCAAAACACAAGTTTGCGGGAGTTACCCTGCATTTTTTGATGCTGGTAGGTTTAATTGAGCACATCTTTTTAAAATTAGTGGAGGGGGCCCACCTGTTTGAGGGGCCCACCCTGCATTTGCAGGGTAGCAGGGTGGGCCAGTCCGCCCCTGCTGTATATTCATTTTTCCCAATCGTTCAGCCTTCAACCTCTGAGAGGAAGCGGTGGTTCAGTGGTAGAGCGTTCACCTCTGGTTCATGTGGTCCCTGGTTCAATTCCTCTCAAGCCAAGTGAACTTAATAGTGGACAAACACCGTGTGCGTAGTTATCTCAGGGTTATTCTGCTTCCCCACAGTTTCTTCATTCAACTATTTCATTCATTTCTTATCATCACCGTCTCCTTAGCCTACACGGCATAATCATGGGACGTAAAACTGAACAATTTCATTTTACTTCAACCTCTGTTAGGGATCAACTTTCAAATCCACATAGCAATAATAATAATAAATTCAAAGTAAATTAATATTTAATCAAAATAATTTACAGATAATGCAATAGGCAAAACTATCATTCGCTACGATTTACTTTACATTTCTTCGGCTTATTTGCGGAAACAAAGCTTTGTAGATGGATTGTTGAGGTCATTACCCGGCTTTAACCTACGTATTTCTTTATTTGTCTCGTTCTAGATAGCTCTAGGTCGATAATTTATTTACCTTTTTTGTATTATTACTATTAATGATCACTCCAGAAACCCTCCCTAGAGGGGAGGGGGGCTTCGAAGACTGGTAACGCAGGTTAAACACTATTGAGGATATGCCACTGGGGAACTTTGGAGCTCTGGACGGGTGGAGTAATTTCCCTCCCGGGCTACGTACTATAATGATGATTCATTTTGTTTAAAGATCAGACGTGGCTAAAATGTATATATTATTGAATTGGATTAGAAGATACGAGTCGATCCACGATTGGGGTATACACGTGGTTCGGGTTCCAGGTTCAAATATAGCGGACTCTCAGTATTGGAGTAACTAGTATATTGTGCTAGGGGAACATGACCTCTTCTTTTTGAATATTGAGAGAACCTTGTCTGTGGTTCAATTTTATTCCAAGAGGCGGAAAATATTCCAGGGGATAGCTATCCCCCTCTAGTTACACCTGATGTCTCATATAACTTCCATGCTGGAAAGGAACGTTTAACTCTGACTTACACACACACATACATCCGGATACATTAAGGTGCAGATCCAAGTTTCATATAGGTCTAGTATCGATGTTGAGAAGGGACGTTAAACTCAAAATTAACAGTCCCACTTAAATTCTCATCGACATATGTATATAAGGAACAAATTCAAGATTTGGCCAAGGGGCTCAAACAAGTACAGTTAGCGACAAAAGTTCTTTCTGATTGGTAAAATTTATTTTGGGAATAACGGTGGTATTGCTGCAACGCACAGAAAATTGCATTCTTTTTAATTTACTGAAAACTGCACTCAAATTGTTCTTCCATTCTGATATTATTTAATAAAAAAAAAAAACTAATTTCATCAATTGAAAAGAACATTTGTTGCTGACTGTACATATAGTTTTCTCTCCATTGCAACATATGACGACCGAGTGGTAGGTGTGCTGTTTCATACTGTGTTGAATACATTTGGAACTAAAGGAGAGTACACAAACTGTACATTAATGGGAAAATATTATACATACCAACACTGAGAGATTTCGAATATTTGCAAATTTTCTAAAGAATCTATATATTAAAATGTTAGATTTATATGTTTGTGGCAGTGGCGTATTTAGGGGGGCTTCCGGGCTTAAGCTCCCCCCGAAAGTTAGTAAAGTCCCCCGAAACAAAATCGTAAATACGCCACTGTATATGTGTATATGTTTGTGGCCAAACTTTTCAGCAGTGAGTTCTCGGAATTCATAAGCTCTAAAAAAAGATGCCATTTTCACTGACCGATTGTAAATTTTGTGTAGATTAGTCAGTTCTAATTGAATATTTTCGTTAAAAAATAGCCGTTATTTCGTTATTATATTTTTAGGTGTACACTGGAAAAGTTGAAATTTAAAAAAAAGCATCATATCCTACGAGCTATGCATTCCAACACCACACATTTGTATACGGGGTTAATTATCTCTTCAGTGTCTGATTTATGGCCAAATGATAATGAAAAACGAAGGATAACTATTTCTCTACTCTAAGTTGAATCTTTATTGTTTGAAGTGTTTTGCCCAATGAACACCATAATATCACTGACATTATAATTAATTGTGTGTGTAATGTATTTGCTTATTATATAGTGCATACAGGGAGAAAGAAAACCCTGCTCATATATAAATTAGAAACTCCAACCGGAAGTAGGCTCAAATCTTGCATACGGTGCGAGATATTGAGAAAAAATAATTGAAAAAAATCTCCCCTTTATGATACTCCGTGTCGATTTTTATCAGGACGTCTTTTACTTGTGTCTGTAAAGGGACATGTACAGATGTTGTGAGGAATGACAAGGCGATTCATGCTCATATGTGAATGATACACTGTGTACAGAGCGCAGATACAGCTAGTATTTAAATATTAAAACAATACCTATTCATACTACAATGATACAAAAAATTAAGGAATGGAAGAAAAGTCAAATAAAATGCGTCTCTTTTGTATTCTTTTAAAAATATATTTTAATAAATTGTCTTGTGTATTATGAAATGCTTCCGCTGCATAAGCCCTCTCTAATTTATACGGTCAACAGGTTGGCGGACAGATTCTGAATGTCTCTTGACTCAATTATTCCATTTAAATCATTTCATACTTTAACTACACCGTTGTAAATAGCAATATAAATGTCCAACAACTGTGAATCATCTTTACAATAATTAATATTTCAAGTTCTTCTTTGCATTAGGTTAACAAAGTGATGGCTAATATCTAGAGGCTGGTCTTTCGTTTGGTTAAGGTGATACGGGAAAACTGCCGTCAGCGTGTTCTGTTCGCTGTCTGTCCTGTCATTAATATTATATCATTTCTTTTCAGTAGAATTCTACTTTCATATCCTGCAGTGGAGATTCTGCAGTCGGCATCCACTTCTGTTCTGTTTACGTTTTCTCTGTAACATTTAAGTGTGAAGGCAACTAAACTGATGTGAAGATACACAATTTGATAAACTGTGGTCCTGATACATAGAGGAAGGAGTGTGTTTTAGACTATATGATTATGCCGTGTCTGTATAAACGATATTCTGTATATCTAATTATAAGTTGGGAGGCCGATTTCATTCAAATACGAGAGCAAGTGAATAAATCCGCGATCAATTTTTATTATTTACTAGCTGAAAATACCCATTTTTCGCATGGGGGTTGTATTTGGAAGTCAACGCCTATAGGAATATCACCATTCGCAACTTTTCTTTGGAGACAACATATAAACCTTGCATTTTAATGTACAAATATTAAGGAATTATATGCCATAGAATTCAGTTTCGAATATTAAACTGATTTTATGGCCGAACAAATAAAGAAATTGTAGAAGAGTAGTTGAGATATTATTGACACATTATCAGAAATAAAGAAAAAATAGATATATTATTGACACATTATCAGAAATAAAGAAAAATAGAGATATTATTGACACATTATCAGAAATAAAGAAAAAATAGAGATATTATTGACACATTATCAGAAATAAAGAAAAAATAGAGATATTATTAGCACATTATCAGAAATAAAAAAAATAGAGATATTATTGACACATTATCAGAAATAAAGAAAAATAGAGATATTATTGACACATTATCAGAAATAAAGAAAAATAGAGAAATTATTGACAAATTATCAGAAATAAAGAAAAAATAGAGATATTATTGACACATTATCAGAAATAAAGAAAAAATAGAGATATTATTGACACATTGCAAACAATCAAACAAGGGCTTTTAGAGCTAATAAACAAACTATATGAAGTATTTATTGATTGAGAAAAGAGTTTCGTGTGTGAAAACATAATAGGGTTGATGGAGATGCCAAGGAAGATTGACATATAATGTAGAGATTAAAAACCAAAACATCTGTAGGAACCATGATGGGGCCTTGAGGGTCACCCGTCAATTTTTAATGAAATGCCATTTAATACATCTGCGCTTATGCTACGAGTTATGTATGATGAATATAATTTAGGGACATATACGAGAGGTATCGTGGTCATATCAATAACCAACTTTTTATTAGAAATCTAGATTTTGATAATTCCTACAGCAATATTTATGAACATTCTGTTTATGATTAAGTGGAAAGAATTGAGTTTTGGTGCTTGTGAGTAACTTTTATTCGTGTCTGTTGAATGTTTTAATTATCGTATCATAACTAGGCATTAACATTTCTACGCCCGCCAGGGATTTGAACGAAATCATAGACTCTCACCTTGGGAACTCTAGTGACCCCTTAATTATTACAGTCATGATTGATAAATCGTTGGAAATTTTATGAAACACAGATTCCAACGAGGTAACATTTGTGCAATTCCTAGCCTATTCGTAGAAGAAGAAGAAGAAACAAAATTGTAATTTACTTCAAAAAAACTGAGACTCAAAAAATTGGCCAACTTTGCCTCCTCCCTCCTCCTCCCATACAAGCAATAAGTACACATGCATTGTATTACCATGTAGTGAACTACATCATTATTTCACATGCCAATTTCGAAGTGTGCACCCCGAAGGGGGGAAATGGCCTCCAATAATACATGGCAAAAAAAAAAACACAAACGTTGCCCTCCCCTCCGCCGTGATATCCCCCCACATACATAAAAAGCATATCGATGCATGGCTTCATTCTTGAGAAACACATTGATACCAAAATTCTAAGCTCTAAGCTTAATTAGGAATTGAGCCATTGAGGTTTAAAATCTTGGCGCAGCAGTTGCGTCAATGGGCGTTTAAAGGTGGGAGTACATCTATTATTTTTATGTTATAAAAACATTCATGATCGTACTTATAATAGAAGTCTTGTAGATGATTCAGTTCAGTATTCATAACTATAACTCTAATGTTCAGAGGGGAGCGCGGTGGCTCAGTGGTAGAGCGTTCACATCCGGTGCTTGGGTTCCCTGGTTCGATCCCAGCTCGCGCCGTGTGGACTTTGTGGTGAACAAACACCATGCTTGTGGGTTTTCTCGGGGTTCTCCCGTTTCCTCCCACTTTTTTCATTCTACCATTTCACTCATCTCTCATCATCACCGTCTCCTTTAGCCTAACCGGCATAACCGTGGGACGTAAAACTTAAAGATTTCATTTTCATTTCTAATGTTCAGGTTGGATCCAATTTTAATACGGAATTCTCTTAGTATCGTCTGACGTCGCAAAGCCATGATTTAGAAAATCCAAGTTGTTTTGTTCTTAAACTAATGCTGAGGTCATACACTTATTGTACTCGTGGTGAAAATGTACCTACAAGAATATATTTCTATTATCGTGTTTGTCAACACTGACTTGTGTAAGGTAATTGACTTCTGTATGTGGAAACAAATTGAAAGACAGAATTACAAAAGCAGCTTTAACAGATAAAGAATTCTTAAGAGGCCTCATCGCGACGAAATTAAAATACCGCTAATTTTACAGTAATTATGTGATATCTTCAAATAGATAAAAGATAATTGAAATATGGAACAAGAGCGCCCTAGACAATATTATTTTGCATGTGGTACCGTTATCACAAGTCACCTTGTGACTCTCCGTTTCCAGCCGTTTAGAAACGCGAAAATAAATGCCCATTTTCAAAATGGCTCGAAATCGAAAGCAAATAAGTAAGTCATGATAACGGTATCTCATGTAAAATGATATTGTCTAGGGCGCTTTTGTTCCACGTTTTGATTATCTTTTATCTATTTGAAGATATCACATAATTACTGTAAAATTAACGGTATTTTAATTTCGCCGGGATGAGGCCTCTTAACTTAATCACAAATGAGTTTTGAAATACAAGGTGTTCCAAAATGAATTCCGGGTTTTTTAAGACTTTGTAGTATTTAATACATTTAACTTACAATTATAAATAATATATCAAATAAAAGAGCAATTTAAACAGTTTTTGCTACAAGTATTTAATGTGAGCACCATTCATCACACGACACACATCGAGTCGGTAGGCGAGAGAGATCCATGAATTTTCCGCTGAGATATGGCACAAAACATTTAAAGGAGTGTCGTTGCAACTCATCTCGTGGGGATTTGCTGACCTCCAGATGAAAACATTATGAGTGTTCACATCGCCATTTAGGTGAAATGTCGATTCATCAATAAAGACGGCACGATCCAGGAAAACTTCATCGTCATGCAGCAACATTTTATTTGCAAAGTTGGCACGTACACCGTAGTCTATAGGCTTTAAAGCTTGTAGGAACTGCAAACGATAAGGATGTAGTTTGTAAGTATCTTCGTAAAATTCTCCACACAGACGGTTGCACTGTAACTACATATTCAGTCTGTGCAAAATGTAAAAGCTTTCTGCTCACTAGTCGCCATCTTTGCTACTAGCGCTTTCTAACAGTAGACAGAGGAAACAGTGTATGCGTTTGCGTACAAAACTGTTGCTATTTCATTTGATGTATTATAGATAATTATATATACATTAAATGTAATAAATACTATAAACTTAAAACCCTGATATTCATTTTGAAACACCCTGTCACTGACGGTTTTCTTTCACCATCCTTTGCAAGACGTTTTGAAGAATAATGAAGTAAAAGTACAGTCACGGACAAAAGTTTGATAAATGAGTTTAACGTAGCGTGTCACGTCATTGAAAACATCATGAAACATGAAAACTGTTTTCTTGAAAAAGTTTTGTTTGTTTTCTCATTACGTTTTCAGTGAAGTATCAGATTACGTATCTTCTCAATTGAAACTTTTGGAGACCCTGTGCATTGAAGAATTACTAAGCAATTTCTATGTTTTTATTATCCCTTAGTTTTTTATTGTTATTATGTAGAAAAATTGTAATTCTAGCAAGCAGCTACTGTATTTTGCGTAAAGGTACATGCGCTTATAAGAGTACATGCGCAGCAAATCAGCGTGCTTTGGTTATACTTGAGTTTGTTTATGGTCATTTGGAAGTGAGGCGGAACATACAGTAGATATGTGTTCGCGAAAAGCGTAGATTATAGGTGAAGATATAGATTCACCATTACTCAGATAATGAACAACGGGTGAAATGTTTAACTTGAAATAGCTTAATTGAATTTTAAGTTTCTTTTAATGATATTGGAAAACTCAGAAATGAAAAATGATGTCCAATTTCCTAATACTTCAAAGCTCTATTCACAGATCAACTATATCTGATACTTTTGGAACATTTCGAACTTCCTATGAAAATAAATAATATAGTGTTTCATTATCGCTCGTTTATTTGTCTTTATTTCAATCAGTATTTCGAGAACAAAACATTTCTGTTGTTACCAAGGTCAACAGGAATGTGCTGCCAGCGTTGCTTTATATTTAACACCAGACCATTAAAGTCTGATAATCACAATTTATCAGATAAATTCTCAAAGGTTCTTGAAAATACTTTAAACTAGCTAATTTCGCGGTTAAAGAAGATTCATCGCTGCAGAA
Organism: Thermobia domestica; assembly: GCF_964235325.1. Taxonomy (NCBI): domain Eukaryota; kingdom Metazoa; phylum Arthropoda; class Insecta; order Zygentoma; family Lepismatidae; genus Thermobia; species Thermobia domestica. The sequence goes on along the minus strand of NC_137468.1, from coordinate 191,626,268 downwards.
ACAGACAAACATCTAGATTTTATTATATGCTAATTTGGTTCTATCACTATGATTATGTTCACTGGTAAAGGTTTGTGTGGATGTTAAATATCACATCCGCCTACGTACCCATGTCCGCAGCATCTCTATCTGCACCCCCCATCCGTGTCTACATCACATTCGTACCTGTTACTGCAGCATCTCTATCCGCATTCACGTCCGCATCTCTATTTCCATTTGTACCTGTATTTGCAGCATCTGTATCCGCAATCACGTCCACATCTCTATTTCCATTTGTACCTGTATTTGCAGCATCTGTATCCGCATTCACGTCCGCATCTCTATTTCCATTTGTACCTGTATTCGCAGCATCTGTATCTGCAATCACGTTTACATCTCTATTTCCATTTGTACCTGTATTCGCAGCATCTCTATCCGCATTGACGCCCGCATCTCTATTTACATTTGTACATGTACCCGCGTCTCTATTTGCATTCACTTTCGCATCATTCCATTTGTACCCGCATCCACAAATAATGAGACTAATATATATAATATGTTTGTTCTATGACAATTATAATTTTAAATAGATTGTCATAAAACAATTATAAATAAGTCCTTTATACTTTTTTGAATACTATGACAAATAAAACTCAAGCTGCACATGAAATACATTCCTATTGAAGTAAAACATTCATTTTGTAAATCACGTACGCTAAACAAAATGAAATAAAATTCACACACATCCTTTCAAATGAATATTTCTAACCAAAAAATTGTCAAGTTGGCAATACCGTATCTATCAATTAATTTCAGAGCAAATAGTATTGGTTGTTGTTATTGCATTGGAGTTTATGATCCGTTTCAACATTTAGGCTACATGTGACATAGACCTAATATAAATGTAGAGTCTGAACCATATGAGTTTCTAATAGATGTGGAATCCAGGTCTCCCCCGCAGTATCTTCGAGCAAGGAAGATTCGAAGAGGAAGAAATAATTAGTTCGGTAGAATGAAGATCAAATGAACGGTTGACGAAAGTTGACGAGACACATGTAACTCTAGGAAGGAAAGGTGGATGACGGTTTTATTATCGATACAAGGCATGGTAAAAGATACAAGACATAATGAAAGATACAAGGTATATTAAAAGATACAATGGGTAGTGAAATATTCAAGTCATCTTGAGCGATGCCAGGCATAGTGAAGGATACTGAACATGTTGAAAGAAATCAGACACAGAAATATAATTGAGAGATACTACTATGCATAACGAAAGATGCAAGTCATATTGATAGATACAATACATGGTGAAAGATACCAGACATATTGAAAGATACAAAGTATAGTGAAATATGTAAGTCATACTGAAATATAATGTACATTAAAATATATGTTTAATCAGACCTGCAGGCGTTTAATAGGATCTCCTCATTTCTTTCTGTTGTTCTCGTATTATCTTCTATCAAATTTACATCATCAGCATATACCGTAAAATCGTGAATACCAGTCAGCTGTAGGTCCTCGTTCCTATAGTTGATTCTCCTTCTAGCATACTTCAGAACACAGTTGAATAATAATGGTGACAATGCAATTTATTATTTCAGGTAATTCTCGATATGAAAGCTCGTGGACAAAAATTTTCTTAGTCGGACTTTACTTTGGGATTCACTTAAACATATCTTAATTAATCTAATTAGCTTTCTCGGTATTCCAAGTTCTGTAAAACGTTGTATAATGTTTCTCTCCTAACCGAGTCGTACGCCTTTCTAAAATCAATAAATAGTTGATGTACCGGAGTATTGTATTCCCACTTCTTTTCGAGAATTTGTCGATGGTAAATATTTGGTCGATAGTTGATCGATTTCGTCTAAATCCACACTGATAATATCCAATAATTTCATCTGCGTATGGGGTCAGTCTTGCTAATAGAATGTTTGAAAGGACTTTATAGGATATTGACAGAAGAGAAATGTCTTGATAATTATTACAATTAGTTTTGTCGCCTTTCTTGTGAATTGGAACAATGATTGATTCTTTCCACTCTTGTGGCAATTCTTCCTTGTTCCAGATAAAGAAAATGAGTTATGTATCTTGTTTCACATTCGTTCTCCTCCAGTTAAAATTAACTCGTCCATATCCGGAGGTTAAAATTTCTTTACTCGTCCATACCCGGAGATTTAGGTCTCTTCTATATAATAATTTCTATATAATGATTTCTACTTTTGTTCGGTAGGGTCTGAATCATACAGTTCTGTTGTGTGCATTTCTCTTTCTCCACAAACATTAGTTTTTGGCTCTTTTTTAAAAAAAAATCGTCAAAGAAATCTTTTCATCTATTCAAACTGCTATCTGCATCTGTGAGAATTTTTCCGTTGGCTTTCTTTTATATAATATAAAAGTGGGATTCATAGCCTTCCTTAAATTCGTTGTCGTTCTTAAACGTGTCCTGTATGTTTTGTTTTTACTATTATCTTGAAGTTCACTACCTTTAGCTCTCAAAAAAATCGCGTTTCTTTTTTCTAAAAGATTTGGAAGTCTCCCGCTGATATCAACGAAATTTTGTGTAGTATCGTTTGGATTTTGTAGCCAATGCAGTTTTATCTGTTTTCTCTTCTTTGTTAGTTGAGTATAATCCTGGTCGAACCATGGTTTGTTCCTATGTATTTGTGTGTGATCCTATATATATTGCTGATATTTTAATGCTATCCTTAATTTTAATCCAAGCAGGCGTGCACCCAAAAATTTTTGTTGGGAAGGGTCGGAGCTTAGGGGAAGGGTCCAATACTAAAAGCCACTACGTTTATGTAATATTAGACGGGTATTATTCTGTACTCGAAAAGACGATAAATAATTGTAAAATATTTCCATCTATATTTTCAGGGCAAAAATGATAGAACTAGATTGTCTTTATAAGAGAAAGTGTACACATGAGGTGTAAGATTAAATTTTCAGGCTACATCAATCTTTTAATATATATATATATATATATATATATATATATATATATATATATATATATATATATATATATATATATATATATATATATATATATATATATATATATATATATATATATACGAAAGGATTACGCAGATGAGGATTCATTTCCAAAATTTTGTATGCTAATCGGCGAATATCATTTCCTCAAACTCCGATATTATGTTCACCAATTCATTTTTAGCCTCGTAAGGAATAGTTATGTCTCTTCCATTTATTGTATCTGTCCGGGTACTACGTGTGCCTCCCTGAACTTTCTACTTGAAAATGTCATAGGAAAGACTTTTCTTTGTATTTTATATTTTCTACATATATACTTCATTTAAACCTGCTTTCGTATCCCCAAAGTCTTTGAGAGCTTAATTCATATCCTCTGCACTCCATTTTCCATTCTGTAGCTTTGTCATTCTGAGACCAACTTAATACTTAAAACGAGACAAAAATAAAAGCATAATGTAAATAATTGAAAAATGAAATGAAATCTTTGAGTTTTACGTCCCACGGTTATGCCGCTTAGGCTAAAGGAGACGGTGATGATGAGTAATGAATGAAATGGTGGAATGAAGAAAGTAGGAGGAAACGCGAGAACCCCGAGAAAACCCACGCACACGGTGCTTGTCCACCACAAAGTTTACTTAGCGGGGGCTGGGATCGAACCCGGGACCCCAAGCACCAGAGGTGAAGGCTCTACCACTCAGCCACCGCGGCCCCATAATGTAAATAATTGCTTACGATTTCAGCAACCTTGTAATGGTGCGATTTTGAACAACACGCTATTTTTCGAATTTACAATTTTGTATTTCTTTGTAGGCTAACCATGCATGTATCAAAAGTACTACTGTAATTCATAATGCTCAATAACTTTAAATAGCACTGCGAAGAGCATAATCTTCTATCCTAATGGCACAAAAGTTTTCATTGTTGATATCATCTTCCGCTTCCAATGTGCGCACTCTTTACTGGAGGATTGTGGAAGTAGGCTTAGCTTTGCCTTGCAGTCAATAGATGGTTCGTATCACTCGCCGATTCTGTAATATGTGTTGGGGTGCTATTTCTGGGGTAGTGAGATTATAGCAATTATAGCAGCTTTCCCCAATATATATATATATATATATATATATATATATATATATATATATATATATATATATATATATAAATGAAGGAAAGTAACATATAGTAGTGTCTAATCCATAGTTTTTGGTGTCGCTGAGATGAACAGTGCCATTTCCGATGCCGTTTAAATCCAAATTCAGCCCAGAAACTTAGGGGAGGGGAAAGATATGTAAAAATGATCGAAAATGACCGATATTAGTGTCGAATCCGTAGTTTTCAGTGTCACTGAAATGAATAGTGATACTTACAATGCCATTTAAATCCAAATTCAGCTTCACAATTTGGGGACGAGGAGATATTCGTGTCAAAATGATCAAAATGACCTATATTAGTGTCGAATCCATAGCTTTCGGTGTTTGTGAGATGAACAGTGACACTTCCCATTCCGTTTAAATCCAAATTCAGCCCTGCAACTTTGGGTAGTGGGAGAGGAAATATATAAATATGATTGAAAATGACCGATATTTGTGTCGAATCCATAGTTTTCGGAGTCGCTGAGATGAACAGTGACACTTCCGAGGTTGTTTAAATCCAAATTCAGCCCATAATAGTGGTATTTATTTTTTTATTTATATTCATTACTTATTTTTTTTATTTTTCATTACATTTTCTTTTAAATTTACTATTATATTGAAGAATTATTGCGAAAGAGATTTCTACGAGTAGATATATCAACTATTATTTGCCTGTTTTGTTACCTAGTCAGAAACAAAAAGTACTATTTATCACGTCCTTTTTCATCAGACTCAAATCTTTCAAAGATGAGGCAGTGTTGAAATGTTTTGAAAATGATGCTAGCGTCTCTTAGGATTGACTTGAACGCTTCTTGAGTCGTCCCTTCATGTCGTGTGACTCCCTTGTACTTCAAGATTTTTTTTTTTTTTTTTTTCAAATGAGGTTGGTCTCCGCTCCGGAAACTATCTACGGGCTTGCCTCTATTCTCCTGGCAGTACTGATCGATAAAATTTCGACGCGATTTGGCGCGGACAGGATTCTGCTGGCAGCGCGGTGTGGATGTGGACTTCGCAAACGGCCTTGGCTTCCTTTTGCTTGATTCATGTCGGCGCGGTTCTGGTGTACATGCGCTGTGACGTTCAGCCTTGGTTCGAACACGTGTTGCCAAAGCAGCAGGAAAATACGGCAATAAAATAAGGCGGAACGGATTTGATGATTTTGTCTGACCTTTTGATACACTATGAGTTAAAGTTATCTTTGTATCGCTCGGATATTAATTAACGCGTGAAATTAACCGTCTTTCTAATGAAGCCAAGTGGTATCTCTGATTTATAATATTCAATGTGTTTCTGCACTGCAGATCATAAATTTCTAGGTTTCTGTATACTTTTCAGAACTATATGGAAACAAACTGGCTACCTATCTCCTTGCTCCATTAACTGACTGTCCTCTTTAGAATCAGCTACGTTTCGATAAGTGGGCTAGAATCTTCCTTCGGCGCAGTGTTGCATCCACGGTGCGGTAAAAACAAGTGAATTTCGTTTCACGTTGAAAAACTACGATAAATTTCTAAACTATGGTTGAGTCAATATTGAAATCGGAAAAACTAGATTTATCATTTCTAGTTTTAATAGAACTTTAGATAGGAGATAAACTTGCTCTTGAAACGGTGAACTCATTTTTAAAAAATATTTTTGTTTTGCAATATCTTGCAGTTTTAACTCTATAGCAATCAATATTGAAATCAGAAGTAGTATTGCCTTTTACTATCTCCAGTTTCAATATAATAAGAGCTGAAATGAGATCAGGGCCGGCTCTACCACATGTACAACACGTGCCTTTGCACGGGGCCGCAAAATCTGTCATAAATATATTATTTAAAATAAATATTTCTTGTTGGGAACAGATTTCATGATGATGGTAGTTAAATTTACTAACCTGATCTTCTATTTGTATACTACACTCATAAATCATGTTTAGGTCGCATTAGTTTAAGGTCACATTGACAGTGCTAAAGCAAATGGTCAAACAAATCCCAGCATGAATTGCTTGATTGTTGTCAAATACAAGAACTCAATTCTCGAACACCTGTTCCATTTAGTTAGTTATCACAGTTTTAATATGAAAACTAGTCTTGTCTTTGTCACAAACAAGTTCCTTATCATTGAAGGTGGAAACAAGTGTCCTTTTATTGTTGTTAACCCATGTAGAGGGAAAAATCAAGAAATAAAGATAAAAGAGATAGTTGCATTGGAATTGAAAACTCATATATTGAGATTGAAGCTAGATATTGAATTCTATAAAAAGAATTACCATTTTTCCTCTGCAGGTGTATTTGCTTTATCTTTCACTAACGTAATAGATATTATTTAAAGAAAAAGCAGACACAATGAGGTTGTATTTGTAGTGTTAAAGCCTTTCCGAGTGCGAGTTTGCAACGGCCGACTCTATTTTTATTTCTATGGCGATTAATGTTGAAACCGGAAATCGTAGATATATACAACTTCCGCTATCAATAGAAGGCTAAGAATGAAGATCAAATCTATTCTTGACATTCTGAATCGACTGAAAAAATACTGTATGTACTCGAATCTAAGATGCATTTTTTCTGTCAAAATTTCAGGTATAAAGTAGGGGGCGTGTCTTGGTCCCACCCAACACAAGTACATACTGATCATGTGTAAAGAATGTTCCTCGAGGTACATTGGAATGTACATGATAGGTACGTGAATAGAGCAATCATGTGAAATACACATGTAAGAAATAAGGTTACTTCCGCCCAAAAGTACGTGCATGACACATACCGAGGAATGTATCTATTATGTGTATATCACGTACCGTGTATGTACTTGAAACATTTACTTGGCATTGGCATGTGCCAGGAATGTACTAGGCATGTCAGTAATGTTCCTTAGGGCAGTGCTATGCAACTGGGGGTGCGAGTACTTAAATACTAAAACCTTAACGCTTCATTTTTACGTTCGAATTTAGAAGCTTGTACTTTTAAAAAAAGCCAAGCAACTAACTCTGAAAATATATGCCCTCCTCCGGCATCTGTGTGGCAATTTAACTATCTATTAAAATACTACAGTAGCATTTACGAGCGACCGAGCTCTAACCTATAATCTTAGCATTCAAACCTTTGATTTACGGTTATTTGTGATTTCACGTTTATAACAAAGACAAATATTTTTAAAAGAGTGTAGTTTAAATAAATTACTGAAATAAATATTTTTCACAAAGTTTATCTTTTTAAATTATTGTTCAAAGGCCTTTGCCTTTAGTAAGCCTTCTCCGAAATACATGCAAATGAATTGTGCTGCCATCTTTGGAGCTCTTTTAAAATACACATATATGTTTCTCGACAATGAGATCTCAGAAACTACAGGCTCTAGAAAGATGACGTTTTCACTGATCGATTGCAAATTTCATGTAGATTGTCCAGTTCTAATTGAATATTTAAAAAACATGGGCACTATTTCTTTAGTACATTTTTACGGGTACATTGGAAGTGTTGAAATTTCAAAAAAATAAAATAAAACATCACATCCTATTCATTACACATTCCAACACCACACTGTTGTATATAGCGGTTGTATATGTCTCCGGCATTTGTTTCATAGCCAAATAATAATGGAAAAGGAAGGATAACCATTTCTCCAGTCTAAGATGAACTTTTTTGGGGAGTGTTTTTCCCAATAAGCACCATATATAGAACTGACAATATATTAATTTTGTATGTAATGTATTTGCTTATTACATACTGCATGCAAGAAGAAAGAAAACACTGGTCGTACATGAATTAGAAACTCCAACCGGAAGTAGGCTCAAATCTTGCAAACGGTGCGAGATATTCAGAAAAATAATCGAAAAATCCCCCTTTATGATACCCCTTGGCTATTTTTAAATCAATACGTCTTTAACTTGTGTCTGTAAAGAGACATGTACAGATGTTGTAAGGAATGATAAGGCGATATATGCTCATATGCGAATAATGCGCTGTGTAGAGAGCGCAGGTAGCTAGTTTCTTGCAAAAATTCTTCAATCGAAGATTTATAATCGCCACTGATTTTCAATTTTGTCGATATTATCTTCAAATTCCACAGAAGGTGAAAGAAGAAGCTAAATCAGTAAAAGATGTTTCACCGGTTTCAAGCTTATTGCCACTGAAAAGCGACATTTCCTGAAGGATGTCTATATTATCAGGCTGAATTTCTTTAAGGAGTTAGTTTATACTTAAACTTACGTCTTCCCGAAAATTTTATTTAACGTCTAGTTTTAACGTACAGGCTTTGAACTAATTCTCTGCTGTGTAACGTCACAATATAACCATCAATGCTAATTTTATGAGGACAATTCTGACAGTGGGGTTTAGAATGTTACAACCTAGAGAACGCATCAAACGTCAGAAAATTGCAAAATGACACACACAATATATTACAATGTGGCTAAACTCAGAAAGTGGCTATAGAAGTGAAAAGCATATGGCTAAAAAGCCACTATTGGTTCTTTGGAAATTATGTGACTAACGACGTCCTCAAAATGGCCAGATCTCGTCACAAAGTGGCTAAATTGGCAACCCTAGTCGCAATACGAAGCAACTTACGCACAACCATGCCATGGTACATGGGGTATGTGCCATTCACATTCCTCACATTCCAGTGAAGCATGTAAAAGTACCTTTCAAGTGTCAGAAATTCCTCGAAAGGCACGTACCTAGCGACACGTGCTATGCATATGAAATGTACATTTTTCAAGTACCAGGTACGTAAACGGTACATATGGAACTTAAATGGCACGTTCCTAGAATGTACCTGGTTGGGTGGGGTATCGCATACAAAACCGCTCCGGCAAATGGGGTTAACTACAGTGTGTGCCGATGCTCATTTCCCGGAACGCACACAGCATGCCCGTGTGGTCATGTAAGATAGTACCTTTGTTTTTTTTAATCTTGTATGTAACACACATAAACCCAATTAATTATTGCAGTTCCAGTTCCTTTAAAATTACTTTAATAACCATCAAAACTTACTACGATAATTATTTCAATAAATTAAACTATGTTTGTTCCTTTAAAACTTTGTATTTCCTAAATACTTACCATTCATTTCGCAGAAATTAAAAAAGACACTTCCATTAACTATGGCTTCCTCACTTATTATATCTTTAACAGCAGTATTGCCAACAACTTTATACAAAAAGTCGCTAAATGGAAGATGAAATGACTCCAATCTTTGGTGAAAAGTCGCTAAAAATGTTATTCCCGGATTTCCCCTTTCTCTCTCTGTCTTTGTCTCTCTCTCATATATATATATATATATATATATATATATATATATATATATATAATGTGTGTGATCATTTTAAGCCATACTACAAACAAAAACATAGATGAATCATATGCAACTAAAAATAATTTAAATTTCACTTTTAATACGATATATATTTTTTTACCTTATATAAAAATGAGTTTAGGAAAACGAAAAAAATAAGAGTATACAAAGAAAAATCTTACACGGTTCACTTTTACACACGCTTCTATAGATAATAACCTTGTTATCGGTAATGTATTAAATGTGCCTCTCAACGGAAGCTCTGCAAACTAAAGGACATTAAAGGGTGGAGTTGGTCCCCTTTAGAGGGCAAGAAAGAACAGCAATCAAAGCGAGAATGTGGAGGTAAATGCTATGTACTTTCCGAGCACGTCAACAATTGCTCTGATTCAAATAACCAAGAAGAAAATAAAGATATGTCTGAACTGATTCGAGCTAATAGTACTTGATTACAGGACAAGTTGTTCACAGCACAAAAGTCGCTAGATTTGTAAGTAAATTCCCAAATTGTCATTCAAAAATCACAAAAAAAGTCGCTAATCGGAAAAATTATTTTCTGTCTCTATCCTGGAAGTCAAATCCCCTAGATTTAGCGACTTTTCCTCCAAATTGGCAACACTGTTTAACAGCATAAATAAAACAAGTTTAAACAAGTCTGACCACAACATTGTTATCATAAGGTACAGGACTATTCTCCTTGTTGCCATATACTTAAATATACATAAAAGTTATCGTTGCAATCTTGAAATTTAAATGTTTAGTTTGAACATATAAAACCCTATGATTTAATTTGTACCGTCAAATTCTGAGTTGCTTCATTGAATATCTAGGATGCGTCTTAGAATTGAATACAAGAGAAATTAGTACAACTTTTGAGGTTTAGAAATGGGGTGCGTCTTAGATTCGAATATATACGGTACTTGGTTTTTTTTAAGGTTTCAGGCTACTCTATGCCGATTAATGTTCAATCCTATTTTAATGAAAAAAGTGTTATGAAAATTTAAAAAAAAAATAAAAAAAGATACTTGTGCAGGGTTTGAACTCACGCCAAAAATGAATTTCATTACTAGCACGTTGCTCTAGCACGCTTGGCTACGAGGTCCGACAGTAGGTAACTTTTACTTTCCACTATATGTATGTCATGACACTTGATGTCTTATCTGTATCGGTCAATGAGATCAGAAGATATCTGCAACGCATGGGATCCGCGAAAATGCGATCGGTATACACCAAAACTTGCATAAATATGCATGTAAATATGAACACGAAGCCAAAAAAAAAAAAAAAAAAGCAAAAAAAATGCACACGTGTATTTCAACGTTTTAAATATGTTGTACACAATAGATTTTACTTCTCCACATATGAACGTTTGTGGTTGCAATAAATTACAGTGTGCTTTTCAATATTTCATGAGAGAAGATTTTTTTAAACGTTCGTCTGAAGATATGTTTTTGTAAAATAAATAATGATATTTCACCATCACAAGTTATAACTGGACAGAATTGTAGAGATATTATTTCACCTACAGAATGTTTTTTTTTTTTTTCAAAAAGTTATTACAGCATTTATTTTCCACAAGAATTTCAGTCTTGAGTTTGTTTATTACTGAAGCTGCTGTTCGGGCCGCGGTGACTCAGTGAGCCCTGACCGCTGGTCTAATAGTTAGCACGTCCGTCTTTGGTATACGGAGTTTCGTGTTCGAATCCCGGTGGGAGAACCTTTGGAATATTAACTATCCTGAATATGTATGTGTTCGTGCCCCTGTCGAATTTGGTAAACGTTAAAGAAACCTTGTAACGAGGAAACTCGGGTGCTCAGGAAACTGAGGTATGATCGGTTGATTAAAAAAAAGTGGTAGAGCGTTCACCTCTGGTGCATGGGGTCTTTGGTTCAATCCCAGCTCGGGCCAAGTGAACTTGGTGGTGGACAAATACTGTATGCATGGGTTTTCTCGTTTCCTCCCACTTTATTCATTCTACCATTTCATTCATTTCTCATCATCACCGTCTATTTTAGCCTAGCCGGCATAATCGTGGGACGTAAAACTTAAAGATTTCATTTCATTTTATTTTGAAGCTGCCTTTTAAAACAATGTTTTCCAGTCCTGTCCAGCAGATGGGATTTGATTCACAACACTCAAAAACCTCCAGTGGTGTGGGAATCTGTAAACGGTTTTCTTCTAATAGAGTGATTTCCTAGGTAATGACCAAAAGTGGATACTAATGAAGGCTAGATCAAGCTAAATAGTGTCAGTGCTGCATAAATTCCTTGCTTTTTGTATTCATCTGGCTTCTTGTGGGTCTAAACAGTCTAGTAACGTTACCTAAAATATATACTGGAAAGAATATTATTCTGCGAAAAATATACGTAAAATGGAAACGACGTAAGTATACACTCAAAGCAGTAATGCAAGTTCACTAAATGAATATAGTTATAAATATATGTTAACCAGTGGCGGCCTTAGCCCGGAGCTGGAGGAACCTAGGCCCCCAGTGTTTTGTATGACAAAAAAAAATTAAGCTATTATTCATATATTTTTTGAAAGTTTATAGGAAACTCATGATATACCTATCATAGCCTGGGTTGTAGCTGTCTCCCCCCCCCCCCCAGCTTTCATAAAGAAAAACTAGCTATTGTGAGCTCTCTAAAATAGAACAATATAAATATAGTAGTTCTCATGAGAACATTATTGAAAATACTGAATTGTGATTTGTAAAAAATATTAGCGGAATGGGTCCATAAGTTACAAAACAGTTACAACAAAGTTGAGTCGTAAGTATTACAATATTCTAGTACACAATATATATATATATATATATATATATATATATATATATATATATATATATATATATATATATATATATATATATATATATATATATATATATAGCAGTACAATGGAACTAGGTTAACATTCAAATTAAAGCTCCTCTTGTTAGTTTTTGTCTGCAGCAAGCTTCCTGAATAATTCTTCTATTCCATGTCAAATCACTGTTTTGACCGTACAGGGGGAAAAAAAAGTCAGTTCCTGTTGTTTCCATCCCCTGTGGGGTTGGTGAAGCGTCATGATTTCAGGAAGGGCACCATGGAACGAAACAGGTATAGCCTCTCTATTTCAAGTGTGCCCCTTCTGACGCTGCTGTCGATGTGTGTTTTCTCATAACCTTCTCAAAAGAGGAGGGACAAGTTGCTGCAGCCGAGATCTTTCAATTGTTGGATATGGAAGGGTTGCCACAATGAATTATTTGACGGACTACTTCATTCTAAGTAGCCTACGATCTTCACTCACCAAGACCAAACGATTGAGTGACAAATTGGCAACACTGCTGAGGTCATTCACTTCTTTTCCTTAAGAAAAAGGGAGGATTTCCTCCGTCAGGGGGTAGGCGGGGGTGAGGCCGAAGTATGTTTTGCATATTTTCCGAGGGCACATCTGAAATGGACAAGGCTCTAGTAATAAAAAGAGACAAGGTCAAGAACTATATCCTGGATGTGGAATCAGTTCGATGCTATTAACTTATTGCACTTATTTTGCGTTTTTTGGTCCGAGTATAGTTTGTTCATTATCTTGCTGCAGCACGGGGTGCTTTCGGTCCATCAACATGATTTTTTTTTCTTTTTGTAAAGCATCGTACATTCGCTCCAACTTTTCGGAGTAAAAAAGTCGGCAGCAATGGAATGACCCTTACGGACGCTCTCGTAGTGAGTTACCTCCCGTAACTTCAACACACTCAGAGTAAAACTTTACACTCGAAACGGTTCTTTTTGACGAACGATTCTGGAAGTCGACCCTTGCTCAACCACTGTTTTTGCATATTCGAATTTCGGGAAAACATTCACTTTTCTTCATATGTGACAATCCGTTTCAGAAAACGAATATCACGCAGATTTTGCAGTAATTATCGTCACACATCTATTTCCCTCTGGACCTCAGGTGGAGTTCACTAATGTGGCACAATGCGGTTACCTCCTGATGGTTGTCCCGCTTCTCGTGTGCAAAAATTAGTGTATTTTACAAGTTTTCTTCCCTTGACGTCTAGAGATAAAATGCAATTTGGACGTGTTAAACTTGCAATGGTGCAAGTCCCTTTCTCAAAAAGAAAGATTTAGACACAGAAACCATATCCAGGTAAGTCTATCTGTTATAATAATAAAAGCGCATGTCTTGAAGGTCAAGATATTTTAAAAGTAGATTCCTCTTCCTCTCCCTCCCCGCCCCATCTTCTTTCAACAACTACAAAAATTTTCCCTGGTTGAAAATGTTTGAACACTCATACTTGACAAGAGCATATACTCAATGAATTTGTATGTTACAAAATCAATTTGTTGAATTTCATAAATAATAACATATCCTTGCGTGAATGAAATGAAGTTTTTAAGTTTTACGTCCCACGGTTATGCCGACTAGGCTAAAGGAGACGATGATGATGAGAAATGAATGAAATGATGGAGTGAAGAAAGTGGGAGGAAACGGGAGAATACCTGGAAAACCCAAGCACATGGTGTTTGTCCACCACAAGGCTCATATGGCGTGAGCTGGGATCGAACCAGCGACCCCATACACCAGAGGTGAACGCTCTACCGTTGAATCCATAGCAAAAAAAAAAGTTTAGTGTTATCTCTTAACATATTTGCTCTGATGCCTGTCGTCAGACATATTACCTTTCCCATATTCACATACGTATTTCACAGTTCTTACGTCTAAAAGTGTGAAAGAGCTTAGTGAAATTCCTTAATGTTAGGAATAAATTCGAAAATTTGAACAAATTAATTCTAATAATGTTTGTTTTCGGAACATGTGTTCAATGAAATATCAATATTATATAAAAATAAAAACTAATTAAGAAAGATTCACTATTGAATTCATAAACTTAAGTACTAAACGCTGATCAACGCTTCAATAATTTGTTGCTTATTTTACAAAATACAACAAGGTAAAAGTAACAACGTGTAGATACATTTTTTTTTTTTTGATGATGCATTGACCAAAAAAAAAAAAAAGCAGTGAAATATTCCGTTCCATTTGTATGAGCTTTCAGGCATTTTGTCAACATCATCATATGAGTAATGAACTCCTCTATCAGAATTGACAAAATGGCTTCTGCTTTCCCTTTCTGTTCCACTTGTACACATATACGAGAACTTTCTACATATACCAGCTATTTCAGATAAAATATCCAGTACTTATAAATTACAAATGGTTGCAGATAAAAGAATGACAAAAAAATTAGACAAGAAAATGACAGACGGCACATCAAAAGGAGTACTCTATTGACTCACAGGACCTCTATCATGGGGTAACGGCTACTTCAAAATTTTAAATAAGAAGACCTATAGATAAATAAGAAGATAAAAGGAATAGGAATGGAAAAGGTGCCCATCAGGGGGACAAGGTGGGGCGCTTGCCCCCCTAAATGGAAATTGTACTTGGGAATATCGAAAACCCAATAGAATTTTTGCATTAGTTACAGGAAAATTTGAAACTATATTTGAAACGTCGCTTATATTTGCCCCCCCCCCTTGGAAACCACAACATGGGTGACCTTGAGGAATGGCGAAAGAAGCCTTTAGGAACATGAAAATTATAGGAGGGAGGGTGTAGAACCTTGAATAAAAAGTTAAGATGTATGGGGTGGAAACCTGGACCTGTGAAGTGTGCTCATCATTGTTGCTTCCTTAGTGGTAGTCAGTAATGTAAGCACAACATTGTTTTTCCTATGTACAAAAAGTTATTAATAAATTAAAGTGATCTCAACCTAGAATCGCCGCTTTAATTTAATAATAACTGCCCGTACGTAGTAGCACTAATGTTGTGCTTGCAACACAAGCCAGCACTAACGTAACACTAACTATTGGCATCCTTTGTATTCTCTTGGAAGTTATTTTGAAAAAAAAAAAGTAGTGAGTTTATTGCCATTTCAATTTGTTAGTAACTTTCTGTAGGTATAACTATTAACAATGTGTTTGTATCACTAATAACCACTAAGGTATCACTAACGATTTGAACACATTTTGTTCTCAAAATTATTTGGAAAACGTGTCGATTCTAACTTCACGTCAAGCCGGAATCGCCGCTGTAATTTGTAATAACTTTCCGGATATAGTAGCACAAACATTGGTGTTGTAGCACTAAACAACACTAACGTAGCAATTTACACTCCTTGTGTTCTCTTGAAAATTATTTTTTAAAAGTAGGGAAGTTTCCTAGGCGTCAAGCGAGAATTATCAGTTTAATTTGTTCATAACTTTCCACACGTAGCAGCACTAACACTGTGTTTATAGCACTAACGATTGGCACTCTTTTTGTTTTCCACAAATTTATTTTGTAGAAGTGGCGATTCTAGCTTGACGTCAAGTCAAAATCGCTATATTAATTTGTTAATAATTTCCCATACATACGACCACTAACGTTATGGTTGTAGCACTAACCAGTACTAACGTAGCACTAGCGATAAGCACCCCTTTTGTTCTCTTCTAGTGATGGATTACCACACTTGTTTGTTAATAACTCTTCGTATCTAAAAGTATTAACAAGCACTAACGGAGCAATAACGTTTGGTACTATTTTTGTTCTCTTTAAAGTTTTTTTTTTTTTTTTTTTAATGGTGATTCTAGGTTGATTTCAAGTCAGATTCGCGAGTTTAATTCGTTAATAACTTTCCGTACGCAGCAGCATTAATGCCGTGTGTGTAGCATTTACAAATTCAAACGTAGCACTAACGATTGACACATTTTTTTGTTCTCCTCTAAGTTGTTTTGAAACGGTGACGGTTCTAGCGTGACGTCAAACCAGAACCGAAACTTCATTTTTTAAAAATAGATTTTCCGTACGCAGCAACATTAACTTATTACTTGTAGCACTAACGATTGGTATCCTTTTTGCTCTCTTCAAAGATGTTTTAAAAAGGTGAAAATTCCAGCTTGACATCAAACCAGAATCACCACTTTAATTTGTTAGTAACTTCCGTTCGTAGCAGCAGTAACGTTGTGTTTGTAGCCAGGCACGGACGCAGGAATTTACTTTGGGAAAGGGGAGGGATCCAAAGCCAATATGATAAGTTATATTAAAATGTGTAAAATCATCCCTGAATTTAGATTAAATTTACAGAAAATTCGGGATTTTTGCTAGAGGGTCAGTTTGATTTAAGTTTTTCTAAAAAAATTCACCCTTTACTGAATAGTAGTTATAACTTTAAAAATCACTAACAAATTACAAAAAAAATAAAAAATACAAAATCTTTGTTTCGAAAACACTAGCGTAAATAACCTGCTTCGCTGTGTTAAAATAAGAAAAATTAGTAAAATGTTCCGTTACTCAGTCACTTTCTACTATTATTACTAAAACGTTCCCTAATATCGGTCATTTTCGATCATTTTTATAAATCAACCCCTTCCAGCAAGTTGCGGGGCTGAATTCGGATTTAAACGGCATCGGAAGGGTCATTGTCCATCTCAGTGACCCCGAAAGCTATGGATTCTCCACTAATATCGGTCATTTTCAATAATTTTTATATATTTTCTCTCCTCCAAGTTGCGGGGCTGAATTTGGATTTAAAGAGCATCGGAAGTGACACTATTCATATCAGCGACCCCAAAAACATGGATTCAGCACTAATATCTGTTATTGTCGATCATTTTTATATATATTCCTCTCTCCCAAGTTACGGGTCTGAATTTGGATTTAAAGGGTATCTGAAGTGACACTGTTCATCTCAGCGATCGCGAAAACTATGGATTGGACACCAATATCGGTCATTTTTTGATCATTTTGTATATCTCCTCCTACCTCTCCCCTAAGTTGCACCGTCAAAGTAAAATGATAAAAACCATCCAAGGTCCGAACTTCATGTATGTTGAAAATTTGATTGAGATCGGTCAGGTGGTTCAAGAATTATTCACGCACAAACATAGCCACTTTCATTTATATATCTTGTAATATATAAAATTGAGTTACTATGTTTGTGACTCTTAATCTCTTGAATCACCTGACCGATCTCTATCAAATTTTTAACACAGATGAAGTTCGGAGCTGAGAATTTTTTTTATCATTTCACTTTGACGAAATAATTTAGGGGAGGGATGGGAGTTAGGAAGATGTATAAAAATGATCGAAAATGATTAGTGTCGAATCCATAGTTTTCGAGTTCGCTGAGATGGACAGTGATCCGAAATCCATGCGACTAAAATCAAAAGAACATATTTCACGGATACCAAAACACATGAGATCAGGAGTTGTGTATTTAATTTTTTTTTTTAATTTTAACCCAGTAAAGCAGGTAATCGATGCTAGAATGTAGATAAATTGTTAAACAAATAAGTAATGAAAAAGTGTACATTTTTTTCCATTTCCAATTTGCACAATTAACAAAAGAGCTTACTGCTACCCAGGCCCGTAGCCAGCCCAAAAATGTAGGGGGGACCCGGATGAAGTTAGGGGGCCAATCCAACCATATGATAGTTCATCACAGTATTATAGTTCATTTGCAAGCCTACCGTGAAAATTTTAGGGGGGCCCGGCCTCCCTAGACCCCCGCTGAATACGGGCCTGCTGCTACCTTTTGTACACTGCCTGTAAATCGAAAACTACTGTGAGTATAAAACACCAATTCATTAAGTTCTTTAATGCAAGCTGCTAATTTATCTGAAATTCAATGACAAATAATTTTTAGTCGTTTATACGACTTGATGGGAGATCAGGCTTACGTAGCCCCTTAATTTTGTTTCCTTAATTTCTTATAATCTTATACGGATGAAATAAAACTAATTGCGGTACTATCACGTACAATCCAACTACTTTCACAAGATATACAAACGTTAGGTATATCTGGTATTATAATATCTGATTTGAGGACCTACTTGAACTTGGACCCCAGTTTGTTGTGTTATGTTCTCATAATCAAAGATTGTACAATCGGTACAAAAAATCTTTCAAATGAGCCAATTAAATCAATCTTACGACATGGTGGTGGGAAGGCTGCGTCATCCTAGCCTTGACTTTGTTTTCTTAATTTCTCATACTATAGTATAGCAAATCAAAACTGATTGCTGTACAGTCATGTCCAAAATGATTTTGGCATATCTATAACTATGTTCTTGTAAGAATATAATTTGATAATGATTTTGCAGAGTACTTTTAATACTGATACTATGTGCATAATCGCTAAATGTATATTTGTGGTAAATTTCACAGGAAAAGAATTATAAATATGAAAATTAGAGTAAGTAAACCAAAATGTTGCTAATGGACAAGAAAGTTTTCTTTTCGTTTTATTGTTCTTATTTACTGCTTTTTTGACATGAAATTTGCCACATAGTATATGTCTTTGCCGATTATTCACCTAATAACATTATAAGAAATACCGAATGAATTCGTTATCAAATTATATTCCTACAACAACATATCTATTGGCATGCGGCAATAATTTTGGACATGAGTGTACAAACCGATTGTGCCATAAGGTGGGGGATCAGGTTCATAAAGATCTTGTAGAGTCACCAGATATTTCACAGAAACAAAAACGTAATATTTTTAGCAATATATGATATTCATAATAGTTTTTCATTGTAAAATGTTCCAGAAAAACTTAAGATTTAGCAAGCTTAAAAACTGTCTGACAACTATAAACTTTAATGATAATTATAGTTCTGTTTTAATTAAATATACTTTAATATCATTACCTCTAAAAAGAAATTTTTGGTTTAGTGGCGTATGCAGGACTTCTTCAAAGGGAGACTCCAACACTTAATCTCATAGCCTTTCAGAAAATGCATAATTTTTGTATCATTGAATTATCTGAACACAAAATCAATAAGATATTAGAAAATGTGAGGAAGGGCTGTGAAGACTATAGGTTGAAAATAAATGTTAGAAAGACAAAAGCCATCGTGATTGGAACGAAGGGAGTTGTGTCAAACATAGAAGTGGGGGGGGGGGGAGAAAATAGAATAGATGACTAGTTTTTGATACCTGGGTAGTATTATTAGTGATGATGTGAAGAGTGAACGTGAAAAAAGCAAGGATAGGAATAGCGAAAGAAGGCTTTAGGAGGAAGAAAAGACTATTTTGTGAATCCTTGAATAAAGAGTTGAGAAAAAAGCGCATAAAATGCTTCGTGTGAAGTATTGTAGTGTACGGGTCAGAAATATGAATATTACGCAAAAAATGATGAAAAATGACTGGATGCTTTTGAAATATGGGTGTAGAGAAGAATGGAAAGAATTAGCTGGGTCGAGCGAAAAACGAATCAGAGGATATTAGAAATGGTAGGAGAGAAAGAACAATTTTAGATATTCTTAAAAAAAAGGAAGAGAAACTGTTTGGGACGTTGACTGAGAAGGAACTGTATCATGAGGGACTTGCTAAGGAGTTTGGTGGCAGGAAAAAGAGCAAGAGAGTGAAGGAGACTACAACTAATGGACGATACCAAAACAAACGGTACGTGAAGACGAAAAGGTTAGCGGAAGACCGTGGAGCATGGAAGCTTCTCAGTTCCAGCAAGTGACTTGAAAATAATGGCAGAATACCTATGATGGTTATATATTTATTTTTCTACACTACCTTGATCAACGAGAGAGGTTAAAACATCGAAATCCCCCCCTTGTGTACGTCACTGCAATTATCTTATTGTGCTATTCAGTATTGCGTCTGAATGTGCTCTACTTTAATGTGTTTTCTTCGTTTACTTACTTTTAAAGATAGTAGATGGCGAGGCGTGTTTAGTCCAAGATCATTTCATAGTTAAAAGTAGTCCAGGATAATTTTCTAGCTTTTGCACTACTTTTCTCTGTATAACACAGAATATCGTTATGTGCAAAATTTATTACTGAATGTTAACTGGTGTAAAGTTCTAATGGGTGTTCGTGTTTTCTGTTCTCGCACTTTCATTTTTCGTTTAACTTTAGAAATTTCATGTGACGTTTCCTTAAATTTAGGTACATATTATTTCGTAGAAAGGAAGAGGTTGAGTTAACGGTGATTCTTCGAAAAGAGAAAAAGAAATTTTTGGCCACAAGTGGCAATTTGTGATAAATTTCTTATATACAGAGTAAGCAGTGGAGTATTTAGGGGAGGCTATCAGGCTCAAGCCACAGGAAATAAATTTGTTAGTTTTCGCATTCCACGTACAATAATAATCCTTCTTACCATTTCTAAGAATTTCTTTGACTTTCCATTTTCTTATGCTCTTTGTTCAGAAATAATATATTTATCAAATTTCATTCTATGTAAGAACAGCGTTATTTTTTTCTTTCATCCATTCTATTCTTCTGTTTTTTTTTCATAGTTGTTGTTTTCATTCGTTTCTCCTATCATACGGGTCAGATAAAATATCTATGTAAACAAACTGAACAACCAAAGAACAATTAAGAAACATTCCTAAAATTAGATCTATTTTGTGTGAGCAAGCACTAAAGTTATGCATAGAAAATGCATAACTATACGATTGCAGATCAAAATAATATATATAACATCAAACGAACCTAACAAAATAAATATTAACCAAAGAAACAAATGTTAAATCAAGTTATTTGTATGCTTAAATAAAAACAGTTTTCCCTTTGGCCGATGGAGGCTGCATTTGAAGGTATATAAACATTATCGAGAGTGTCACTATACAACTGAGCAACCCCGATAAATATGGATTCGACACAAATATTGATCATTTTCTATAATACTACTTTTACATTTCCTGGTAAACGCCCCCCTGAGACCCCCCTGTTCGGATTTTGGAAAAATCGCCTCTGGACCCAGGCCGATTCCGCGAAAACTATGAATGTGACTTTAATATACGTCACTTTCTACTACTTTTACATATCCAAGTAAACACTCTCTGAGACCCCCTGTGTCAATTTTGTAAAAAAAAAAAAAAAAAAAAAAAAAAAAAACGCTACAGGTCCCCAGTTGAGGGGGCTATATTTGGAAGTCAACGCCTTGAGAGTATCACCATTCATCTCAGCGATCGCGAAAACTATGGATTTGACATGAATAAGGGTCATTTTGGATTACTTTTACATGTCTCGATGACCCCTCTTTTATGACCCCTATTCCTTAGCTGATAGATCTAAATTTGAAAGCAAACAAGATCTTGAGTTCCACCATTCATCTCAGCGACCACAAAAAGTATGTATTTCACACTATCGATTATTTTTATATGTCACGCTAACCCCACACAGGTGACCCCGGTCCGCATACAGTGGCAACTGAATTTGAAAGTCATTACTAATGGCAGTGTCACCACAGATCTCAGCGACTTCGAAAACTGTGGATTTCACACAAATATCGGTCATTGAGGATTATTCTTACATGTCTCGGTGACCCCCTTTATTATGACCGCCTTTCTTAGCTGATGGGGCTATATTTGAAAGTAAACGCGATCTGGAGTTTCACGATTGAGCTGAGTGATCCCGAAAACTGGATTTGACACTAATATAGGTCATTTTCGATAATTTTTACGTGTCGATAACCCCCTACGCATGTGACCCCCGGACCGTATCCGACTGAATTTGAAAGTCATTGCTAATGGAAGTGTTATCATTGGTCTCAGTGACCACAAAAACTATGGATTTGATACTAATATAGGTTATTTTGGATTATTTTTACATGTCTCGATGACCCCCTCTATTATAGCCCGCGTTCCTGAGCTAATGGAGCTAAATTTGAAAGTAAACGTGACCTTGAGTTTCACCATTGAGCTCAACGACCCCGAAACTTATAAATTTCACACTAATATCGGTCATGGTTCAGTATTTTTACATATCTCGGTACGCCCTCCCCATCAGGTGACACCCTGCCCACACACAAAGCTGGCTTACTTTGAAAGTCATCGCTAATGGAAGTATCATCACTGATCTCAACGACCGCGAAAACTATGGATTTGACACTAATAACTAAAGCTCGGAATTAATGGCAAAATGCCATAAGTGCTATTATTGCAATTTTCATGATATTTTCAGGAAAAGTGCAATTTCACAATTTAGAAGCAATTTTTTGCCATAGTCACAGGTTTCCTCTTCCACTATTCTTTATTTACTCATGAATGCAGCATACCACAGATCTAAGTCGCTCTTATCTGGCCAAGTGATCTCGGTGTCTGATAATGACTGGTCTATTCCCGTTGGAATGTGACAAGTGGAGAGGCAGGGATGCTAGTGCGTATTCAGTTCTTGGAACTTTGAAGCAGTGTTCGGTTCTTGGAATGACAAACGAAGATGCTTACTTTCAAGAAGTAGCCAGGTGGGCAGTTATTGTGAATCTTAGGTGTGCGTGATACAGAACTGGTATTTATGTGCGTTTCAGTACTTCAAGATGCCGAGAGTTGGTCATTCTAGGTAACAGAAGTTGGAAAAATTTGTGAGTGAGTTCGGGCGTACTGTGTTTTCAACAGACGGTTATGTACTCTTTTGTAAGATGTGTGAAGCTGAGGTTTCCACTGAAAAGCGTTTATTTTGTAACACACCATATAAGCACTGCAAAACACAATTCTGCAAAGACACGCAAATCAGCTGGTGAAAAGGTTCAAAATCTTCTTGGAACAGTCACGAATCCCGCTTCGCGTACTAACAGTTTTGCGAATGATCTGTGTGAAGCTCTAATTAACGCAGACATTCCTTTATGGAAGTTAGAAAATGTTTCCCTTAGAAACTTTCTCTAGAAATACACAAAACAAAAGGTTCCAAGTGAATCGTCTTTGAGAAAGACTTACGTTGATAGCGCGTACAGCAGAAGTATTGACGATGTCCGTAAAAGTGTTGCTGACAAAAATATATGGATTTCAATTGATGAAACTTGCGATATTCTAGGACGTTCCATTGCCAACATTGTAACTGGAATTTGGGAAGGGAAGAAGGCACACAAACATTTTTGATTGCATCAGAAGTTCTGGAAAAAGTAAATGGCACGGCAATTGCACAAGTTTTTACAAAATCGCTGTATTCTGTGGCCAGAATGTGTAAAATACGATAAGATCCCCCTTTTTGCCACAGACGGAGCTGCATACATGAAAAGTGCAGCAAAAGCCCTTAAGGTTCTATTGCCAAGTATGCTGTATGTCACCTGTCTGGCACACGCGCTACTTAGAATTGCAGAGGAAGTTTGTTTTCATTTTCCTGACGTTGGCCTTCTTGTGTCAAATGTGAAAAAGGTATTTCTGAAAGCTCCCTCGCGAACAAGTGCGTTTCGCGAATTAGCCCCTGAACTTCCGCTTCCACAACAGCCTGTCGTAACGAGCTGGGGTACATGGATTACAGCTGTTCTTTATTATGCTAACAACTTTGAACCCATCAAGAGAATCATTGATTCTTCTGATGAGGACGATGCGCCTTCAATTAAGGTTGCTCAAAGTTTGTTAAGAAGAATTCCTTGAAAAAGGACTTAGTGTTCATTGCAACACATTTTGCAAAGTTACTAGATGCTATTGCCAAGCTTGAAGAAAAAGAACAGACTCTCGCTAGTTCTCTGAAAATCTTCAATGATACTCTCAACGATCTGAGTGTTGTATTGGTGACAAGGGCGAGTACATTCTGCGTAAGTGTGATGGTATTGTAAGTGCTAATCCAGATTTGGAAAAATTGAAGAACATCCCTAGTGTTATGGAAGGTGATGCTGATACAACTGTTCACAGTGATATAGATCCTTCCCAAATTATATGTTTTAAGTATGCTCCAGTGACATCTGTAGATGTGGAAAGATCATTTTCACATCTAAAGCGAATTCTTTCTGACAGGAGACAAAGTCTTTCCTTTGAAAATCTAAAAAAAGATGTTAATAATTTCAGAGAACAAAAATATGAAAAACCTTCAGTATTTCTTGTCCTTCGAATGTTTGTGCTAATGTGACCGAGTGTGAATAAAATGTGCTAGTGTTTTAAGTTATTGTTTTATTGTTACTACTGAAGAATGACGAATGAATTGTTAGGTGTCGTCTCTTAATTTAAGTGTATTAAATTGAGGATAAGTTCTTAGAGCTTTGCTCTGTTGTATAGCCAATTATAGCTTTTACATATTTTAGTATATATTTCTTCCCCCAAATTTCGTGATTGCTTGTTTATTTTATTTTGCCATTTTACTTGCCATTTTTGAGTGTTTATTTTACAACTTTGCCAGCCATTTTCGGGCTTTTTTCGCCATTAATTCCAGGCTTTACATGTTTCGGTAACCCCCAGCAAGTGACTCCCGGCTTGCATATAATATCTATGTGAACAAACTGAACAACGAAAGAAAAAATCTGTCATTTTCTAATACTTTTACGTATCCCGGTAAACGCCCCCTGAGACCCCCTTGTTCCAATTCTGAAAAAACAACGCCTCTGTCCCCAAGCCGATGGGGTCTGTATTTGGAAGTCAACGCTTGTAGAAGTATCACCATTTACCTCAGTGATCGAAAAACTATGAATTTGATACTAATATTTGTTATTTTGGATTATTTTTACATATCTTGATGACCCCTCTATTATGGCCCGTTCCCGTTCCTTAGCTGATGGGACTAAATTTGAAAACAAGCGCGATTGTGTGTTTCACCATTGAGCTTAGCGACCCTCGAAACTATGCTTTTCACAGTAGTGTCAGTCATTTTCCATTACTTTTACATGTCTTGGTACCACCACCACCCTCGCAGGTGACATCCGGCTCGCATACAATAGTGGCTGAATTTCAGTCATCTCTATTGGAAGTGTCACCATTGATCTCAAGGACGGCAAAAACTATGGAATTGACACTAATATCGGTCATTTTCGATTATTTTTACAAGTCTCGCTAACCCCCTTTATTATGTTCCCCGTTCCTTAGCTGATGGGGGCTAAAGTTGAAAGTAAACCTGTTCTTAACTTTCACCTTTGAACTCAGCGATCACGAAACCTATGGATTTCACACTAATATTGGTCATTTTCAATTACTTTTACATGTCTTGGTATTCCCCCCACTCAGTGACCCCCGGCCTGCAGCCGAATGGGGTGAATTTGGAAGTTAATGCGATCGGAGTTTCACCTTTGATCTCAGCGACCTCGAAAACTATGAATTTGATACTAATATTGGTCATTTTTTACTACTTTTACATTTCCCGGTAAACGCTCCCCTGAGACCCCCTGGTTCTAATTTTAAAATAAAAACACTTAGTCTTGGTCTGGGGCCTAGACCAAGGTACCTGTGACCAAAATTTGGTAACTCTCGGTCCAGTCGCCTGCTCCCGAGGACGCATACAGACAGACAGACAGACAGACAGACACACACACACACACACTCACACACACACAAATAAACTCTTTATTTTATTTACATTGGATTAGATGTTCACTACTGATACCATATGCAATTACATTTTTTTAAACTAAGTACACCCTGTTTCAAAAAAGAATATACGTATTTCGAAGGCTACAAACCTCTCAAGTTCAAATTACAGATGTTTAATATGCCCTCCATCAGCGACATGAACAATATCATATCGATACTCAAATTCCTCCCATACTCGGGCAAGCATGTCCTGCGTCACTGATCTTATGGCAGTACGGATCCGGTTCTTCAACTCTTCCAGGTTCTGTGGGAGTGGTGGTACATAAACGTTGTCTTTAACGAAACCCCACAGGAAGAAATCACATGGTGGCAAATCCGGTGACAGTGGAGGCCAGCTGAGACATGCTAAGTCGCCAGGTCCTTGACGACCAATCCAACGGTTCAGTAGAGTTTCATTCAGATCTTCACGCCTTTGGCGACTCCAGTGAGGGGGTGCCCCGTCTTGTTGAAAAATGAAGTTGTCTTCGTGCAGCCTCGCAAACAACCAGTTTTGTGACATAGTGAGATACTGCTGACTGTTAACCGTGTTTCCATTAAAGAAGAATGGGCCGTAAACAGATGATCGGGATATCGCACAAAACACATTAACTTTGGGCGAATCTCGTACATGTTCAATGGCTGCATGTGGGTTCTGCAGGCCCCAAATTCGAACATTTTGTTTGTTTACCTGACCACTAACACGGAAACTCGCTTCATCACTGAATACGATGCGTTGTGCAAAAATGTTATCATTGTCAATAGCATCCAGAATCTCGTTACAAAATGCCACACGTTTGCGTTTGCCATCAGGACGCAGAGCGTGTAACAGCTGTAATTTGTACGGCTTCATAACCAACCGACGTCTCAAAACACGCCAAATTGTTGTTGTCGACACTTGTAACTCCCGACTGGCACGACGAGTTGATTTTGAAAGACTGCGTTGGAAAGCAGTTTGAATTCGTGCAACATTTTCTTCAGGAACACGAGGGCGGCCAGGACTCTTTCCTTTACATACACATCCTGTATCTAGAAACTGTCGATACCATCTGCGAATGTTCCATCCATTCGGAGGATCAATTTGGTACGTTAACCTGAAATGTCTTTCCACTGTAATCACGGAATTGCACTTCGCAAACTCGAGAACACAAAATGATTTCTGCTGCGGAGTAGCCATTTTAGACATATGACAGTTACCAAGCAAAACAGAAGACAACTGGCATCTAGCGGCTATTAGTATTAACTAGACTATGTATTCGTTTCTCCAATAGCCGAGCCGAGGCGTAGCGATCGATAGTTTGGACAAAATAATTCTTCGAAATAGTATATTCTTTTTGAAACAGGGTGTACATTCATTGAGTTGCTTTATTTTTTTGAATTGCGTTCACTGTTTTTCTTTTTTTAACTACGAGGCGCATCCAGAAAGTAAGTTTCCAACGAGTCCCATAGCTAGGGAATCGTATGTTGCGCGAAGCGACAGCGTGTACATGAGAGAGTAAGTCCTAACATGGCACATGCGCCAGCAGAACTTCCCTAATTCTCTCAGTAGTGTCGTGGCAGTGATTGAAGATTGGCGTTCCTATTCCAGCTCCCGCCGCGTGTGAAGTGCGAGCAGTGATAAGGTTTTTGAATGCACAGGGCATAGCACCGATTGAAACCCATCGTCAGCTGTATCGTTTCAAAAATGTTAATGCTGACCCTGTGCGCCTTGCTTTGTGCTCTAGGGTCAGTTGCTTCAACACAAAACTTCTTGATCAACAGGCACTCCGTGACATTGGTGTGCAATAAGGAGCGGGAAATCTGCAGGAACTGCTTGCTCATGCCGTTAGGCCCATGGACCTGGCATAGCTGATGGTGGATTTCGTTTGGTGCTATGCCCTGTGCATTCAAAAACTGTATCACTGCTCGCACTTCACACGCGACGGGAGCTGGAATAGGAACGTCCATCTTCAACCACTGCCACGACACTACTGAGAACACTAGGGAAGTTCCGCTAGTGCATGTGCCATGCTAGGACCTTACTCTCTCACGTACACGTAGTCGCTTCGCGCAACATACCGTTTCCTAGCTATGGGACGCGTGGGAAACTTACTTTCTGGATGCACCTCGTAGTCTACGAAAAGAATCTTTAAAAGATCTAATACGTTCTTTGAAATCTGAGTATCATAACATTGTGTAAGAATGCACCGAATACTCAGCAAAACGTTACCTGTTACTCTCAATACGGAGTACTACGATGTACCGTTACACTTCTGTAGTGATCGTGTATACAGGAATATATTACATTTAACCTGACTGAAAACGAAACAAGTTTTATTTGATGATGAAACACAGTGCATTCACCTCCTAGCATGTAGCTAAACTCGATTAGATAACAGACTTATGCGAGTGTCTTATGTGGGCGACCACGTCCGCACCGATAGTATGAATGATACAATTAAGCTGTTTCTTAGTATATTAAAATCTAGCGCCGTTTTTCAGCGCCGAAGTCATAAAAAATGTGAACTACAGTTAAAGATGGTTTCCAAACCACCCTAATGCTTTGAAATTTTAATACTTTACCACCGAGAATCGAACCCAG